>NC_136486.1:10692552-10880052 GCF_053919585.1 Euprymna scolopes
CCCCCATTTTTTCTTCCAATACACCCCCATTTTTTCTTCCAATACACCCCCATTTTTTCTTCCAATACACCCCCATTTTTTCTTCCAATACACCCCCATTTTTTCTTCCAATACACCCCCATTTTTTCTTCCAATACACCCCCATTTTTTCTTCCAATACACCCCCATTTTTTCTTCCAATACACCCCCATTTTCTCTTCCAATACACCCCCATTTTCTCTTCCAATATTCCAAAATTATTTTCTCTTCCAATATTCCAAAATTATTTTCTCTTCCAATATTCCAAAATTATTTTCTCTTCCAATATTCCAAAATTATTTTTTCTTCCAATATTCCAAAATTATTTTCTCTTCCAATATTCCAAAATTATTTTCTCTTCCAATATTCCAAAATTATTTTCTCTTCCAATATTCCAAAATTATTTTCTCTTCCAATATTCCAAAATTATTTTCTCTTCCAATATTCCAAAATTATTTTCTCTTCCAATATTCCAAAATTATTTTCTCTTCCAATATTCCAAAATTATTTTCTCTTCCAATATTCCAAAATTATTTTCTCTTCCAATATTCCAAAATTATTTTCTCTTCCAATATTCCAAAATTATTTTCTCTTCCAATATTCCAAAATTATTTTCTCTTCTAATACTCAGCTAATATTTTATTTATTTATTTATTTTTCAATTTTCAGAAATTATTTGAGAAGCCTTCTGTTCAGTTAGTTTTTCAATCTCTCTGCCAATTCTACACAACTGCTGAACCAATGGGATTGCTTTCTTTACCAAATGGTAACCTGGAGGCTGTTGAGGTGAGTTCAACCTCCTGTTTGAATATGTTAAGGAAAAACTGTCTACGTTTTCTTTTGCATCTTGTTTCCAATAGAATCTGTCTTTTGCGATTACAACTGCAGAAGAAATTTAAAATTATTTTTTTCTTTCATTTGGCAAAAAAAGTGCAACAAGCCATGTTACAAGATATGATATTTACATCCACATACAGTTTAAATATTTGCTCAAAGTCACTTTAAACATGGATATGGTAGTTATTGCCACAATCTCCTCTTGTAACCTAATCCATGGAGCAGAAATGCTGCCTTTCTTCTAATGAGACACATTTACAAGAGACTTTTAGTGCAAAGTATATGCCCTGTCTTCAGTCAGGGAAGAGAAATCCTAAGAAGCATTCAGTTTTTTAATTTTTTATTACAATTGGCTCGTTTGGTGGAGCTGGATTTTCTCCATATTAAAAACTGACATTGTATTTAACTTTGCCCTTGTGGGGGGGCAGAAACAACTAAATATGAATCATATGAAACTAGCAGTTCTCTAAATATTGTTTCTCAAGATTAAAAAAGAAATGCTTTCATTCTGTCTTGTTTTTTTTTTCATTAAGATAATGCACTGTGATACACTTTGTTAGAAAGTGTTGATTTTGCTCTCATATGACAAGATATTGCAGTCTTGGTATCATGAAGAAATTATTGAATGACATCAGAGTGGAAGTCATAATGTCCTTTTTAAAGACTGGGAATTTATACCCCAAAATCTAATATCTATAATTCTAATAAGCTAAACTGCTTTATGGATAAATTAGAATTAATCAATTGAAGACGGTTTATTAAAAAAAAATTTACGACAAATTGATCTGCAAATAATTTTAAGTTTCTAAAATTTTGAGATGTGGATCTGTGGTGTAACTGATAAAATAAGTAGAATTCAGTTCTAAGTAACACTTTTCTGGAGTGTAAGGTTCAATCCTCAGTGCGGGCGATATGAAGAATACAATTGCAGATTATTTAAGATTTTTATCTGGTTATGACTAATGGAATGAAAGCATGCTATTCCTGTGAATTAAACGGTTCCGTTTGAAATTCTGTGTAGATTCCTGAGTTCAACAAGATACACCCAAAGAAGGTTAGGTTTCATTGACTGAAACATTGTGGGAATAACACTTAAGATGAGAATAGTAGTCCAAAAAATGCAAGTGATCTATATACAAGACCAAATGTCTAAAAATATGAATTTCAAGTGTAAAATCATTTTACCAAAATAAAGAGTTGGTTAAATAACCCCAAAGTATGTTGTAAAAAAAACAAAACAAAGAAACAATTAAGATAATCTTTTTCTTTTCTTGTTAGAATGTCGACTCTTCAAAGTGTTTATCTCTGCTTGAAAATTTGATATCTGTGATCTGCCATGACTTCTGTGGAGTGGTGAATATGAAAGCCGTCAACGAACAACTGTTGCCTCTTCATAACTTGTTCAGTGCTCTTCAAACGTCGCTCATCTACTGGTGTTGGCAACATTTAAGCTCAACCTCAGAATGTGCAAAGTCATTTGCAAAGGATATTATCCTCAGATGTGAGTTATTCATTTTTCTTGCGTTTTCTTTTTTCATTGAATATTGTTCTCTTCAACAACCTTTTGATTCCAATTTTCTGTCTTATTTTTTGATTGTTAGATTAATGAAGAGGTTAGAATGAATTGCTTTACAAAACTGCCCCATAAGTAATCAAATACACTTCATGCCATTAATCAATGGTAGTACTCCCATAACTATCTTCATCTCTCAGCTGACATTCATTCAGCCTTATTAACCCTATCCTCAAGTGACTCTTGATCTCCATAAGTGGTGATCCAATAAAAAATGAAAGGGCTTGTGTCTTCCCTCCCCTTGTCATGACACTCCCCTCAAAATAAGATTTTTTTATGCTGCACATACCTGTTTTTCCAATATACAACTTTCAAACTTAAATTCTAGTCAGAAATTACTTTTTAGTTGCCAATTAAAATAGAAATTTTTTTTCCTTTTTTAAGGCGATTATGTGTGAACACTAAAAAATCTTGGTAGTGTTTTTTTTTTTTCCTCTAATCATGAGTTCTTGTAGCGCAGTGATTAGAATACTTGAAATAATTCAGTTGTAAAAGTGACTTTCCTCTGAACGATGAAGGTTCAATTCTTAGTGTGGACGACCGAAAATACAATTGCAAATTACTTAGGATTTCTATCTACGCATGGCTTATGATATGAGAGCATGCTATCTCCGTGAATTTAATAAATGGTTCTGTTTGAAATTCCGTACAGATTCTCTAATGCAATTGAAAGATTCCTGAGTTTGCCAAGATACACCTGAAGGTCGGAGGTTACATTGACTGAAACATTGTGAAAATGACACTCAAGATGAGAACAGTAGTTTGAAGAATTCAAATAATCAATTCTTATCTAAAAAAATCAGAAATTAAATACTTTAGAATTTAGTGTTTGTGAGGGATCAGTTTTGCATCTAAATTTAACATAAAATAATCCCTCATTTCCTAGAAATTCTTGCCTTTTAAAGCAGTTAAACTTCCAAATACTTTGGATATTTTCTCAAACTGAAAAATTTGTATAAAAACATAATTATCCTACCACTAACCCCAGGTTTGAATGATAAACCCATCTCCTAAAAATGACTTTCCTTGAATGTGTCATATCACTAAAACTAAATCTAAATAACAAGCCATCATCTCCAAAAAAAAAACTCCTTTAACCCTACCTCTAACCCCAAGTCTGAATGGCAAACTCCCTCAAAAACAAAGTCTAAATGGCAACCCAAACTCTTCCACAAAAACCTAACAGCCAGCCATAGTTCTCCCCAGAATGTGCTGCTGCTATCGCACACAGAAATCACTTTTTCCATAGCTACCAACGTAATAGATGCACTAAGACTAAAGCTGCTTTTAGGACTGCCAGCAACCACTGTAAAAGAGTAATAAAAAATGCTAGAGAGCTATATGCCCAGTCTGTTAAATCCAAGATAGCTGATCAGCGGCTTGGTTCCCATAGGTAACATACAAATATCCGTGCATGAGGTCGCCAAGCTAAGAACCTAGATTCCAGTAAAGCAACTGGCCCTGATGGCATCCCAATTATAGTGTTAAAAAAGCTTCAACCAGAACTTGCTCCCATACTTATGAAACTATTTAAACGCTGCCTTAAGAAGTGCTTTCCGACTCCCTAGAAGACCTCATCAGTTTGCCCTATATTTAAGAATTCAGGTGATAAGTCATCTCCCTCTCAGTATAGGCCAATAAATCTCCTGTGTGTTATGAGTAAGTTGCTGGAATCAATATTAAATAGAGAAATAGTCAACCACCTCAGCAGGAACAACCTTCTTAGTGACACACTATGGTTTCCGTTCTGCAAGATCTACCGCAGATGTGCTGACGGTTATATCTTACAGGATTAGTGAATCTCTTGACAAAGACTTCCTTTCTAGGGCAATTGCTCTTGACATATCAAACCCCCTTCGCCAAGGTATGGCATAAGGGTCTACTTCACAAGATTTCCAGCTACGGTATAACTGGAAATGTTTTCTCAATCATTAAATCATTTCTCTCCGATAGGCTCATAAGAGTAGTGGTAGATGGACAAAAATCGGAGGCCTGCAATATAAATGCTGGTGTCCCTCAGGGTTCAATCCTGGGCCCAACTCTATTCCTGATCTACATCAATGACCTCCCTAAACACATACTTAAATCATTCGTTGACATCTTTGCTGATGACACGACCATCTACGGCAACACATCAAAGGCTGTAAATGACAAAGTTCTCTCTGATTCTCTCTCCTCTGATCTTGAGCGCGTGGTTCAGTGGGGGAAGATGTGCCTGGTTACCTTTAATGCATCCAAAACCAAACTCCTATCCTTACATCATCAACGCTCTGATCCCCATCTGGCATCAATTGTGATGGATGGCTCTCGTCTGGGTGAGGCCCCGTGTTTTGACAAGCTTCTGGGTTTGACCTTTACTCCTGATCTGAAATGGAACACGTACATCAAGTCTGTTGCCAAGGTTACTGGAAAGATGGTGGGATCCTTCTACCGTTCCAGAAGATATCTCACTACTGATGCAATTCTCTATCTATATAAAAGCCAAGTACGTCCAAGGATGGAATACTGTTGCCATATCTGGGCAGGAGCTGCTAAAAACAGCCTATCCTGCCTTGACAGAGTACAAAATAGACTTCGTGGCTTAGTGGGGGATGCCCTTTTCTCTACCCTGCAACCTCTCTCCCACAGAAGAGACGTTGCGAGCCTATCCTTGTTTTATCGTTATTTCCATGTCAGGTGCTTGTCTGAACTCCAATCTCTGGTCCCCCCTCGCCAATCTTTCACGAAAAACACCCGTTTAGCTGAATCCACTGTGAAAAATTTCCCCCACTCTATTTCTGTGCCTAAATCAAAATGTGGATTCCATGAACAAAGCTTCTTTCTTAGAACTGCACGCCTGTGGAACTCTGTTCCGTCTGCCTGCTTCCCACTGGACTACAACTTGGATGTCTTCAAGTCCAATGAACCGCCCCCTTAAGTAAACACTTCATCAAATCCCCACACTAACGTAATGTATTTGCAATAACTCTTATCCCTGAGTGGCTTCCGGGCCCTGATAAGTGACGATCACTGTGTAAAAAAAAAAAAAAAAACCTACTTAAAACCACGAATAATCATAAATATGCCTCCCCCCCTCGCCGTCCCTCCCCAAAAGAGAAAAGAAAAATGTTCAGGATTTATTACCCGTAGACAAGAAAATAATTAACTATCTTAAAATGCTAGATTGAACTTGAAATGAGGAATTATTTTACATTACATTCTAAAATAATTGTTTTTTTTTTTTCTTTCTACCTACCAAGTTTTTCAGATTATTTATATATAATTGATTTAAAAATAAAGAATTTCATATTTTGGGAAATTGGAGAAGTGATTTAGCAAAAGGTGTGAATTTACAATAATATCAAAGAAATTTTGCAATATATTAATGTTTAAACATTCTGATATTAGATTCATGTCTTATGTATAAAATGCATTACAATTCAACTTTGAGTTCTTTATTTTTTTCTGTTTTTTTTTAATGAATATATGGTATTTTTAAACTATTGCAGCATATTAATGTGCATTTACTGCAGATTATTTGGAAACCATTAATGTTTGAAAAATTTCAGTCACATATTTGAATTCCTTGCACAAAAAAATACACTTATATGGCAAATTTTAGTGCTTAATCTTATTTTAACAAAGATATAACGATTTTTACTAAAAAAGTAGTGTAAAAATGTGATGAAATACATATGGTCTTAAAAAGGTAAAAATATTTAATTTTAAAAATAACAAAGTCATGATTATTTTTGTGCAAGGCACAAAAATAATCATGACTTTGTTATTTTTAAAATTAAAAAAATTTGTAAGATTCTTTCCTAGATTATCCAACTCCTTCTATGTATGCCATTATTGAGATATTGTTATCAATTTCAATTTTTTCATTTGTGTTGCTAATTTAAAAGTTTTTGTTTTTAAATATTGTTGTTAATTGTTACTAAAATAACTTTTCATCTCCTTCTGCAGATTCTGTGTCTATTGCTCAAAAAGTGAACGAATCACTAGAATTCCTTATAAACAAAGATCATGAAACATTGGTGAGTTAAATTTCATAGACCAGAATTTTAGCTATGAACAAATTAAAAATAGAATTCTGGATGTGAAAGGAGTTGTTTGAAGGCTTTATCAATGTGGTTCATAGGAAACACCATGGACGTAAGTTAACATATAAAAGAATAATGACAATGTTAGAAGAAATTTTCAATAATTTTCAGTTTTATTATATTTATTTACCAACATAATGTGTTGTACAAGATGGTAGGTGTTGGTGTCCCTAATTTTCAACAGTAGTATCTCTTCTCCGGAAGAAAATAAAAACAAATGCATATAACTGTTCTGCGATTGTCATTATTCTTTTATATACTAACTTGTGTTCAGTGTTTCCTACAAACTGCATTGTTATAGCCTTCAAACATAACTTCTTTCACACTACACACAATGTTTCAAGCAAACTACAACATCCTTCTCAGAATTCTGGACATTATTTGTACTACCTTTTGTCAAATGTATATGATATTACTTTAATTTTCATCGTTTCTTCAGGAGTAGATACACGTTTTAGTTGTTTGTTTCAAAATTTAAAAATGAACAATTAAAACATGTATCTACTGAATAAGTAGTAAACATTTAAGAAATATCTATAGCTCTAGTATTGAACTGTTGAGCTATATCTAGAACTTTGCTATTTACTTATATACATTCAAATACTATCTAAGCAAAGCAACATATATTGATAAATCTATGTATGTGAAGGGAGTTAAAATTTTCCAAATTCTGATTTACAGCATTTATTACAAAGTATAAAGTTAATTATTTTTTTATTCCATGTAGTTTTAAAAATTTATCTTTTTTCTTCAGGGGGAAAACAGATAGTAAAATAACTTTTGTATAGACTAGCTATAATTTTGCTGGTTAGCACAGAAATCGAAAGATTCAAAGTTTGAAAGAAAGTAATGTTAAAAAGGTTATGTAGAAATACTAGCAGGGCACCTGGCATTGCCTGGTCATAAAATACGCTTAAATATGATATTTTGATTAATGCAGGTTTTGTATTATATCAAATTGGACCCAATATATAATAATGATTTAAAAAGTTAAAAAAAAAAAATGACTTGTGTGCCACCACTGAGAATCAAAGCCAAAACATTTAGCTTATGATTTATTTTTTCTTCTGCCATTAATGACTGAGCTATGAAGACATGTTTGCTGCAAGGCTAAAAATTAAAACATGAACCAATAGCTATTACATTATGCATGCATATTCACCTGGCAAATTTCATTTTTTTACAAATTTTCACACTTTTGCACTGATTTTCCTGGGCCAAAACCCAAATATAAAGTTTCACATGGGTTCAAATACTTTATATATGAAGTTTCATGTCTATAGACCAAAAATTCTAGAAGGAGTTTGGTAGGCAAAATGTTTTAAACAAAAATATATACATAAATATATATTGAAAGAGTTATGTGTTTACTATAAACTTTTCTGCAAATATTACACAAGTATAAATCATATAGAATATCTGCATTAATATAATTACACATAATAGTTGAATAAATATGATCATTGTATAAGAAAATCGAAAAAAACTAATAGGAAATTAATTAAAATTAATGTTTAAAAGAATATGCAAATTAGCTAGATCTTTTGCTAGTGAATACAATTCCATGACCTGTATATGAGAAAATTTTATCTTCTTTTTAAATAAATAGAAAAAAGGGTTTTTAATATGAATATCAATACAAAAAAAAAAAAAAATTATAGGAGTATAGATATACAGATTCAAAAAAGATATTCAAATTGATGTCTAAGTATGAAGATATATTTAAACTGTAAAATTATTTGATTTTTTTTCTTAAATACATCTATCATAGATCCTACAGATATTTAAATGAAAGATTTTTTTATATCATTTAATATTTTACTAATCAAACATTAAATTTATGGCATAATCATGTTGACACACCAGTTCCCGCTGGATCACTGAAGTTAAGCAACGTTGAACCTAGTCAGTACTAAATGGGTGACCATTTGGGACTTCCAGGAGCTGTATGCGCTCTCCGCTTATCTCAGTATTGTTTCCAGTCGTCCTAGACTTCTTGCCACTGGACTCAAACAGTGCCGATTCAGGAGAGGTATAGTTGGCAATTGCACAACCCTTGCCTCACAATTACATGTGCAGCTGCCCCTACAGGGGGTATCCTTTGTCTTTCGAGACTGAACGGAAGCATCGATAAAACATTGAATATTATTTTAGAGACATAGTATTAACATTGATCATTAAGTTTAATTAATAGGGCTATGACAAGAGAATATTCTTTTCATTATTTTGACTCTCGAGTATATATTAGTTGATATCTTATATGTTTTTAGATAAAGTGATGTGGTTCTTGATTGATTGTGTCGGATATATACTCGAGAGTCAAAACAATAAGAATATTCTCTTGTCACAGCCTAGTAATTAAATATAATCACTTACGTTTAAATGATATTTCGGGTTTTGCTTACAAACATGGACATAAAATCTACATTATAGGAAGGATTCTTCTTCTTTAATCAAAGATTTTTGTTGAAGAATCAATAATGCAAACAATTAAAAATGTGATACTACTATTATTTTTTATTTTTTTATGAAAGGTTTTTGAATTAAAGTGTTTTTTCATTTTTTTCTTCTTAAACAGAAAGGAGTTTTACCAACATTAGATAAACTATTTCCATCAATTCCGTTCAGACAATTGGTGAGTGAAATCTTTTATTTTTCTCATTTTTACATAACAGATGCATCTGGTTGTGGCACAGAACTAAAATGACCTGAACGCCCTTCGGCAAGGTGTTTATCTCTATCCTTGCCCTACCAACCCTGAAATTCATTTTTCCCAGCACTTTTTTACTTTTTTTCCCCTGTTTACCACTTTCTCAGTCATATTAACTACTCAAGTTCACCCCATCTTAACCGTTCTTAATGACATAAAACTGTATGCTGTGATGAGGCCCTAATTGTGGAGATTTTGGAAGTATGAAATCACCTCTTAACCGTTACTCTCAACTCTCTCGAAATGGTAGTACTAGTAAAACTCTCAATTATGGGTTGAATAAAACTCGTTTACAAATTATTCTCTACAAAACATTTTGGTATAAAAATAACCAAATGACAATTGACATGCTATCAAATTCAATAACCAATCAACATTATGGGTGACTAGAATTGATGAAACCTTTATTTTTCTCCTCCTCCCTTCCCATACCAGCATTTCCGTTCAAGTGCACTTTGATCCAAAAGAGTGGTAGTATCTATCCTGGCCCTATCTATGAGTCAAATATCATCTGTCAAAAGAACAGCACTCAATCTCCTTAGACATCGTTTGGCAAAGTATTCATGTCTATCGCACCTCATCAAGAAATCCATGTTTTCTCATATTTTTCTATATTTTCCTGTTTATCTATGCCTCAATCCTATGAACTACTCAAGCTCCCTTCCCCATCATTCTCGGTATGGCTCAAAACTGCACCCAGGATAATGGTCACATTTTACATTACAAATCCAAGTTGAATGCATCTGGTCAGAGGATTTGCTAAAAGCATTACACTTGTGCAGCATGAGTGTTGTCATAATGACGAATCGATTATCCTTATATGGTCATGTGGAATATTCATCCTCTTGGATAAACTTGCAGAAGCATGGATGTACTAAATCACAGGAAGGTTGACTTGCCAAGGAAAATTTGGAAGAAATTAATTTGACAAATCACACGGAGGAGAATTTGAAGACTGCTGAACCGTCAGAACTGGAGAGTGAGTTTGTGTAATATCAGAAAACGTCTGACACCTGAACAAGGGAAGAATGACATAAAATGAATAGAAGAGACTGTTTACAAGATATATACACCTATAAACCAAACTAATCTACAAACTAGTTATATACAAAACATATGCTTTTCACATAAAACGACCCAACTGTGGTTGACATGCCATAAAACAGTACAACCAGTCTATTTAATGAACAGAATCGATGAGACTGTTAATCTTCCTCCTTCTCATACTAGCATTTGCAGTTAATTGTGTGTTATGGTATGACATTGATATGTTTGAACGTCAATCTGCTCAACTCGCAACTTCTCGCATATTTCTGTGATTGGAAAGAATAGGAAATAATCTTTTTGAATATGTAGTTTCCATGTGTATTTTATCGATTGAATTCTTTTTTTTTTTTTTTTTCTTTTTGGACAATTGAAAATACAAAATATGCAAAATTTTGGAGACTCAGTTTTACTCTATTTTATGAAATCAAAGCAACCAATTTTTATCAATCATCATGAAATTGTCTAACCAATCAGAAGACACTTTAAACTACAGGCAAGAATTTGTTATTGAATAGCTGTGATGAGAACTGCTGATTTGTATTCTTTCAATGGTTCAGACATTTTCATTTTGGATGTTATTTTTAAAACAGTTTTGATTCTTTAGGTGCAATTTGAATCTTGTTGCTGAAGCCCTTTAGTTATTAACATAGGCTGAATCCATTGTTTACATGTTTGAAAAGATCCGAGTTCCATAAATGGGTATACTTTTTAGACTCCATTAACTTAAGAATTATCCCAGGAGAGAGAGAGAGAGAGAGAGAGAGAGAGAGAGAGAGAGAGAGAGAGAGAGAGAGAGAGAGAGAGAGAGAGATTATCAGTAAATTATTTAGAAAACTTTAATTTATTAGGAACTTGTATCATTTTCTAAATG
The DNA here is from genome assembly GCF_053919585.1 of Euprymna scolopes. NCBI lineage: Eukaryota > Metazoa > Mollusca > Cephalopoda > Sepiida > Sepiolidae > Euprymna > Euprymna scolopes. The sequence goes on from NC_136486.1 coordinate 10,703,694, forward strand.
TTTTGTTTTTGTGTTTCTCTTATTGAAGATGTTTTTGATTTTTTTATAATTTTAAAGTTATTAAAGATGCGATCAAGCAAGTCTTGACAATTTAAAAAATGTAATATTTCTAGTTTATTTTAGTATGCATTGTATTTCATTATGAATAAAATTAATAATTATATTATATACTGGCAGGCTGCCCAGCATTGCCCTGGTCATAAAATATGCATAAATTTTAATTCATACAAAAACTGAGATATGTGCATGTGAGTATTTGTTTTTCTAAACAATTAACTTCTTGTAAAAAAAAAAAAAAATTGAGCTGAGATCAAAACCTAAAGTCAGTGAGTCAAGTACAATAACCATTAGACCAGCTTGACCTGATCTTTAAAGTGTTTTCAAACCTACTTATTCTTAATGTAAGGAATCTGTTATGTGAACAATTTATGCATGTGCATTCTTGAAATAGATAAAGATCCGATAATCCCCACGTACCAATTTTTAAAATTTGGACTCCTTAGCAGCCCTTTTTCCAGAAGAAAACTGATTAAAAAGTTTTCCATATGTCTGAATGCCCTATATACCAAATTTCAAGTCTGGGATCCAAAAATTGTTCAGTATATAGGTTGAGAATTGTTCTCACACACACACATTCTCACTTTTATAGATATGTAGACTATCTATATCTACTCAGATTTGTCGATGAGATTAAAACATTTTGTTTTGTGTATGAGAAAGATCAATGAAATTGAAATGTGTAATTCCTGGACAAGTATGTTTAGATTATGATAACTTTGTAGTTTTATTTCTTTTCTGTAAGTCTTAAATTATGGATTAACTAATAAACAAGTGGATACTGGTTTTACCAAATTATTTTTGAAATTTGAATATCGTCATGTAGTCCGTCAGCCTTGACGATGACTAGTCAGGGCCTCAGTGCTTTATCCTTCAGTACAGGACTTTCCACGTTGGCTCCCAACTTGTTTGTGCAGTTTAGGTGTAGTATCTGTTGCACATCAAATAGACACCCTCTTAACCTCCAATGCTCATTTCCAGTGAAGCGAACCCGCGATGACTGGCAGCAGAGGAGACTGCAGCTTCTGGCCGAAAGTAATTTCAGTGAGGTAAACAGTCACCCTATCATGCTCGCTTTTCTTTCTGGGTGAGGTTCTATAGCCTTTTAAGGAAAACTGCAAGGCAGCAGTAGGATTTGAAGTCAGCCAATATGAAAACAGCTATGTGTCTGTGTGTCCATATGTGAAGAACTAAGTTCCCATGAAGGCATAGCAACTGGAAAACAAACAGGATCAACAAAACTAGGAAAGTGCTCAATGCCCACCATTTAGAATTCTAATAATAATATTAATAAAAATGAGTTAACTGACAAAAGCAGGTGTCAGTGCCTTCTGCAAGAACATATCTATCATATCCAATGTATCAAAGAGGACGAACAAAACTGGGGACATCAGACAGATCCAATAAGAAACAGTGTTATCAAAATATTAAGAAGAAAGAGAACTTTATTAACCCTTTTACCGAAAAAATTTTTTTATGCAATAATATTTTTAATCTTGAAACTCATACATGACGAAAGTTAGTGTGCAACTGACGCACGAACATAAACTCCTCATTCACTTGTTGAACCATGCATAGACTTGTTATCGTTTGGGCTGACAAGCCATAAGAGTAAGAAATATTGTTTTTTTGAAAAGCGACTGGAAAGTACAATTTCGCAGTAAAGGGTTAAAGAAAGCAGCTTCTCCCAACTTGGCAGTAGACCTGAATAACATTTCATATAAGACTGTCATACACATATGCCACAAAAATATTTTTTCCCTCAAACTCAGATCTCAACAATATCAAATTGATGCCAGGTGGAGAATTATTCTTTTCTGGAACCTCAAAACAACTCCTTCAAATGATCATCTATGACTCTATTTGCTGCCGGAGATGCATATCACTGTGCAAAACAAATTTATGTATATGACTCGACACATCATGTCTTGCTATTCCAGGTGTTTGAAATAGTCAGAACCCCTCTTTCCACCATAGAGACAGCACATCATATACACCTCAACTGGCATGGGCGTCCGTTATAGCTGGGGTAATGTTTGAATCATCTCATACTGGGCCTGGTAAAATATTTTCCTCAACAAATAACTAAAAACTTGGGCATTTCTTTGCACGACCATTTACTCTCGTGTTCATCGTTTGAATTTTGCCTTAAAATTATTCATTTGCTGACTTCTGTACATTTTACGATAATGATATTTAAAAAAATTTTTTTTTTTCTAGCTGATTCTTCTCAGTAATATCATTGAAGTTCTTGATCCCGCTTCCCGATGTCTGCTGCTACAACATTTTAAACCCATTTTAATGCAACTGTATCAAATGTCATTAAAATTACCAGAATTCTTCCCAACTGTAAGTAATACACCTTGTTCAATATTAAAAAAAATTATTTATTTAAAAAAAAAAAAATTATAATTGACATAATTAAAACATGTCTTCTATATAATGTAAAAACAAAATATTGATTTTCTCATCCAATTTTTATACAAATTCGTATTTCAAGGTACGAGAATGATATGTTAGATATCTAATGTAAGACTTAAAGACAGACCTAATTTTGATGATTTTGGAGGAAGATTGAATCTGAACAGTAGCAATGTAAGAATGTATAAGAGTTTATTTAGTTAGTAGATATAGAGCGGTAAAAGTAGTAGATGCAGTTCAGAGAGGAAAACTAAGGAAAACTTGAGAGGGATAAATAAAAATCTGGTCAGAGATAGGTTAACTTGGAGATCATTTTTTAAAGCCATCCAACACATGCTGGCATGTAAAATGGACGCTAAACAATATATATTATGACAGAAAGTACAATAACATTTTTTTGGAGGGGGGATTCGATCTAATAATAATCAGTGTACTTAATTGAGTCTGCTAGTCTTAATGGTTGTTCATTTTAGAGTGTTCCAAAAGTCTTGGGCACATTCCAAGTCCGCATATCTGCTTAATTGTGAATGGTAGTAAGATGAAAGCGGTGCCATTTTAAAGCTAAATGCATTAAGTTTTTTGTAAGGCTATACCAAAATATACCAGATATACCAGATGTGTTTTTTAGTTCTAGAGATATTCAACGTCAAAATGTGCCCAAGACTTTTGGAACACCCTGTGCATATATGTATATATATATATATATATTTTTATTTTTATTTTTATTTTTATTTAATAAATTGTGAATCACCAATGAGGTAATTTCATTTTCTTTTTCTCTCTTCATGATTGAAAATAATAACTCATTTAATTGATTTTGATCAATTTGGATGCGATGCTGAAGACTAAATTGACATCCTCTACTATCCGTTCGTTCTTGAACATCTCTAGTGGTTTGGACATTTAGCTTGTCGATGAGAGGAGAGCTTATTTGCAAGGCCCCCTCTCTCACCCTCTCTTCCTGGCTGGCATAAACGTGTCGGTGGGCAGCTGAAGACCGGTGCGACAACAATTAAGGATGACCAGGCCATACAATTTGGGCCCACAAGTAGTAGGTCACCCGCACTGGAATTTGGAGTTAGGGTTAGTCATTTCCTGTGACCTGGCCCAGGATCGGCAAAACTAAACTGCGATGATCTGAGATGTAGTTTATGCTCAGAATGAAGCTGACTCAATCCATCCAGGATGATAGACGCTGCAAGTTCAAGTAATGGGGATGCAGCCGCCTGTGTTTAGCCTGAAGCAAGAAGGGGGGTGGTATGACAACACGTTCATTTCTAGTGAAATCAAAGATCATAGTTGTCGCTGGAAACTTTGTCCATATGAATCGTGAGATCATTTTTAATGAAACAGTGAGATATATTATTCTGGGAGTTGATCTTCAGGTCTTGGCAGAAGTTTTTCTTCATTTGTTTTTGAATGAGGGTGTGTGTGTGTGTATATATATAATTTATTTATATTATTGTGTGTGTATATATATTTATTTATATTATTAAGCAACAATATTTTGAAATAATTAATGTAATACAATTTTTGTCTTGTGATGCTAATTCTGGCATCATAGGATTTAAATTAATGCCTTTATTGGAACAGTGTGAAAATGTTCTCTTGACTTCTTACTGGCTTCACATGCTCGTTTCACAGATACTTCTTGAAATTCTTTTTCTTTCTCCAGTTTTTGTTCATTTGTTTTTTTTCTTTCTTGATACAACAAAGAATCAAAAAGTTTGTGATACATATGAAACTTATATTAATTTTTTGATTTTAACACAAAAAGATAAAAATTGAAAGAAATAAAAATGTATAAACAGAAGATTTGTTATTAAATGTTATATATATAAAAATAATAAGAACAGAGTTGTAAAGTAGAATTTTACAAAAAGGTTTTATTATTCGGCAGAATACTCCAAAGTTGAGTGCTCCTTAATCTGCAGAGTTTCAAAGAATGCTATTTCTTCTCATCAGAGGAAAAAATTGTTAGCAAAATAATCAGAAAGTCACATTAAAAGTTTTAACATTTCTATGTATTTGCTGTATTGGTTGAAACTTAGTGTTGTGATTTGTAGTCACAAAACTTTAAAAAACATAAGATGTAAAACAGTTCATATGGAGTTCAATGTTACAAAAAAAGAAATCTGGTGTAATGGAGATTAAAAATTTGCAGGTAAATTAAGCAGCTGGTGTTTGCCTTGATGGTTGCAAGATGAAAAGCAAAGCATCAGAAAATTAGGGTTCAAAGAAACTGAAGAGAGCCAAAAAACCACTTCCATTTTGACTGGTTGGAAAGTTGAGAGTGATTAGTCAAAAGAAAATCGCATTTAAAAATTTTTTTTTTTTTTATTCAATTTTCACCCCAAACAAGGCACAGTGCCACTTTGAAGCAGAGGGCTACTATCAGGGACTTAATTAGCAGGGTCATTATGAAGGGAGAAGAGTAGAAAGATGGCTGTTCACATTACACTTGAACTTCTGCATATCAGTACAGTTGGGAAAGCAGAATCCCGGAAGGGAGTTCCAAAGACCCACAGTTCTGAGGAAGAAACTATTGTAGTAAAAGGCTTTCTTGCACCTAGGGATCTCTTCTGTAAAGGGATGAGACTTAGTAGCTTGTCGGGGGTAGTTACGTCGGGGAGGTACAAGTGTTTGCAGTTCGTCAGAGCATTCACCATCAAAGTATTTGTAGAACAAGCAGAGGGATGCAACATCTCGTCGATGGGACAGAGGTTGAAGCCTAGATGACAGTTCAGGACCTATCAGATTGGCGACTCTCTTTTGAACCCTGTCCAGGAGCAAGAGACAAGAAGCAGATGCACCAGCCCAGATGTGACAACAGTACTCCATACATGGGTGAATGGTGGCCTTATAGAGGGCATTGCCTGGGAGAAGAGAAAATAAAGGAAATTACAAATAAAGATGGGAGATCACTGCAGTGAGAGGCCTGACGGTTGAGCAGGCTGTGGAGGTTGAATGATCTGGAAGTTGCTATATTTATATTTGGCCCTATGTTTACATAGGAAAATCAGCTCAGTTTTGGTGTTTATTAGATTTTTACCTGGTGATCAGTTATTATACACACTGCTTCGGATAAGCATAGCTGGAATGATTTGAAGCCTGGGGTATAGGATTTAGAGTTTTTAATGATATCCCATTTAATAGAGAAATTCTTGATTTCCAATCTAAGTTTGCTGATTAGATTCTTTAAAGAGGTATCCTGGTTGATATCTGTATTAGTAGGTCTGGTTGTAGGGATTCATTGTGTATTGATAGGAAACAGGATTTTGGATATGAAGGGAATCGGATTGCTGTTGGGGGTTAGGTGGCGTGTGGGTTGAAGATTGCAAAGGATTCAAAATGTTTATTGGAGAAAGTGTGTCACCAAGTTTGTTGCAGGAGGTTGGTCTCCGTTACTGTACAAGAGTAAATAACATCTTTATGTACACAGTTATTGTTAAGAGGACATTTTCATTTTCTTTGGCAATTACATTTTGCTTTATGGGGTAATGGGAAAGGGATTGCCTAGGCATTTAAAATTTTTTTTATTGTTGGATGAAATTATAGTTTGTGCTAAATTAGGCATAGTGGAGTATGATATCTTGATGGAATCTTTGTTTAGCAAAGTAGCGTATTTATGGATAGATTTGAAAGATTTTTCCAAGATTTTGAAAGATTCTTTTAGGAATATTTGTTTTGTTTCTGAATATCCTTTATGTAAAATTTTAAATATTTAGACCCCAAATTTGCTGAATAGTTTTCTAGAGACTGCAAAAGTTAAATCTTGTGAACTTTAACCCCTTGGCAACCCAATTTTCAGGTAAAAACCAATTAAAAAGCTTGCCCTATGTCTGACTACACTTTATGTAAAATTTCAAATGTTGAGACCAAAAATTGGCTGAGTAATTTGGTAGATTGCAGAGGTCAAATTTTTAATTAACATTTATTGTTTTGGGCTCAAATCAAATTAAAAAGTTTGATCCATGTCCAAGTAACCTACATCTAAAATTTCAAGTGTTTAGACCCAAAATTGGCGAAGGAGTTTGGTAGAGTTTTCAAAAGTCAAATCGTTGAACTTTGACCCCTTGACAGCCAAATTTCTGGGTGAAAACCGATTAAAAAGATTTTCCCAAATCTCAATACCTCTCATGTCAAATCCCGAGTCTGTAGACTGAAAATTGACAGAGTAGTTTGGTAGGAAAATGTACACACACACACACACATACACACACACACACACACACACACACACACACACACACACACACACACACACACACACAATTTCAATTTTATATATATATATATATATATATATGTACAAAACATTGTTAAAAATATCTGTATATATTGACTAGTGTGTGTGATATAATTTACATGATCTATTGCAGCTTTCTCACGATTTTTGGTTGCACAGTGATAAAGATGAAGTTGTATTGAAAGTTTGGGAAGTTGAATCCCCCCCTCATTATGAGAATAATGAACACATTTCTCAGGTAGGTCAGATTAAATTTGGACTTTCTCATTCATTCATATTTTTTATTTTTTTAAAGTTATTTAATGTCAATTATGTTCTGCAGTGGAACCTGTATATTTCATACCCTTTCAATAAATTGTATTAACCAATGATTGTCCTCCTCCTCCTCCCACACATCTTCATCAGTTAGAATGACATCTAATATAGACTGGATTTTTAATTTGTATAATTTACATTGCTGGAACTTGATTACTAATTGCATGAAACGTTTTTGTTTTTTTTAATGAATGAAAATGAACATAGTTCTTTCAATACCAAGTAAAGATATTTTTATTGGAATGAGCTTGTTCTGTTTGCAATATAAAAATAAATGACCATATATATCTATAAGAGTTGAAAGAGTAAATATATCAAAAATTAACATGTTAAAACCAAACTGTTTGGTTCTTCATTATTGAAAATTGAGTTTTGCAAAAAAAAAAAAAAAAAAAAACCCTGGAGAGTTCTAATTGTAATAAAAGGAAGATAAGTTTTTCTGAAAACTGAAAATTTTTGGCCAATTTAGCAAAACTCAATTTTTCACTAATTGTCTTTGAAAACTGTTTTCATTAAAAATTAATTTTCTACCTTATCGTTTTTCGTAATTTTTGGATATTTTCATTACCATGACATGATAATTCAGTAGATACCATTGGTTTCACTTGAATTTGAATATTTCATATTTCAAATTTTGCTACAATAATGAAGAGTATATTTTTTTGTCTGGCAAGTAGGTGGGTCTCTCCTCAGTGTTAATTGAAACAAACATGTTTTTGTCTCAATTCTTGAATCCATCATTCCATTTGTGTTTTGATTTTTTTCAAAATTGGTTTCTTACCAAAATTTTCTCTGGCGTTATCTGATGCGGAATGTTTTGATAAAACTCAATGTTTTGTTAACTCCAGGAAAAAAGTGTGACTTTGGCAAAAAAGAGGAATGAAATTTGTCCAAAATTGGTAAAAATTTCTATTTTTTTTTTTTTTACACAATAGTTTTTCTTTCAAAATCCAAATGGATTAATGGTTTCTCTCTCGCTCATCAATCCTGTCATTTAAATGACTCAGGTGCCAAAAATGACCAGATTTCTCCAGATCTCTTGATTTCCTACCTTTATGAGCATTTTACTAAAAGTCAGCTCTGTCCACTCTTGGATGTTGTCCTTCTACCTCTTCTTTCTTTGTCTGTCTCACCTCCTTTCTTAGTTTGTGTGACTTGTCCACATCATTTCATTTCTATTCTTTTTACAATGGTCAGGATGTTGAATAATAGAGGCAGCACCAAAACAGGCAAAAAATGAGAATTCAAATAACAAAATTTCTGAATAACGCCAGACTATCCAGGAGAGTGAGTGAATAACAATAGACAACCTGATTTTTGACCAATGATGTAAAAAAATCAAACCTAAATGCTAAACACAAGAATGAAACAACTCAATGGAAAATGAAATTATGAACAATGCAAGCAAATATAAACAGACCAGTTAAACAGTCAGTCACGACCCAAAACTGAGACAATCAACCACATTTTACCTGCTGGCCATCCATCTCTCTCTGCTCCATGCCACATGTCTGTTTGTCAAATAAAAAGCAATTGTTTTTATAGCCCAAAAATTTGTCACTTATTTGATAAACACAGTAATACTTTGGATATGATTCAGTGTCATTAAGAATACAATTGAAAAGAAAAACAGAGCCATGCTGAATAAATATACACTTGTATGTAACAAGTGGATATTCATATAGTCTGACTACTTGTAGGGATTTAATAATTAATGGTCATTCAAAAATATAAATTATGAAATTAGTTATTAAAACCAATTTTTAAAAATCCTTATTAAAATCAAACATCCCATTTACTCTTTGGGCATTTTTCTGTGCATATAATAAACATTGCAAGTTATTAATCTGTACTTTAACATGTCCATAAAAAAGTGCTTGACTCAACTCCAATCTCTCGGTCTTCTTCATAAAATTTTTATGACAAGAATTTGTCTTTCTATCACCACTGTAAAAAAGTTTCCTTTCTTCCTCACAATACTGACCCCTCAGACTATAGAGAAAAACTAAACAATATTCTGGATTCTTACTCAAATTCGACACGCACTTACACAGATGATTCCAAAGATCAAAACCAAGTGGGATGTGCCGCTATTTCAGACAACACTATTCGGCAAAAAAAGATTACCAAATAACTCCTCAATCCTGCAGAAATTACAGCCATAAACTTCGCCCTAGTTATTATCACCAACCAAAACTCCAAGAAATTCATAATATTTGTAGACTCATTATCAATACTAGAATTATTAAAAAATCAAAAATTAAACAATCATTTACTAATAAAACTGTTACAAAGGATCCATTCTATCATACAACACAAAACTTTCTTCTGTTGGATTTCTAGTCTCTATACTTTCTGTGGAAATGAAAAAGCTGATATGGTGGCCAAAAATTCCCTTAAAACTCCAAATAAGTGACATACACGGATTTCAAACCTTCAATAAACAATTTTATTATAAAGGAATGGCAAGAAAACTGGAACAATTGCCAAAACAACAAACTTTTCCAAATTATGCCTAAAAATCATGTAAAGTAGTCTTATGTATCCAGAACACGCATACATAACTCCTTCATACTAAAAAGTGAAACTTTTCAAGTGTATACCATGTCACGAACCTTATACAGTGAAACACTTTTTACTTGACTCACACACTCACGTCAACATTACTACAAGGCTACAAACTTAAACTCTTCGAAAAAGAAAACCTAAAAACCATTCTAAACTTTCTAAAAAGAGCAAATTTTTACTATAAAATATAAATGCCATTAAATAATAAACTATATCAAACCATTACTCAAATGTACCCAGCGAAAATCAACCCCGAAAGCATCTAAAAATTAAATTTTGTATGCAGCATTAAATGACCTAAAGGAGGTTGATATGCTAAACAAACAAACTTTCTTCCTCCAAAATTTTCATGAACAGTTTCTTTCCAAAATTTCCCAACAGTGAAAGCTGTTGCTATAAGATTGACACCCACTATAGAGTTTACAAAAGAATGTGCCCATATTACTGAGCCTGCTGCCTAGAACATATATTCCATAATTCATAATAAGTGGAATAGTTTAAGATTTTAACAAATACATAAGTGTTATTGATATTCATGTGTGCACTTATTCTTTTAATTATGCATTAATATAATTCAAAATTTAATAGAAAGCAACTCTTTTATTCATTAATTTTTAAAAATCTAACTTATTTAAAAATTTTGTTTCTTTAGAGTTGCGCTCTCCAAATTGTAAAGTCTACAAAATATAAATAAAAATAATATGCATATAGTGATGCAATGCGTAACCATGTTACGCAATGGGTTGTCAAGAATACATTCCTGATCAAAAATTTAAGACCATTTAAAAATCTTTAAAAAGAAACCTTTTGTAACGCCTCACTCAAGAGAAGGTGGTTAAGGACTCTTATTTCTCTAGAATTCTCGGCTCGTGTCGTCTAGACTTCTCTGAGGTTGTTACATGAAATCTGGTATGCTGAAAGCGAATATCAAAGCGGCAGACAGGAAGAAAAACAAACAATTGTAGTCTATCTACAGAAGCTTAATTTTCACAAAAGTATGCTCAAAAATGTTTTTACAATTCTCATTCAGATTTTGTAAGTTCTTTTCCAAAATCTCAAATCTCTTCAGACACGACAGACGGATGGATGAGGTGGGGAGAATTCACGTCTCTTCTCGTATTCAACAAGCAATCTGCTTCAACTCCCAACTCTAACTGATCTGAAACTCTCCTCTATCTGCCTAATTTTTGCACGACAGTCGTATATATAGTAAGATATGTGGATGGGGTGGAAATTCTCAGCCAATAAGATTTTGCCACGAAATCGAAAGCTTTTAGGGTTTTGCGTGGGTACAATTCCCATCCTTAAATCTGAATTACTCATTCTCACGATTTGCAAGGTCAGATGTCGATTCTGACATCCGACTGAGTTTATTTAAGGTCAAACAATGTAAGTGAAATTTCCTGTTATCAACTTTTATCCGTAAAAATATATTTCTCTGGTTTCAAACAATATCTATTTTGACATGAAATAAAATATATATATTTATCTTCTCTATCTTACATCCTTGGGTTATCTGGTGTCACCCGGGAATAAAAAGCTACCTCAGCGTAGTTCTAATGCTCCTCAATGGGGGCTTATGTTACACATTTTTTTTAAAGGATAGATTTTAAACTCCTCCCACTTAAGATTACCAATACTACAACCGAAAAGGTCATGGAAAAGAAAAGCTACATTCCAAACATTAAATTCAGAAATTTACATTTTTATAAAATGAGGCATTTTACATTTGATTAAAATTATAAGACCAGGGCTATAAATTGTTTTTAATCCAGTTTCAGATTAGCAATAACTGCGTAAAGGTGCCACTATGTCTAAAGTTTTCGAAAATAAGGGTTGTCGCCTGATGAGGTCTCTAGTTAGTAAATACTAGTAGACCAAAATATGCTCATTACTGTGTAGCAACAAAATACTGCTTATGTAAAGACAAATGTTACCTGTTCTACTTCTGTATTGAGCACTCTTGTATGAACCTCATTATATTTCACTGGTTACCCTACCTTTGGAAAATAGCAACCTCAAAGCATATATATATATACACACACACCTACCTAACTTTACTTATATGTATACACTTCCTAACTGTACATATATATGCCCCTCGTGGTCAATGGCTTCCCTTTTGCATTCTATTTGAGAAGATGAGGTTCACTACTAAAATTATCAAAGATGTTACACCATCCCGGATATTTTTTATAAATATTTACCACTAAGATCCATTTTTACTGATTTTATATATCAAAGATCCTTGGAAAAATGAAGACATTTTGAAGATTCATAATTTAAATTGCTTATTTTTCTTTGTTAATACTTTTTCATTCTGTTTTTTCCTGCATTGCTATCATCCTTCATAAATACCTAAGATATAAAATTTTATATATATATATATATATATATATATATATATTGTCAGATATATATATATATATATATATATATATATATATATATATATATATATATAGAATAGTGTAGCCATCAACAATTGTGGGTTTTTCAGACTTTTATCATTTTTTAATATTTTAAAATATTCTTATAATGCATTTCAAGCCTTGTTCAGCTCTCTTCAGATATTTTTATAAAAAGTTTTATTTTAGTTAAAGTTTGGAATGTCTTTTTGGAAAACATTTTAACTTTGACAACACTGATTGTGTTTTTCAAAGAAATGCCAATATCAGACTTTTTGTCACCAATACTCGGTGCGCTGGTCAAGAGTTCAATCAGTTAGAAAATCATAAAAACTCATAAAAGTATTCACCAAATAGACTAAAAGCCCCCTTACCCACTAAATAGACTTAACTCTAACTGATTGAACTCTTGACCAGTGCACTGACTATTGGTGACAAAAAGTCTCAGATTGGCATTTCTCTGAAAAACACAATCAGTGTTGTCAGAGATAAAATATTTTCCAAAAAGACATTCCAAACTTTAACTAAAAAAAAACCTTTATATAAAAATATCTGAAGAGAGCTGAACAAGGCTTGAAATGCGTTATAAAAATATTTTAAAATATTAAAAAAAACGTCTGAAAAACCTACAATTGTTGATGCCTACACTCTTTTAAATCTACATTTTTTACTCTCGTTAGAACTACACAACCATTATATATATATATATATATATATATATATATATATATATATATATAGTGGTTTTAGTTTAGGAAAAGCAACCAAAATTCAACTATGTATATAAAAACACACAGAAATACTAGAAACTTAGCCCAAAGAATTAAAGATAGCAAGTTGTTTTTCAGTCGGTTTTATGATGACAAAACACCTTTTTGTGTAACTCTCTACTACAAAGCGTAAACAATAATTAGATTAAAAAATAGGTACACTTGGTATCTGTAGCCTTGTTGGCTAAATTTCTAGTTTTTCCATGAAATGAATGGTATTTATGGACAATAAAACTAATATAGTGTTTTTGAAATTAAATGTAAGTAAATTATTCTTTTCTATTTTTCCTAGACTTTTCATTGTCCTGGAGCTTCCAAAATTGTTGTGACTTTTGACGAGAGTTGTGAAACTGAGAACAGGTAAAAAAAAATTATGAAATTTTGCACAAACATTAATCATGTTGAAAATAAATTTTTCACTTGTGGAGGGGGGACCCTGTATGCTTGGCTTATTAAAAAAATGGGAGCATAAAAGCAAATTACAATGCAACTTATTTAAAAATTTAATTTTAATGACTTTTATGATTTTTTTTATTTTCAAATTACAAATACTTTTAAAAAGAACCAAATCTTTATTTTAATAGGTTTAAGTAGTTTGCTTAAATCATTGTTTAATGTGTATATATGTAAAAACGAACAGTTATTGACCTCATTAAAAACTGTCCCACAGAAAATGTTCACTGCTGAATAGCTATTGCCTACGTCGTCGTAATGCTCGCACAAGATGTTAACTCTACGACTTCCACTTGACGCATTTAGTGTAGGCATCTGTCAATTCTCTTAATTAAATAAATTCAAACTCATTCTTGCTGGCGGAGCAGTTAACATTTCATGTTTTTTTTCACATTTTATTTTCCAACTTCACCTTCGGGCTTCAGGTTCGATTCTACCTACTTACCAAAGCTTTTTTCAGATAAAGAGTCTTTGGCCATTGCTATTGGTGGTAGAGAAGGTTTCTTGTAGTTATTGAAGGAAACAAGTTTAGTCTTGGCAGCATTGAATGTGACCATCCATTTTTGTCCCCATTCCACTACAGATTGGAGGTCATCTTCTAGTGTTTCTGCCATTTCTTTAGATATGTGTTCATTTGTTTCCTGTCGTGTCTGTTATAGAGCGTGGTGTCATCAGCATATATACCCATCTCACAGACAATTTTGTCAGGGAGGTCATTTATGAATATTAGGAATAACAGAGATCCAAGGATAGACCCCTAAGGCACTCCTGCATTTATATCATATTGTTTAGATGTACAACCATCAAGGACAACCTGGATTTTTCTCTTATCTAAGAAGGATGGAATACTGCTGCCATATCTGGGCAGGAGCTGCTAAAAACAGCCTATCCTGCCTTGACAGAGTACAAAATAGACTTTGTGGCTTAGTGGGGGATGCCCTTTTCTCTACCCTGCAACCTCTCTCCCACAGAAGAGACATTGCGAGCATATCCTTGTTTTATCGTTATTTCCATGGCAGGTGCTTGTCTGAACTCCAATCTCTGGTTCCCCCTCGCCAATCTTTCACGAAAAACACCCGTCTAGCCGAATCCACTGTGAAAAATTTCCCCCACTCTTTATCTGTGCCTAAATCAAAATGTGGATTCCATGAACAGAGCTTCTTTCTTAGAACTGCATGACTGTGGAACTCTGTTCCGTCTGCCTGCTTCCCACCTGACTACAACTTGGATGTGTTCGTCCAACGTTAGCAAATTCCTAATGAACCTCCCCCTTAAGTAAACACTTCATCAAATCTCCACACTAAAGTAATGTACTTGCAATAACCCTTATCCCTGAGTGGCTTCCGGGCCTTGATAAGTGGTGACCACTGTGTAAAAAAAAAAAAAAAAAAAAAAAAGATTTAATTGTTTAGTATTCTTCCAGTGATACCGTATGATCTGATTTTCCTGAGAAGACCTTCATGCCATACCCTGTAAAAAGCCTTAGATATATCTAGAGCTACCGCTCTACCCTCCCCTGCTTTGTCAAGTGAATGGTATATATGCTTGGAGATTACAGTTAGGATGTCTGCTGTGGAATGGGCTTGCCTAAATCCATATTGTTGGTCGGTAAGAAGTTTAGCATCTATAAGGTGATGTACTAGAGCTTGGTTAATTGTGGACTCATATTTTGGCAAAAAGTGGGAAGAGGCTATTGGGCCGGTAATTTATTGGGTCAGTTCTTTCGCCAGAATTCTTGAAAACTGGTACCACAGAGGCAGTTTTCCAGCAGGCAGGAAAGCAAGATTCATTAAAGCATTTGTTAATAATAATAAAAAAAAAGACCACAAAAAATGTGGCAATTCTTAATATCTCAGATGCGATTTTACTATTGAAAAGTTAGATTAAAATAAAAACAAAGAATTTCTACTGTAACGGCTTCTTTGCTTTCTTGCTTTCAAATTAAACAATTCTTCTATAAAGAACAAAATCTTACTTTATTATTTATTTTTTTTTTTTTACATTGAAGTCTTTATGTATTAGGGCTTTCTGAATCGCCCAAAGACCTTCATTACTGTCTCTCAACTTATGATTTCTCAAAAACTCTGGTAATCAAGGCATAGCTTATTTTAAATGTTTCAGCTAGATCTGTTTGTATTTTTGAAGTTTTTATGCATCAGGGCTTTCTGGTCAAGTCACTTCAAATGTAATGTTAACAAAGCGAACCAAGAATCTGTATTTTTAAAGAGTGACATATATGAGAAAGGAAAATAACAATCTTTGGAAGCATTAACAGAAGTTTATGAGAAAGAATGGTAATCATATGAATGCAAACATATGCACGAATGAACAAGTAAATTTTTTCTTCGCTTATCTTATGCTTAATTACATGTGCACGATCAGTGATTTCTTGATAAAATAACTGCAACAAGATTGTCTTTCTCTGCTATTTGTTTACAACCAAGCAAACTTTGCCTGTTTTGGGAAAACCCCTGTTCCATTTACACCACAGATGTTTTCATTCTTCTTTCTTGTGACCATTTTATTTTTAACATTTCAGGTATTATCTTCAATTCAAAGATTCTACAGGAGAATCGTTCCAATTTCCCAATAAAGGCAGCTTAGATAGATGGCCAGAAGTTTTTATCTTTGCTGGTCCCTCATTACATTTCACATTCAAATCTGATATCAGCAACTCGGAATGGGAACAGAAATTCAAATTCAAGGTGAGGTAACAAAGAAATCTTGTGCTATTTTTTTAACATTCTTTTCATTCCAATTTGGTTATGGAAAGAATAAAAATTTGAATAGTTTTGTGATAAATATACAAAGATAAATATTATGTCAGTGTTGTATTGCGAGTATTGGCGGTTTCTCTTTCTCCCATGGTCCAAGCTGAAACTAACACTCATGGACAGTTTAACCATAAACTTTATTATTTTATCTGTTTGAATCCTGGTCACAGCACCAAATCGAAGATGTATTTCTGCTGTGTTTAAAAGAATGATGATACGCTGATATATGAAAATATAATAATATTATTAGTGACAGTTATTGTTAGGAGGGAGATACATACCTGAGAATTCAACGAGTTGATCCTTCTTAGGCTCAGATCATCAATCAGCAATGATATCCTTTTTAATTATTATATAATCATTTGTGACCACCTGAAATGCTCTCTTGGGATGACATTGTCATTGTAGCTACACTCCAAGGACATTTTATTTGAACATTGTTATTTCACTGAATTAACCTGAATTTGGTGTTGATTACACTTGTGTAACTTTTTATTGAAAATTGTCTTTCAAATATCATACTTTTAACTTATCTTCTTTTTGATAATTGATCAAGTTTGTTGTTTCTTCCCATGCAGGTGCCTATGTCAGATTCATAATTGGTGCCTTGACAAAAGGAGGGTGGACCTGTAAATTCACTACTGTCTGTTCGTCCGCACTTTTCTCAATAACTACACCTTGGAATTTAAAAATAATTTTGCACAAACATTAAACATGATATGAGTAAAAAGTAACAGAACAGATTTTCTGGGGAAAGTCCGGTTGCTCCCCTAGGGGGTGTCTTTCATGTTAAAATGGCTAAAATTGACACTTTTGTGCTTATTAAAAAAAATTGATGCCTTGGAGTTTTATAAAACTTCCTGAAAAGTTGTAACTGACTGACTTCTATATAATTTTGTTTGTCTATACTTTGTGATAATTCTTGAGTGTATCCCAGGGGCTCTTTTAGGGCTAATAAAAACTCTCCATTTTTGGGACTATTTTACTATAATTGCCCAAAATTTTCTGTGTATGTCTATTTAGCAGTTTTGCATGATGCTGAACTCAAATTTAAATATATTAAAGCCTTGGGGACTTTTGGGGCTAAATGGGGGGGGGGTGCAAATGATGGACTTAGTCATTTTTTTTTTTTTTTTTTTTTTTTGCATGGTACAGAACACAAATTTACATATGTTAAGACCTAAAATTGCACCGTTTGTTCATTTTCACTAGGATTTGACGTCTCCTGGGGACTTTTTGGGCTAAATGGGGGGTGGGGGGTGGATGCTGAACTTAATCTTTTTTTTATGCCTCGTTCACTGTACACTCACGGGGGACCATGCATGCTCATTTGTTTTTATTCAAATGACTTTTTGGTATATTGATGATTATTTTGTGTTTTTGCATGTGTTGCCACGTGCGTGCCTTTGTCAAAATAATTTCTTGGTACACATGGCTTAGATATTTAACTGTTTCACCATTTTCCCTAACCAAGCATTGTTTCTGTCTCATCAGATGATAGACAAGGGATGTAAACATCACATCCGATTGTACTCTACATGGTGACCATTCTTGAAGTTCTAACCAGCAACTAAATATCTTAAAACTTAATCACCTGTGATTAAACTTGATCAGAGGGGCAAGTCCTTTTCTTTCATTTTTGTTTAAAAACTAATAGTCCATCACTTATCAAGGCCAAAAACTATTTGAGGATAAAGGTTAATTAGATTGCCATGAGATGTTGAACTATAAGACAGTTGAAAACCATGGATGAAAAGGACAAAAATTTGATTTTTTTAAGAGAACAGTTTGACAAGAATTTATTGACCTTGGAACTTTTATTCAATTCATGAGGGTAGCATGCTCTCATTCTGTCAGCCATAACTCGGTAGAAGTTCTAAGTAATTTGCAATTGTATTTTGAATGTCGCTTGAACTGAGGATTAAACTTGCAACACAGAATAGTGTAACTTTACAACTGAATTTTACCAAGTACTTTATTCATTACGTCATAGGTCTTTGCAAATAATCAGTCCACATGCGAAAAATTCAGAAATGTTTTATCAATTTTGTTTCGAGATTTGCTCGATAACTGTAATATCATCGTGGGGAGATGAAAGGCAAAAGTGAAACAGTTGCAAGTACAATATGAAGACCCTGATTCACAAAGGGTGAGTCAGCGTCTTCATTTGAGATATCCTTTCCACATTAAAAACTGTCACTGATGTCGGCACAAATTCCATGTTCGAAATGATTTTAGAGGTTGGGCTTTGAGGCTATGTTGGAATATGCTGGAAGCTTGTTTAAGCTCATGATGGAAATCGATCAATATCAATTTTACAAAGTGGAACATAGGCTCCTAATCGCACTAATATTTTAAACTTCTCTTCGAAAACAAACCATACCTTTATTTGTTATATAACATTTTCATAATAAAATGTTAAACAAACCGCGCGCCTATGTTGTTTCCAAAAAACGCACGCTTGTGCACTTTTTGCCACTGAGTTATCAAGAAACAAAAGTACTTTTACATACATGCGCGGTCACTGTTGGTCTTCTCTTTTTATCATCACTTTTCCATGTGTGGGCTATGACGTCTTGTGGTCATTGATATTCTGTTTAACTTTAGGCAAATCTATCCATGCATGAAATACAATGGAGACCGGCAGAGGTTTCAAAAGTTTTATTGGGTAGAGAAAGTTTGTTCACGGAGGGGAGAGACTAAAAAAGACTAAAATTAATTCCTTCTTACTTCTACTTGGAAATTGAGAGACACAGACAGTATCATTGGGGTGATATTCATTCGGTTTCTCTTGATATTTTTGGAATACATGTTGTCCTTCTTGCTTTCCAAGTCCAGCTCTTAGAAACTGTTCTGCCCACTAAAAATACAATCATTTCAATCTAATGTTTTAATACCTGCATTTCTAGCGTGTTTTTTTTCTAGAGAGCTAACCTTTGAACCTTCACCTTAATCACACTACCTGCACTGGGTCTATTTTCGTTTGTCATAAAGTTATTCTGACATGTACTCTATGTAACCCTTGCCAAAATTCATACTAGTTAACATAATGTCTATTTACTGGCATAGGGTCCTAATGGGTAACAGAATGAGTTAACATGAGAAATATAATTTCAAATTGAGTAATCATAATTTTTTTTTCAATTACATTGCAGATAAATGTCAGCTACAGTGGATGTTTTGTTTATTATTCTATCAATTCTGTGAAGAATAACTCTTGGATTTTGTTTTTCAGGTTGTTGCGCGAGGTAGTGCAGACACTGTCCTCACTTGGCCGTATGACATGCTGCTGTTGCTTACAAAATTATTTGGACACTTATGTGGATCGGTTCTCACTGCTAATCCAAGTAAGATATATATTTTTCATTTGAGTTATTTATGTAATTATTGTAGTGTGTCCACCCTATAGATAATACGAAGGTCATTCCAAAAGCACATCCTCCTCTATTTTTAATTCATAAAGTTAAAGAGCTATGAAGACAGGATTGGTACTATTAAAATGAGCAGTCTTTAATATTTCAGAATTTATTTTTCTACAGTCACCATTATTCCTAATGCCTTTTTGCTAGTATTGAATGATCGCTGTGCATGGGTGTCTACAGTGTTCGCTGCTGGTTTAGGTACTGGTTGCCTATAGATATTTTGGCTACTGTGGACCATCGTGCATGGTTTGTGTTCATCTGGGGCGCTGTATGTCCTATGAGAGGATCAGCTCAACCCATCCTAGGTGAATGCCATCCAGGCAAAAGAAAGATCAGAGTTATCCTCCATGGCTGTACATCAAAACAAAATCGTGCAAAATCATGTCATGGGACAGATGTGTTCCAGGGGCTGATACTTGATCCTTTATTATTCCTAAGCTTCATAAACTACCTCCTTGATGAGATAGAGATGGGTATATTTGTTGATGAGACGATGCCATATTCTTAACATGCAGCCAAATCGAATGGCCATTATCAAAGCAATGGCTGAATCCTTAGAAAATGACCTCCAGTTTGTACTGGAATAGTCAAAAATGGAGAGTTACGTTTAATGCAACCATTACAAAGCTACTTGTTTTTAATGATTTAAAAAAAACATTTCAAACATGGATTGTCATGGATGATAGCACCCTATTCAAAAGTTCAGTATTCAAACTGTATGATTTCACTTTCACAGCTAACATGAATTGGAATAAATACAAGATACTGCCAAGTCTGTAAGGAAGGTGAGCTCCCTCACAAGCTTAAAAAGAAAACTTTTCTTTCTTTCCAGTATACTACTTTTCTGCATGGTGTGTTGTGTATCTGAGCTGGTGCAGCAACTACTAATCTCTTCTTAAACACTGTGCAAAAATGAATATTCAGGTCCTGTCTATGATTGTAATATTGAACTCCTTTGCTTTACAACTACTTTCACACAATATACTTTGATGAATTTAGTGCACTTGTGCCTCATCAATGTAAATAGACCCACAAATTTGACAAGTAGCAAAAAAACAAAACAAATTTGACAAGTAGCAAAAAAACAAAACAAATTTGACAAGTAGCAAAAAAACAAAACAAATTTGACAAGTAGCAAAAAACCCAAATTTTACAAGTAGCAAAAAAAAACCCAAATTTTACAAGTAGCAAAAAAAAACCCCAAATTTTACAAGTAGCAAAAAAAAACCCCAAATTTTACAAGTAGCAAAAAAAGAAAACAAATTTGACAAGTAGCAAACCCCACCCCCCAAATTTGACAAGTAGCAACCCCCCCCAAAATTTGACAAGTAGCAAAAAAAAAAAAAAAACCCTCAAATTTGACAAGTAGCAAAAAAGAAAACAAATTTGACAAGTAGCAAAAAAAAGAAGCAACAAATTTGGTAAGTAGCAAAAAAAGAAGCAACAAATTTGGCAAGTAGCAAAAAAAAAACAAATTTGGCAAGTAGCAAAAAAGAAAAACGAAACAAATTTGATAGGTAGCAAAATGTCAATCTTTCTGTCAAAATTGATCATCTGCACAGAATTTTGAACAGAACCCTTTATTTAATTTATGGGCTAGCATGCACTCATTTCATCAACCATGACTAAGAAAACCTAAAAATTTTGCAATTGCATTTTGTGTGTCACTCGTACTGAGGCATTTGTGGCATAATGGGTAAAGTAAAATTCAGTTGTAAAGTTACTCTTCTGGAGGTTGAAGGTTCAATCCTTAGTAAGGATTATTTTTTATGTATCTTTTTTTTTTTTTTTTGTAGTGGCTACAAAAGATCCAATGAATTTATTTATGGATGACAGTACAGAAGATCTTTGGGACAATGCATTGTGGAAAACCATTTTCAGGGGAGGATACACAAGTCCTGTCCTCCAAAGAACTCTCTCAGGAAGTTGTGTAAGCTGGTGATACTTTTTGTCCTTTTCAGATTTATTTTGATCAAGTATTACTTTTAAATTAAAAAAATCAAATTTTATAAGTAACTGAGCAGCGGCTGTTTTGTCTGGCATTTTGAAAACAACCTAAAAAAACAATATGGAGGGAGATAACTCGATAATTCAATTTGAAATTTATGTTGTAATTCCTATGAATTAATTGCTTAAAAAATTATTTTCTTTATAAAAATAAAATTACTTGATAATTTTTTGTGATTTTTGGAACATGATATTTTCGTTTTGCCATGTGTACGTATTAGATATATTTTTGCTTTTTAATATAAGGGGTAATTCTGGAGAAGGACCAACAAATGTATTATTTAAAGTAACTTTACTAAAATATCATTAGTTTTTGCTAAATCTAATGATTATTGTTCATGGTGGTGAATGATTAAAATCAAATTTCATGATTCTGCACGTAGAAAAAAACAAACTTTTGGTGATTTCTATGATTTCTACATTAACGTTTGCTGTTATTTATTTTTAGTTTACAGATGTGAATCCAGATGTTCTTCATATGCTCACTGAAATGATGGAGGGTCATTCAGGACTTGGGACGGACTTGTTACAAAGGTAAATCACAATTCTATAATTTTGTCCATTTTTTTTTACTCTCCGTTTTTTACTTTTTAAAAAATTTTTTGTAATTTTTTCTCTTTTCATTTTTCTCTTTGTTTTTCTGTTTTCCTCTCTCTGTTTCTTTCTCACCTTTTTCTTTCTGCCCTCCCCTTTCTTTACTCCTTTTTTTTTCACCCCCTCCCCTTTACAACCCTTCCCCTCTTTCTTTTTTCCTGATTGTTCAAGAAATTTATCTGAATTTATTACAATGTGAAAATATATTTTCTTAAAGATAAAGGTAATAAGTTTAATCTAAAAAAACTTATTGTTTGATAACTAAAATATATTTTCTCTTAAAATTATCTTTTTTTTCTCCAGATGTCGAGACCATTGCAAACCCCAACAAATTGGTGGCATTGAATTTGATAAAGCGATTACTGCTGTTTTTGCTGCAATTCTTTGGCACAATCAGGATCTTAGAGAAGAACTTGAATCTTACAGTGAGTGATAGAATCAGCATTTTTATTACCAATTTAATATTTGTTTTTTAATTGATTTCTGTTTTTTAATTGATTATATATCTGTTTTTGGTACTTGTACAGTTTAATCAAGACATTAAAAAATGAAAATATCGGAAAAAGGTTATATTGCACGTATTCATTATGGAAAAAATAATTCACTTAATTTCATCAAGTAGTTTTTTTGTTTTTTTTCACAGCGAAAAAACAATTTATGATACAGAGCAAAAGGTTCGATTTTTAAGAAAAAAAAGCTTGAATTAAAGATAGGGAGGGAGTATCGGCGCTTTACATGGAGTTATCTCCCCATGGCGTGTTCAGCAAATTTCATAATGGCTGACTTCAATGCGCTCTCATAAGAACATGTTTTTCCTCTGTAAATAAAAAAACTACTTTTAATTACATTTTCACCCCAAACAAGGTGCATTGCCACTTTGTTGTAGGGGGCTACTCGATCAAATTAAATGAAATTTTTTTCAGAGATCATCAGTCCAAAACGGATACATACACTATAACCTTTTTTTTTTTTTTTTTTTCGATATTTTCATTTTTGAATGTCTTGACTAAACTGTACAAGTACCCTGTTTTTTAATTAATCATATTTGTTTTTTAATGGATTATATTTCTGTTTTTTTAATTGATTAAATTTCTGTCTTTTTAGTTGATTAAATTTCTGCCTTTTAATTAATTAAATTTATTTTTCTTAAAATGATATTATTAAATGTTATTTCAATTCAATTTATGTGGCAAAAAAAACAACACAATCCGGTTTCAAAAGGGTAGTAGAAATTCACACAGAAGAGGATAAAGTGGCTCAACATTTGCCCAAATTCACCTTGAATTGTTACGTTGTTAGTGCATTTATTACTTCACTAAAATGTCTATTCCAGGGATTCTGATTGATAAAGCAGCCCTTTTTTTTTTTGTTTAATCTAAAGCGTTGGTGAAATAATTTTTTGTAGTGTCCGCATAGACCTCTTTTTATTGCAGCGGTGAAAAATAGGTCCTGAGGTGTATCATCATAATGACCATTAAGGAAATTGTAAGCCAAATTCATATCACCACATAATCATCAGCGTTCAAGGGAGAAAAGGTTAAGCTTTTTATAATGCAGATCCAATAAGTCTTGAATCATTCAAGTAGCCAGTTTTTGAACTCTCTTCAAATGTTGTATGTCATGTAGTAGATATGGGAAAGAGGTCTGGACTCCATACTCTAACAGTCGTCTGACGATGAAGACATAAAGAGGGAGAAATATTTCAGGATTGAGTTTGCAGCCTGAATGCAATATTTACATGGCTTGAAGGATAAGTCGGGAAAGATCTTCTGTTTCATTCATCACGTTCAGCAGAGCAATGTCATCACTGAAAGTAAGAGTCGAATTGGAAGGAGAATCTACTGCAATATGGCAGCATTTCTTGACATTCATGTCTAAATTCCATTTTGATTTCTAGCCATGCTGAAGGTTAGACTTAAGATTATCAATTTCGCTTCTACGAGCTACTAATTTGACCTTATCGGCAAATAGGAGCACATTTCCATCAATCACTTTTGTTGATTTTAAAGTAAAAATAGAATAGGACCCAGCACAGATCCTTGAGAAACACCACTGCAAGCATCTATCTCTGAAAAAAGTGCCATTTATCTAAACCTCGTATGTCCGATCACTAAGAAAGGATTTTATTATTAAACTTGCTTAAAGACTGTAATCCTGCAAAGTAATGGCTAATTAAAGTAAGATATATTTGTGAGATAAAAAGTCTAGAAGACCAGCAAAATGTAACTTTCTCTTTGGTATTTGATGCGGATTATGTTGAATGATTAAATTTATTACAAATGTCTCATTAAAAAGTTTATGGTGTTTTACATTAGAAAATTTATTTTTCAGCTGTTCTTAAAGACTCTTGGAAAATTCCAAAAAGTATCTACACTGCTTTCAACTCTGCAGAATCGCTTCGAAAACCTTTGGTAAGTAGAGCTTATTCTCGTCTGTAAATAAAAATTTGATAGCAGCAATAACACTAGAGTTAAAGAGTTGGCAGGACCACCCATGTCAGGCAGGTTGGACACGATTGCAACCTGTTAACATGGTCTGGTGAAAAAGTACTTATCAGAAATATGACCGATTTTATTTACCGCCCTGTTAGTAGGGCTGTAGAATACGGTCAGAAATAATTTTTGGCTCTGAAATGACTCTATAGTGGTTGATGATCCATTAAGCCTAAGCCAAACAAATTTATTTATTTACTAGGTGGGGGTGGGGGGGAGCTTTACATGTAAAATGTTTAAATATATTTTAATTCATGAAGATTTTGTATTTATTTTTAAGGAGTCGATTCTTTATGAAATATTGTACTTAATATAAAGTAGTGATTTCAAAAGTTAAAAAAAACAAATGACTTAGGTGTCATCCGCTAGAATCAAAACCAAAACATTTAGCGTTCCAGACACATTCCCTACTAATATTAAGAGATTGATAAGAAAGATTCATAATTTAATGACTTGAAAGAAATGAATTGATTTTGGGCATGCACAGAAAGAAATAAAAATATGATGGCAAGTTTAAATGAATATTTTTGCATTTCAACTTACTGATCTATTTCTGTATGCATTATTTTCAAACAAAGGTTTTACTCGTTATAAACCATTTTTGATGTATGATTACTATTTCCTGTTAATTTCAGTGCTATGTGACTCATTGTTTAAGAGTTTATCGGTTAAATATTTTCAAACAAACACATAATCTACTGTTTTATTTATATAGATAGAACCGTATTTTGTATGATTTCTGGGGAAAATGAAAAAAAAAAAAAAAGATGTTAATGTAGTTTTTAATTGTAAACACAAAACTGTCAATTTTTCTGTTGCAGATGAGTCAAAGACAGAAGATAGCTGTAGAAGCTGATAAGTCGAGTCGAACAGCTTCGGATACTGAAAATCCAGGCAAGGATTTTATTTTGTTTTCTTCATCTATTATCTATAATGTTTGGCAGACGTTATTCATATTTCATTCTTTTTGTCCCCTGGATATCACCATAGATTCTGAATTTTTTTTTTTTACATTACTATCCTTTTTAAACAAGACACACTGCCACTGTGATGTAAAGGACTATTGTGAATTAGGGGTATCCTAAGTAGGGAGTTGTGTGGTGAGATGCTTTTGCATATAAAATTTCAATTTCTGTATGTTGGTGCAATTTGTTTTGAACATCATTGATGATGATGATTTTTTGTTGGCATTTGTTTCCCTAAAATCTTTCTATTAAGAATTCTTTCTAGAAGGATATTGAGTACTTATGGATAGGGACCACATGAAGATTGCCAATGTTCCAATGTTCCTAAGTAGAACTGTTTTGATGGAACGAACTGTGTTCAAATTTGGAACATTCAGGTTGTCAGACTGCATTGTTAACCATTGGGCCACCATCACTTTTCTGTTGGTGCAGTCGAGGAAGCAAAGAAGACAATTCCAAAGATAAATAGTTTAAGGAAAGCGGATATTAGAGTAGAAATTTTCACAGCATCTAGGGATCTCTACAGTGAAGAGGGGTGATTTTGCTACTTGTCAGATTGGTTGGGTGTATTTATGGGGAGGCTAGAACATTTAAGTAATTGTGAAAGAAGCACAAGGATGTAGCTTTGCTGTGATGGGACAGTGGCTGGAGCTTGATAGACAGTTTGCGATCTATTAGATGAAGAGATTTTTTTTTTTTTATTAGATTCTATTCAAGAGGAAGAGACTAGTGATTGGTGCATGATCACAGATGTAATGACAATTATTCCATGTGTGGCAGGTAGTGGCTTTATAGATAGAATATTGACAGGTGTGTGAAATTTTCTAGCTTGGTAGAGGGAACCTACCTTCTTTGCAGTAGACTTGACAGTACCTTCTATATATTCTAATTCATGTTACCTGTGAATGTTAGGCTGAGGAGTTTGTAATGTTAATGTATAATTGTAACTTATCTTCAATGCACCAAATTGTTTCTTGTTTTTCTTCATTTTATGTAAAATGCTTCCTGTTTCATGAACCATGTACCTTCACCACCTTCCATCCTAACAGTGCCAAGCAAATCTTCTGACCCCACCCATAAATCTGGAAAACAGGATGCAGGGGTCCTCATCCAGTTCCAGACAGTGTTTGTAAATATATATAGTATTTATAATCTAGAAATTTTTTTTTTTTTTTTTTTTTTTTTTTTACAGTTACTGCATGTCAGGAAAAAGCAAGGTTTTTATTAAAGTTTGCAGGATTGAGTAAAAATGAAATTAAACGGGTAAGTAAAACTTGTGCAGTTTACCTTCTACAGTTTTGGTGGAATAAAAAAAACAATATTCTGTTTCAGATGCAAACTTATTTGCTGCTTGTATGTGTGTGACACCATCTGTAACAGTGCTTACATGCATATGCAAATGCTGAGCTGTATAAGAAATGCCATCATTTTAGGTAAAAAGAAAAAGACTATAAAAAAAGAACATGTGCACAGACAGAAGAGCATGTTCAAGAGAATAGAGGAACAGAGGCCAAAGAGAAAGAGCATGATCACGTTTTATTCAGAGAAAGTACCTGGAAATAAATTTTGTCGTTACAAAAAAAAAATGGAGTTGAGTTATTACTTGTCCTCTGTTTTTTGCAACGTACTCTGCTATTTGTTGGGTCCCGTTGTCTACATGCTACCACGTATATAATGTTACACATTGTTGGAAATATGTATGTAATGTTACACATTGTTGGAAATATGTATGTAATGTTACACATTGTTGGAAATATGTATGTAATGTTACACATTGTTAGAAACGTATGTAATGTCACACATTGTTGGAAACCTGTATGTAATGTCACACATTGTTGGAAACCTGTATGTAATGTCACACATTGTTGGAAACCTGTATGTAATGTCACACATTGTTGGAAACCTGTATGTAATGTTACACATTGTTGGAAACAACTCCCTAAGCACTAAAGAATGCTTGTGAGAATAGCAATCAAGATGAAAACAGTAGTCCGAACACTCTAAATAATAAACAGTCTTCTAACATTTTTTATCATTTGTCATGTAAAACTTAAAAAAAAAAAATCTTCCAAATATTATTTTTTTCTTTTAATAGAGTGAAACCAATTCTCCAGATCCTTTACGGCTCGTTATGGAGTTTGTGAAAAGTGAGAAATGGACAGCAGAAAAGTAAGTTATCATGAAAATAAGACTAGTAAAATGCACCTCTTTTTATTTGTTTATTTTTTTTTCACACTTTTTCATGCTAAGCAAGGCATATTGCCACTTGAAATGTAAAGGGTTACTATTTGGGAGCGTGTCTAATGGGGGACTGAGCAGGTTAGTATAGTTAGGAAACCAGAAAACAAAGAGGGAATTTCAAAGTCTAGCAGAGAGAGGGAAAAAACTATTACAGTAGATAACTTTTTGAATTCTAGGGACCTCAACAGTAAAGAGGTGAGATTTTGTTGCTTTGTTTGTTGGGTTAGTATAGAGTATGTATGTTGAGAGGGCACAAGTGCTATGAGTTCATCAGAGCACACATTCCATTAAAGTACTTGTAGAACAGGCACAGGAATGTGACTGTAGTGATGGGACAGAGGTTGGAGCTTGGCAAACAGTGCAAGACCTATTAGTAGCAATACCAGACCATTTTTTTCTTTATATCCAAAAACCCAAATTAAGCATTATTGAAAAGAGCATAAAAACAAAGAAATATGACCTTTACTTTTTAAAAATTGGTCCATTAGAACTGAAGTTATGACCATTCAATGTATCAAAAAATGCGTGGTTCACTGGACATTTTGTCTTAAGTTAGTCCTATTCAAATGCATATGAGCTTGTGACTGAAAATGGTAGGAAATTTACACAATTTACAGAACTACTCATCTTTAAAAAGCTGTATGTTCAGATTTTAAGATATTATGATGAAAGTTTGAACACATTATTACAACACCTTGAAGGATCAGATAGTTGTATTTATGACTATCTTACTTGGTAAGTTATGAACTAATTAGAATATTTAAGTTTCACTTTAACAATGTTAAGTAGAAACACATCATAAAAACAGCTAAAAAATGGTAGTTGAGGTTTTATCATCACATGAAGTATTATTCTTATGGTTATTACCATTTGTCATTGTTGCTGTGAAAATCCAAGATGGCGACCACAACATGAGTCATAGAAAGTATTAACGAAATATAGCTTGTAGCATATCAAATTTAAGGAAATTTTATACAGATTGAAATATGTCCCGCCATTAAACTTGTAATATTGAAAGTATTTTCGCTTTCATATACGACTTTGAAGGGAGACATCATGACTGAAGAATATAAGCTATGAACTATTATCAACAATCTTGGAGGTTTGTAGCAAGCATAATCAAAAAGTGCTTGGATTTGTAGGAATCCGAGGTTTTGCAGCTCACTGTACAGTAAATTCCTGTTTTTTTTTAGTTCCTCGATTTTATCAAGAGTTAATTCTGCTCTTTTTTTTAACCAGTCTATGAATTTTGACTCACAATGTATCCAGTTGTTGAACAGAATATTGTAAAATTTCCAGCACATTGAAAATTATTGAAACTGAATGATTTGTGGCAAATATTTCTGTTAATTGAAGAATGTATCCATTTGACAGCTTTATGGTTTCCATATCCATATTTAAGTCCGTTTAATGTACAAAAGTTCTACCAGCTAATGCTAATATTTAAAATTTGCGAATTACCAAAAAACAAGATTTCACCTGCAACAAAATAACATAAGAAATTGAATTTTTATTCTTAGTCCTATTATTTGGAAACATTTATTATAAAGTAAGGAATATTCATCATTTGGCCATTTAGTATTATTAGACGTAATATAAATACATTTTAAAAAAGGAGTTTGGTATATTTTTATAGCTAATGAAAAAAAAAAATCGTTAAAAATCCCCCCCCCCCCCAAAAAAAAAATCAAAGTTTTTAGCCGAAGAAAATATATAAATATATACTGGAAAGTATGTCTGAAAATCAGAAGGCTTCATAGAAAAATACACAAAAGTCTATTCAAAATACTAATAGAAAATGCAAGGAAGATACCATGCAATTTTTTTAATAATATTTTCAAATTAAATTCAAGTTTTATTGTATCTTTTATTTATTAAATTGTTCAGTGAAACTATAGAATAGTTACAAAAAAAACGCTTGTCTCTATGGTAAGAATGGATTTCTAAATAAGTTATTATTTATTATTATTTTAGCAAGGCACCTTCTCTACATAGGTATTAAAAAATTTTTTTTAAATGTGATAATTAAATATTGTTTTAATATTTCTAAAGTGCACCAGTAGAAAAAAAAAAAAGAATGAATACTTCATTGTTGCAAGTCAGTTTGAACATAAATGTATGCGTCACATCACACAAATATCACATTTTATTGATGTTTGTCACAATTTCTATCAATATGTTTGTAAAAGTGTTCAACCAATTCTCTTCCAACTTTAGGACACAAGAAATGAATATATTGGCTATCAAATACCGTTTGAATGAAGTTTCTACCTTGAATTTTGACCATATCATAAATTTGGAAACCTATATTAGAGAAGCTTTCATCCTCAAAGAACATGTGGTAACAGTTTTCTTTGACATAGAAAAAGCTTTTGATACCACTTGGAAGTATGGAATATTAAAAGACCTGAATGAACTAGGTCTAAGAGGCAGAATGCCAACATTCATCAAAAGCTATCTGAGTGACAGAACCTTCCAAGTAAGACTCGGAAACATCTTATCAAAGTCTCAAAAACAAGAATTGGGAGTTCCCCAAGGTGGAATTCTTTCAGTTACACTCTTTAATGTGAAAATAAACAATATAGTTAATAGCATAAACTTCGGAACAAACTATGCCATCTATGTTGACGATCTCATGATTAGTTTTAAGGCTAAACATATGAACACTATTGAACGGCACCTACAATTATGCATCAACAAAATTACTAGCTGGGCTACCAAAAATGGCTTCAGCTTTTCTCAAACAAAAACAAAATGTGTTCACTTCTGCCAACATAGAAAAATGCATCCTGACCCCGAGCTAAAAATTAACAATAATAGACTAACAGTTACGGATCAATACAAGTATCTTGGAATCACCTTTGACAAAAACTCACCTTCATACCCCACATTAAATACTTAAAGAAAAAATGCAACCAAAGAATGCAACTTGTGAGAACCATAGCTCATACAAACTGGGGAGCTGATTGCAAAACAATTCTAAAACTCTATCAAACACTGATAAGATCAAAGTTGGGCTATGGCTGCTTTATCTACGGTGCAACAAGAAAATCCTACATTAAAGAACTGAACACAATTCACCATTAAGGACTCCGACTAGCACTTGGAGCATTTCCCATTACACCAGTCGAGAGTCTTTATGCAGAAGCGAATGAACCTACACTTGAAATGAGACGGACAAAATTAGCCCTACAATACTATACAAAACTTGCATCTAACACTTCGAGCCCTATATACCAGAGTGTCTCTCACCCCAAACACCAAATCCTATTCCAAAAAAAGGAAAAAGCAATCAAGCCTTATGGTCTCCGTATGAAAGAAATAAAAGACGAAGCCAAAATTAACATCTCGCAAATCCACAAAGCTTCTACACTCAAACATCCACCCTGGCTTTCCAAAACTGCTGTAAACCCACCCGAACATCCAAAACACTCTCCTATACTATTAGATCTCTCTAAACACCCCAAATCGAACACAATCAAATCCATCTATATGGAAAAAATACATGACGTCCTTCATGACTATCCGGACTATGAACACATTTATACTGACGGAGCTAAAACCAAAGAAAAAGTTGGAAGCTCTGTTATTTATTGGCAAAGAAAAATCCAAAAACGCCTACCTGATAGGTCTTCCATCTTTAGTGCTGAAGCCTCAGCAATAAACCTGGCCCTTAATATTATAAGTGCTGATCAACCAAACAAGTTATAATATTTTCGGACTCTTTATCAGTCCTAACTTCATTAAAAGAAAAGAACATTTGCAATCCGCTAATAACTAATCTATTAAACAAACTCGATTTTCCCCATACTCAAAAACAAATCATCCTATGCTGGATCCCAAGCCATATTGGCATCCTAGGGAATACAAAAGCTGACCTAGCTGCTAAAGAGTCACTAAACATGGAAATCTCCAACATAAAAATCCCCTACACTGACTTTAAATCAACCATAAACCTGTATATCAAAACAAAATGGCAACAACAATGGAACACTTATACAAAAAACAAGCTACAAGAAATCAAACCTACACTTGGAGAATGGAATCCCAAATCTAAACTGAACCGGAGAGAAGAAGTGATCATTACAAGATTAAGAACAGGGCATACAAATATCACCCACTCATTCCTATTAAAAGGAGAACATCCACCTGAATGCTTACCTTGCCAAAAAAACTACACCGTTAAACATTTTTTAATTAACTGCATTGACCTAGCTCTCCTACGCCAAAAACACTACAGCATTAACAACATTAAAGATCTCTTTGAAAAAATAAATGAAAAAACAATTCTAAATTACTTGAAAGAGGTAAACCTCTCCTCCAAAGTATAAATCTACCAAAAAAAAAAAAAAATTTTCAACCGAAATCTCTTACAGACCTTCCTCCAATCTTACCTTGACATACTGGAAAATAAAGAACACCTACCTTACTAAGACATCCAAGAAAAAAAAAATGAACTTATTTGGCCTTAAATGACCATGCAGCTGTTGATAGGCCAATAAACTGAACAAACAAACAAACAAACTACCTTGAATTAGCTTTGTACTACAAAGCCTCAACTTTGAGATGTTCTAACTTTTGACTGAAAAGACACTCTTGTTTTTTTCAAATTCTATGGCACAATATTTTTCTCTGATTAACTAAAAAAAAAAAAAAAAATGAAACCTCTTTGACTGGTAGAACTTCTATGTTAAGTGTTTATGTGAACAGGTCCAAAACGCATAGTTGCAAAAAATTATTTACCGCTAGCATGTCAGCATGTTTCATTGTTAATAGTCATATTTAAATAGCGACAACAAAAAAATCACAACAAAAATATTAAAATACCATTTTAAAGAAAAAATTATGAATCCAATCATAAGTTCTACTTTGATGGACATAGGAGAAATTTACTAAAGACTTTGGCTGTTAAATTAAGTAGCAGTGTGTGCCTTGTCCAGTGCTGAATGGCATGTTTTCTGGTATTGCTACTATCAGATTTGGTACTCTTTATAAATAATTAAATAATCCAACAATTTGAGACTTTCCTTCTTTCAATCTTTTAATTAAATGATTTCCTAAGAATTTTAAAGCCAGCTTAAATGACTTCTTGCTTGCAAGTTTAAATTTTTCCTAATTATTTTTAAATTTTAAAGGGTCACAGAGTAATTTATATTTTTTCCCCTCGTCTATTAAGAATATTAAAATAGCTAACTTGTTTATGAAGAAACTGAAATGCATTCTGATCGACTTAATTTTATAATTGTTTTTAATAGTATTTAAAAAAAAATTAATTCATATCTTGATTTCCAATATTTGGCTAATAGTAAATAAATAAAAAACAATGGAGTCATGTAAAAAGTATATACATGAGAAATGGTTACACAATTGGATTAATATAGAGATTACATCAAGAACAATGAAATGCAAACTTAATAAAACCAAATGAGTTTAACAAAAAATTCAGTGACTGCCAAGAGACATGCATTGAACGCATTCTGCCAGTTGCGCTGTTATTCCATTCTCTCTCTCCCACTTCACACCACATGTTCATATGTCAAATAAAAGTGACTGTCTTCATAACCAAAGAATTTGTCATTTATTTGATAAAAACAGCAGTACTTAATGGATATGATTTGGTGTCATCAAGAATACAGTTGAAAGAAAAAAACAGAACGGTATCGAATGATATACACTCATATATAACATTAGTTCTGATGAAGATTAAATCTGGATAATATCAGGTTTATGTAGAACGGGAGATTTTGATGGTATGCTTACATTGAAAGAATGGATGAGAATTCTTGGGTTAGATGTAGAACAGTTGAGGTAGCAGGGCCAGTATGCAATGTAAGGCCAAGGAAAACATTGGAGGAAGTGATAAGGATGGATTAAACAGAAAGAGGGAATAAATAAATATCTGGCCAAATCTAGTTTGGAAATCAATTTCTAAAACAGACGTTAAAACGAATATGATGATGTTCATTATTATTTTCTAATATATTTCCCCAAATATTTATCTTCCTTTAATAATCAATGTTTCTGTTTGTTGATATTTTTGTCTTTTTTAATTTTTTTATTTCCAGGGTGCAACAAATGTTGAAAGAACGTTCTGAATATGCATATGTCCTCGTTGACATTTATAATTTCATTGGAGATTTTGTTTATGAAATGAGCACCCAAGAAGATATTCTTCAAGTGAGTTTTTGCATCAAACCATTCCTACCATTACCCCTCCCCCCACTCCATTTGATGATAGCAACGATACTGATTCTCCTCAAGCAAAATTTAAATTAAAATGCATTCCAAACAAAAATCAGTGTTAGTGCATTTTGTGAACCATGTATGTAAGCGTCTGCCCGGGTTTGCCTGCCCCTGACATATACCGTCAGAATATGCTGAGCAAATCTTAAAAATGTGTAGAAACAAAAAATAGCAAAGAAATGGAAAAGTAAAAAAAAAAAAAAAATTTTTTTTAAATAAAAATAAAATAATCTATTGTGAGTTTAAATTTTTTTCTCACGTAATTAAAGACTAATTTTTTTTCTCGCGTGATTAAAGACTAATTTTTTTAGAGAGAAGGGAATTAGGGTTAATTCCTATAATTGGTAACGGTAGGAAACAAAATCATTTAGCAAATGAATGGAATAAAAATAAGTCTACCATAATAGTGTTCTGTTTAATTTTTTTCAAGAGAAACTTTCAAAAATTTTATATATATATATATATATATATATATATAAATAATAATAATGTTATCAAAGAGTAAATCTTTAACAAAGCAAAACTTATCAAGATAAAAACTCAGCATTATCAAGAGGAGCAAAAACAATATTAAATGAAAGATGAGGAGTAAGTTATGTATAACTTTATTATATGATCGGAACAATAAGGAAAAGTTAAGAGAAAATTTAAAGAAAAACCTCTTTAGTCCATGGCATTTTGAAGCTAAATGCTTCTCATCACAAGAGGAGACAGACCAGAATTATGCAGAATTATGTTAAATGTGTCTGTACTTCGTCATGGTAAATTTATTTTGGCCATGGGCGCTAGTGCCTGATATTATACTGTGCCGGCAGTGGCTTCCACTAAAAAACAGTTTTTGTTTTTTTTTATATATAGGTGGGGTGGGGGCGGGGCATACTTCCACTTTACAACGCCGATACACTGGTTCTGCTAGTATATAAATATTTTGGATCAGTTCTTTATTGAAATGGCATATAAGACTGACAAGTAAGGAAGACAAGACCTCATAAGAAGATAAACAATTCAAGCTATAATGCTAAATAAACAACAATTCCATGATTTGATCCTATGAAAAAACAAACAAAATGTAACCATATATATCCAAATAAATGGATATATGCACATATGGTGACTTCCTTCGGTTTTGTGGATAGCCATTGTAAGGATGTTTGCACGTGGAATTTTTGTGGTAAGAGTTGTGTAATCTTTAACTACACCTCTCCTGAGTCGATATTGTTAAATACCAGCGGCAGATAGTTTCAGGATGACTAGAATTTCCAAATGGTCCCCCATCTGATACTAGCTAGGCTCAATGTTGCTTAACTTTGATGATCTGACGAGAACCAGTGTGTCAATGTCATTATGTGTATATTATGTATAGTAGTATATTAAATACACACATACATACGTACACACACACACACACACACACACACACACACACACATATATCTGTATATGGGAAAACGAAAAAAGACCAAACCAAACCTAATACCAATCAATGTCTCGTCCTCACCCGGAGACTTGATCAAGAAGTCCTAAAATAAAGAACAAAACGCAGATGAACATACAACCTCGACTGCCTCTCCTCCATCCCTCCATTTATTATTGGAATATTATTTCCTCAGTTCTCATCACATATACATTGATACATTAGATTATTGATTTAAAGAAGTTGGAGGAGTGACAGGAAAAGTTGAAATACTGTCAAAATTTTGACCTTGATCAAACTTTTCAAGATCAAAAGTCATGGACTTTGTTAGTTTCAATATGGGTCAAGTAGTGAATCTCTACAATAAACAGAACCAAAGTTATTACCAAAAAATGTGGCCTTTACCTTGTGATCTTTGACCTAGATATCCCAGAGTGAAATCGGTTCTTAGTTAGATCATGACTGATATTTTGACCAAGTTTAATAACAATTGGTCAAGTGATGTAGATGCAAAGTTGTATACAAACATAGTGAGAGATGAACAAACAAACTCGACCCAAAACATTACCTCCTTAATGAAGGTAACAAGATGTTGTCAATGCCAGAATTGAAGCAACTTTTTATCCAAACTCTATTTCAGATTCCCATCATCTTATTTTTTCAAGAGTTGCTGTCCTACCAAAATAACTCGTTGCATTATTGTGAGTCACTTGATGGCTGTGGTCTGGAATTAGAATCCAAAATCCAAGAATCTTTCTATAATCTTCTTCACAAATTGATTAGTGCATTTAAGATTTCTAAGAATGCTGAGTTATCAAGGTGAGTCTTCTCAGTTTTATTCTTTCAACAATAATTGTTTGTCTCTTCATTTACAGAAAAAAAATTATTCATTGAAAGAAGCCTCTACTTTTTTACGAAGCAACTTTTGACATTGACAAGAAACATGATTGTTTTTACAAGTAAAATAGTTCAACAAGTCAAAGTTGCTGAATTTTAGAAATGACACAAATTCTAAAATGTTTAAAGTGTAATATTTTGATATCCTAAATATATTTTTTCAAATGCTGACTTCTGATTTAAGTCTAGCTGTTGGCAATAATGTTGCCATTATGTGCCAGACTTGTAAAAAGGTTTTTCAGAAATTAATAAACATAAAATTGAAAATTCATATTATTTGGATTCTTCGGACTACTCTTCCCATCTTGAGTGTTATTTACACAACATTTTGGTTGATGTAACCTCCAACCTTCTTCAGGTGTATCTTGAGATTGAACTTGGGAATCTTTCTGTCAAATTCGAGGAATCTGTGCAGAATTTCGAACGGAACCCTTTGTTTAATTTACACGGATAGCATGGTTTTCTTCCATCAATCGTGACTGGGTAGATTCCTAAGTAATTTGCCATTTTATTTTTAAGTGTCACCCGCACTGAGGATTGAACCTTCAACCTTTATACGAGTGTAACTTACAATTGAATTTTACTTATACTTTATCCACAAGGACGTGTGATGTGAATTAAGTACTTGGTAAAATTGGTTGATGGAACAAGAGCATGCTACCCCCATGAATTAAATAAAGAGTTCTATCCAAAGTTACTGCAGATTCTTGAGCTCAGCAGAAAGATTCTGAAGTTTAACAAGATACATCTAAAGAAGGTTGGAGGTTACATTGACCGAAATATTGTGCAAATAACACTCAAGATGAGAACAGTAGTTTGAAGAATCCAGTTAATACAAATAATCATCATTTCAAAAATTCAGGAATATAAAATTGAAAAATCTTGATTTTTATTACCAAGATGTCATTACAGGTCGTTGTTGAGCATCATTCATTTTGAATGTCACTTCCTGTTACTGCTGTTTGCAGTTTACGTATTGTTCGCAAGATTATTTAAAAAAAAAAGTATCAGATCTCCAAAACAAATTTCATCAATCTTTATTTTCTTTGTACCAGTTTAAAATTGCAAAATTTTTCTAATTATTTCATAAATTGATACGTTTCTATTTTTAATATATTTTTTTTTCATTTCAGCGCAAAAGAGGCGGCTTTCAATTGTTATCAAGCTTACCTTCTACATTTGCTTGATATAAGCTGGCAGGTAAGTGAAATAACAACCACAAATAATTGTTAGATTCACTTTAGAAATATGTCTCTTTTATCATTTTTATTAGGCTGTTTACATGCTTATCCCCTCTTCCATGTATTAAGCATTCTATCTTGTCTGAAATTTTGGCCAACAAACCTATCAGGTCGAAAGAAGAGGATTAAGATCTATTTATTATTATGCAAGTGGACATATCTATAAAGCGGCCATCAACAGTTTTCAACAACACGTTAGATCAGAGCTTAAAAAAAATCATTCAAATTTCTTTTTCCTTTATTTCTTTTTCTTTTTTTAAAGATGAAACCTTTCTTAATTTCAAACAGTATCAGATCCATCATCAGAGAATGAAAGAGTTCTTTTGCTTTTTTTCGTTTTTTTCCCTTCCAAATAAAATATGTATTCTTGTGTTATATCAAAGGCGTGCTGTTGTTATTGTTAAGTACACATCATGTAAATCTTTTCTGTGCATGAGCTTTTTTAGTGCATGTCCGCTTTAAACGTATAAAAATTTGTATTAAGGCTTTAGAAGCATCATTAAAAATTAAAAAAAAAACTTTGAATAAACAAACTGTTTTTGGAACACATTAAGATGCAAATATTTTATTAAAAGAAAACAATCATTCAAATTCAAAAAAATCTCATAAATTTCATACAAGATTTTTTTTTATTTGAAAATTTTTATTTGTCCCATATGAAGCATAAGGTTTTTTTGTTTGTTTGTTTGCTTGAGGGTCATTGCTTATTAAGATCTATAAGCAACTCTAAGATGAGGGTTAATGAGTGTTAGATGGACAGTGAGACAACGCTGTGATGATTAGTAATTGGAACTTAGTATGATTTAAAATGGCTAAACAAGAATTATTTACATTAGACTTGAAAACATGTTATAGTAAGCTGGGAAGCAGCTCCACAGTAGTGTGTTCCAGAGTTCTAGGAAATAAACTTTGCTTACTGAATTTTTGTTTAGTTTAAGCACAGACAGTGAGGGAAATTGTTTACAGTTAGACGAGTACAGAGTGGAATGATAAGTGTTGCAATAAAGAAAACAAAACTGCAGCTTTATTTATTTATTTATTTACTTAAAACTTTTATTTATTTATTTAAAACTTTTATTTATTTATTTAAAACTTTTATTTATTTATTTATTTAAAACTTTTATTTATTTATTTAAAACTTTTATTTATTTATTTATTTAAAACTTTTATTTATTTATTTATTTAAAACTTTTATTTATTTATTTAAAACTTTTATTTATTTATTTATTTATTTAAAACTTTTATTTATTTATTTATTTAAAACTTTTATTTATTTATTTATTTAAAACTTTTATTTATTTATTTATTTAAAACTTTTATTTATTTATTTATTTAAAACTTTTATTTATTTATTTATTTAAAACTTTTATTTATTTATTTATTTAAAACTTTTATTGAAAAAATCAATTCAGGTAACTTGATTATGGTAGTAGTACTGACATCTATTCAATGTAACTGCCTTCAGCCTCAATCACTATCTCAATACGAGTCCGGAACTAGGAGTATGCTTTTTTCAAAAGTGCCAGCGAGAGATCGGTGGATGGTAGGTCATGTTGGTAATGTTCTCTACGCATGACCGAATGAAGTAGTCCAGCGGGTTCAGGTCAGTGAGAGAAGGGTACAATGTCGTAGCACTCCTTCTGAAGCGAAGCCTAGTTCTGTTTAGACTTGTGGGCCAGCACCAAGTCCTGCTGCCACACCCAAGGCCTGCCAGTGGCCAACTGATTGCACCAGGGGATCGGCACACTCTTCAGCACATCCAGGTACACTTTGGTGTTGACTTTCAAGCTGACTTAAAAGATGTTAGGTGGCATGATGTGACGCTCACTTGAAACTGTACCAAAGACCATAATCGTGGCCAAAAACTTTGTTTTCATCACACTGGGCACGTCCCTGTTATTTATGGCAATCCAGCGATGCATTTTGAGGGTGTTGGCAAGGTCCTGTTGTCATAAGTTGGATCGATAGAGTTGTACAGCAGTGCATCTACAATCTCGCTCATTGAACATTGTCACTTTCAAACATGAGAGAAGGCTCCTATCGCTCTTGGGATTTGTACACAACTGGCCAACTAGTAGATGGTCTGCAACAAAAAAAGAAAACTGGTTTTCATCAAACGGAAATGGCATCATGTCGTCTTTTTTAGGATGGGTGACAATTTTATAGTTTCACCCTGTACTTGTTGCGAAAGTTTTACAAGGGAAAAGTTTTACCATAGGCTCAATCGAGCACCTACTATAAAGGTAACGATAGAGCAGAGATAGACTCATAATGTCTCTTTTGTGAGATAGAGGAAGTAGGGGGATGAAAAGGTCCTCACTCACTAGATTTCAAAGATGGTTTTGTACCTTGTTAAGGCAGGAAAGAGTAATCCTCAGATGTAGCAACAATACTCCATGTAAGGATGTATTTCGTTCTTGTATATCTAGAGGTTAGTGTGAATCAGAGGCTAGATTCATAGGATGCATCATAAGTGGGGAGTTATGAAGTGAGGTGTTTGTTCACATTACATTTAAATTTTTGCATGTTGGTACAGTGAGGGAAACAGGAAGTAGGGAGGAAATTACAAAGGTAAGCAGTTATAGGAAAGGACCTACTAGAGTAGAAAGTTTTCCAGCATCTGGAGACTTCTACAGTGAAGTGGTGGGATTTTGCTATTGGTCAACGATATTTATGTTGAGAGAAGTACAAATGCAGTAAGTTTGGCAGAACATATTTTGTGAAAGTATTTGTAAAACAACACAGGGATGTAACATTGCGATGATGAGACAGAGATTATAGCTTGGTAGTGCAGTGCTTATTAGGCTAAAGACTATCTTTTGTATCCTGCCCAAGGAAGAGATGAGTGGTTGGTGAACCAGCCCAGATGTGCCAACAATGTTGGCTTTTTAAAGATACACAATATTGGTAGGTTTGAGAAGTTTTCTAGTAAAGTATAGGGATCCCACCTTTGCAGCAGACTTGGCAGTATCTTTTATGTATTTATTTCAATTCATGTTGTCCGTGAATAATGTCTAGTATACATGACAAAACATCTTAAACTACATCTTCATTCAAACATTAAATATTTTTGCAG
Organism: Euprymna scolopes; assembly: GCF_053919585.1. NCBI lineage: Eukaryota > Metazoa > Mollusca > Cephalopoda > Sepiida > Sepiolidae > Euprymna > Euprymna scolopes. The sequence goes on from NC_136486.1 coordinate 10,744,301, forward strand.
GTCTACGATTTAACATTTATCCACAAGATCGATTTACCTGCATTCCTTTTCCAAGTGGCAAAGGGTAAGTAATTCTTTAATTCTTTGTTGCTCAATTGTTCAACAGAAACGATTGATGACGTTGCTAAGCATTAACTAGCGTGCAGATGTGAGTTCTATAATTTTTTGTAAAAAATCATTTTTTTTTTTTTTTTTTTTTTTTTTTAAATCCCCAAAAAGTGGATTTTCATTTAAATAGCTAGAGCTTCTCCTGGATAGTTCTTCACTTTTCTGCTGAAATACCTTTTTTTTTTTTTACTTTCTTTATATGAAAAATCTGATTTATGTTAAATTGCTAGAGACTTATGTTTTCATTGCTATTTGGCTAGATTTTATTTCTTTTTCTCACTTTCTTCCCCTCTTTCGTGTTCTCTTTTCCTATTTTTTTCCCCTCTTTCGTGTTCTCTTTTCCTATTTTTTTCCCCTCTTTCTCCATCTTGTCTTTCTTTGCCTTCCTTTTCATCTTCTGACAATTCTCTCTGAAAATGTTAATCTTGCCACAAACAATTCATGAAGAGGGTAGGTGAGTTAGATGACTTTTGTTTTATTAAAGAATGACTTCCCGTCTCTTTCCTCTCTTCACATGTGCATTCAGTGTCTTTTTCTTAGCCATGACTTTTTTGTTTACAAAGATATTTTATTTGAAATTATTTTGAATGCATTTTTACTACTTATCACGAATGCATCATCCAAATTCTTTTTTAGTTTTTAATTTTGAGCTACTTACCTTCCTTTTCCACACACACACACACAAGTAAGGCTGGAGGTCGTGGTCTTCAGCTTAAGAAATTCATCTCAATTTCAGCTGTTTTTTTTTTTTTTTTTTTTTTTAAACCTATTTTACTAAAATTCCTTCAAATAGGCAACCTCTGGATTTTTTTTTTTTTTTTTTTTTTTAAAGAATTACAAGTATATAACAAAACTGGTATTTGTAATATAAATGTTTTGTCTTTCTGTTTGTCTGGGATGGAGGGATGCAATTGAAAATAAGATCTTATAGCAAGATAAAACAACTTTTAAAATTTAACACAAAATTCAATGGTGGTGTTATAAGTTTTTTTAGTGTATTTTTTTAATTTATGAAATCATCGCATGATCATTAACAGCAATGACAGAATTTTACTTATTTATAAATTGCAAATTGAAGATGCTTTTTTGTTTTTTACAATAACATAGTTGGATCTGTGTTCCAGCCAGCTATCCATAAACATCAAATTACATTTGATTTTTATATATCTTGAAAATTAAAATTTATAGAAATTTTTATGGGGTTCAGAGTTAGGAGTGAGAGTATAAAAAGGATCGCATTCATGATTGGGTTCATGATGCTAGAGATGACCAGTTTTTTATGCCTATTTTTAAATGAAAAGTTGACCAAGCATAATCCAATATTCATAGCAATAATTTATGTAGCAATTTACATGAATTGGATTGTTGAAATCTCAATTCTGCTCTTGAAAATCCAAATATTATGGGATGTGGTGTTTTTTATCAATATGGTAAGCATCTTTTTATTGAAATATTTTTTGCAAGAATGATTTCACTTTTTCTAAAAATTGGTTAAAAAATTTCTGTATCTACATTGAAATAATTTTTTAGTTTAACTTTGACTTTCCTCTTCATTGTCAAAAAATAAACCAAAAAATTCTACTTTTCTTTTATCTTGGTTGATTTGCTTATTGAAATAAAATGTCTTTTTTTTCTTGTAGATAATTTGATTACCAAACATTGTCAGCCAGATTTGATTGATGAAGAAGCCGAGCTTGAAGAATACGAACGCCATATCAAACTGTTAAAGAAGACAAACAAACAAGACTTGTGTTCATTTGAAGAGAAAAATGGACCAGAGAAAAAGGCAATTTTTAAAAAAAAATTGTTTTTAGTTTAAAAAACGTATTTGAATTTGCTTTCTTATCAAAGGATATCCGCAGAATAATCAAAATCAAATTGCATGACATTCACCTCAAGGACGTGATGGTGGGCAGGTGGTTAACAACACTGATTGACCATCTGAGTGTTCCAAGTTCAAATCCAGTTTGTGCCACAAAAAATAACTTTTACTTAGGATGTTGGAAACCTTCATGTGGTCCCTCTTGTAAAGACCCAATATCTTTCTAGAAAGAATTCTGATTGAAACAATATCAGGGAAACCAATGTCAACAATAAAATTTTCAGATTCATACGATGATGATGATGACATTCACATGTTTCTGAAACGTACAAGGACAACAACATTGCACGTATCTCTATCCCTACTATTTTATAAAAGGAACTGTTTGTCTGCGTTTGTTCCCTATGGACTTGAAAACAGCTGGGTCAATTTTTATGAAATTTCACACAAAAGTACTTTATGTGCCTGGCAGTGTTCTTAGATAGGTTTTGTGTCTGAATGTCTTTGATAAGTATTGATAATTAATAATGGAAATAATCTGATAAAAGAAGGAAAAGGCGATTTTGACCAAAGTTAATATCTTACACAGCCTAACATCACAAGTGCATTTGAGAAGTTTTATCACCACAAAAGCAGAAAGGCCACTGTATAATCAACAGTAAGTTCTTTGATATGATGGACACTTTCAAAATGAATGTTTTTGTTCATAGCACAATTTCACAAGGATACTTGACTTTTTTATTTTTAACTTGAATTCAAGCATAATTTTATAAAAAGCAAGATTCTCTACAGTGGAATGTAGACTACAATATATTGTGAACTTAGTCACTGTGAGAGGCATGTGAAGTTTCCTCCAGGTGCATCGCAATGGGTTCCCAGTTAGAACAGACAATCGATTTCGATGACAATAAAAATATGGGAGTGTGAAACATTCGCTGATCATCATTTAATCCCAGGCAACATTAGGTCACCCTGCTAGTATACTTTAAATTTTATATTCAACAACAAATTATTTCTAATTGTTTCAACATTAAAAAGAATTGATTTATTGTAAAACTGACAAAAGCAAATCTTTTGTTTTCATTTGCAATCAAAATAATTTATTTTTTATCGTCTCCTCTTTTTAGGATTTTGAAGATTTCATCTCGAAATTCTCTTATCTTTTGGAAGTCCAAGTTGTTTGCAATGGATGTCACAACAAAATCCCAAATGGTCGTTACAAGTGCCTTCAGTGTTTTTCGCTTGACCTTTGCACATCATGCATCACAATCACGGGAGGTTCGTGAAATGTTTGCATCACTCTTTCATTCACTGATTGTTTTTTCTTGTGATAGTCACCTCCGCATTTTTAGGCTATTTTGTTGGGTGCAAGTCTATAAATGGTCCACAAGTAATCTTTTTTACTATAAAAATCTGAAAAAAATCTTTATAATGTATGTACTTGTTACTGCATGAAAATGTCATATTCCAAAAATCATGTAAATCGATCAAGTAGTTTTTTTTTTATTTAAGAAAATCAAATATTTTCGGATGTTTAATCAAAGAAAAAGCCAGACACCATCTTGTTTGAGAGATAACGCCACTAATGACCCCTGGCGGAAATATGGGTCAACAAGGGCAGTACATGCAGACCATCGAATATTTTATCAATCAAGTACCTTTTTTTTTTTTTTTTTTTTTAAGAACAAAATCGAATTTTACGATTTCTAGGGATTTCTAAAAGAAGTCCCTAGAAATCGTAAAATAAAGAGGATGTGGAAAACACTAGTTTTTTTTTTTTGTTCCTCTGAAAACAGACTTTAATAAGCAAAGTACTTTTTTTTTCTTTAAAAAAAAAAAAAATTTTACGATTTTTAGGGATAATAAATAAATTGACTTCTTTTAATGAAGAGAATGTGTCTTTTAATAAAGATAATGTGGAGGGTAGACCATCGACTATTTTTAGTTTTTTTTTTTTTTTCTTGAATGTCGAAAACTCTTTTTGGGTTTGTATTACTGTACACATAGATTCGAAAAAGTTGTCAAAAACACCAAATATATAACAAATAAATGTTATCAAAAGCAAGATAAGTTACTTTTCTACCTAACTGGATAATTTTCTGGCGTTTTTATTTAATGTAACATGTTTATTCAGCTCGAAAAACAGTGTTTACCGATGTATTGGAAAATTTAAAATGGCACCCAACTCTCTTTCACACGGTAAGTTTGGGAAAAGGGATTATAAATAAAAAAAACTAGACAAAATACTGTTAGAAAGTCGCTCAATATGTTACCGTGACATAGGCTGACATATATTCGGTGGGTTTTGAACAGTATTTTGTATATTTTTTTATTTTTAACTCATTTTCCCGAACATTAACCACCAGAAAGCGCATCGAAGCACAGAAATTAGGAACCCGGGATTTTTGGAAAATCTACAACAGCGTAGTTAATAATGGACAGTCAATTATTCCCCCACTAACAAACAATCATGAGGTTGCTTGCACGGCAACTGACAAGGCTAATCTGCTTGCCAGTCGGTTTGCCTCAAACTCCACACTGAACTCGGTACACCACTCACTCCCTGATTTTCCTCTGCGAACAGACGCCACACTTGACGACTTGAAAATCACCCCTTCTCAGGTACATGCTATTATAAAAAACCTAGACACCTCTAAAGCATGTGGACCAGATCTCATCCCGGCTGTGCTATTAAAAAAATGCTCTGCCGAGGTTGCTCCAGTTCTGTCCAAACTTTACAATAAATGCCTTAACGAATCTTGTTTTCCCGACTGCTGGAAAACCGCCTCTGTGGTACCAGTCTTCAAGAATTCTGGTGAAAGAACTGACCCACTAAATTATCGCCCCATTAGCCTCCTCCCGCTTTTCGCCAAAATATTTGAGTCCTTAGTTAATAAAGCCCTAGTCCAGCACCTAACAGCTGCTAAACTCTTGACTGACAAACAATATGGATTCAGGCAAGCCCGTTCAACAGCAGATATCTTAACTGTAGTTTCTGAACGTATATACCGTTCATTGGATAAAACAGGGGAGGGTAGAGCGGTGGCCCTTGATATATCTAAGGCTTTTGACAGGGTATGGCACGATGGTCTTCTAAGGAAAATTAGATCATATGGAATCACTGGAAGAATTCATAACGTAATTAAATCCTTCTTAAGTAATAGAAAAATCAAAGTTGTCCTCGACGGACGTACATCCAAACAATATGACATAAATGCGGGAGTGCCTCAGGGGTCTATCCTTGGACCTCTATTGTTCCTGATATTCATAAACGACCTCCCTGATAATATTGTTTCGGAGATGGGTATATTTGCCGATGACACCACTCTCTATAACAGATATGAGGGGAAAACAAATGAACACATATCCAAGAAAATGGCAGAAACACTAGAGGATGACCTCCAATCCGTAGTGGAATGGGGACAAAAATGGTTGGTCTCATTCAATGCTGCTAAGACTAAGCTTGTTTCCTTCAATAACTACAAGAAACCTTCTCTACCACCAATAGCAATGGCCAAGAACACATTGCCTGAAAGTACTTCTTTTAAACTCCTCGGCCTAACGTTTACAGGGAATATGAACTGGAATAGATACATTGAGAGCATTGCCAAGGCTGCTGCAAGGAAGGTTGGCTCCCTCTACCGTGCTAGAAAACTACTTACGCCTGCCAGTATCCTATACCTCTATAAGGCAACCATTCGCCCATGTATGGAGTACTGTTGTCACATCTGGGCTGGTGCATCTGCTGCTTGTCTCTCGCTCCTGGACAGGGTTAAAAAAAGAGTCGCAAACCTGATAGGTCCTGAACTGTCATCTAGGCTTCAACCTCTGTCCCATCGACGAGATGTTGCATCCCTCTGCCTGTTCTACAAATACTTTAATGGTGAATGCTCTGACGAACTGCAAACACTTGTACCTCCCCGACGTAACTACCCCCGACAAACCCGACAAGCTACTAAGTCTCATCCCTTTACAGTGGAGATCCCTAGGTGCAAGAAAGCCTTTTACTCCAATAGTTTCTTCCCCAGAACTGCGGGTCTTTGGAACTCCCTTCCGGGATTCTGCTTTCCCAACTGCAATGATATGCAGAAGTTCAAGTGTAATGTTAACAAACATCTTTCTACTCTTCTCCCTTCATAATGACCCCGCTAATTAATTCCCTAATAGTAGCCCCCTGCTTCAAAGTGGCACTGTGCCTTGTTTGGGGTGAAAATTGAATAAAAAAAAAAAAAAAAAAAAAAACATACCGTGTTCAACAGAGAAGCCGGCGCCATTTTAAATTTTCCAATACATCGGTAAACACTGCATGTGTTTCGAACTGAATAAACATGTTACATTGAATAAAAACACTAAAAAATTATCCAGTTAAGTAGAAAAGTAACTTATCTTGCCTTTGATAACATTTATTTGTTTTTTTGACAACTTTTTCGAATCTGTGTACAGTAATACAAACCCAAAGACACATTCTCTTTATTAAAAGAAATCAATTTATTTATTTATTATCTCTAAAAATCGTAAAATTTGTTTTTTCTTAAAGAAAAAAAAGTACTTTGCTTATTAAAGTCTGTTTTCAAACGAACAAAAAAAAAACTAGTGTTTTCCACATTCTCTTTATTAAAAGAAATCAATTTATTTATTTATTATCTCTAAAAATCGTAAAATTTGTTTTTTCTTAAAAAAAAAAGAAAAAAAAGTACTTTGCTTATTAAAGTCGGTTTTCAAACAAACAAAAAAAAAAACTAGTGTTTTCCACATTCTCTTTATTAAAAGAAATCAATTTATTTATTTATTATCTCTAAAAATCGTAAAATTTGTTTTTTCTTAAAAAAAAAAGAAAAAAAAGTACTTTGCTTATTAAAGTCGGTTTTCAAACGAACAAAAAAAAAAAAACTAGTGTTTTCCACATTCTCTTTATTAAAAGAAATCAATTTATTTATTTATTATCTCTAAAAATCGTAAAATTTGTTTTTTCTTAAAAAAAAAAGAAAAAAAAGTACTTTGCTTATTAAAGTCGGTTTTCAAACGAACAAAAAAAAAAAAACTAGTGTTTTCCACATTCTCTTTATTAAAAGAAATCAATTTATTTATTTATTATCTCTAAAAATCGTAAAATTTGATCTTCTTAAAAAAAAAGTACTTGATTGATAAAATATTCGATGGTTTGCATGTACTGCCCTTGTTGACCCATATTTCCGACAGGGGTCGTTAGTGGCGTTATCTCTCAAACAAGATTGCGCGTGGCACATCTTCAATTAAACGTCCGATAATATTTGATTTTCTTAAATAAAAAAAAAACTACTTGATCGATTTACGTGATTTTTGGAATATGACATTTTCATGCAGTGACAAGTGCGTACATTATAAAGATATTTTTCAGATTTTTATAGTAAAAAAGATTACTTGTGGACCATTTATAGACTTGCACCTTTTGTTGATAGCAATCTGACCAGACCTCTTTCCTTTACTTCTTTGATTCTTTTGAGTTCCAGGAATAAAAAAAAGACAAAACCTTTACTCCTCTGATCCCATGCATTGGAAACTTTTTAAAATGCTTGGAAATAGTAAATTTTATGCGAGTGTCACTATCCTGTTTCTTGGAAACATTTCAAACGCATTACAAAAGTGAAACACCAGCAGACTGGCAGATCACCTTAACGAAGATGAATAGCATTTTCCATTACTGAAGATTAACAAAGTTCATTTCAACATCTCTTTCTGCTTCACTTGACCATAAATTGGATCCGTTACAGTTTGAGCATAAAAATCACGACGTTCGTTATGTCATAAAATCCTGCAACTGTTTCACTTTATGATGCAAATAATTAATGTTCTTTTAATTCATAAAATATAACTTTAGTAAAAACAGAAAGTCTTTGTGTCAAACCATGCACATACACACCGACTATAGACTCACAACAACTGTCAACAATACTGGATGTATCTTTTTCTCTCTTAATGACGGGCTAACAACCCTCAGTTAATAACACTGGAAAAATAAAAAAAAATCAATTGTCTTCTTTGAAAAAGGTGTCTTACACTGAAAGTCTCAGATGAAAAAAACAAAAAAATAATAATTTAATCCCTATATATATATATATATATATATATATATATATAAAATGAACTCCTTTTTTCCCCTCTGATTTTGACCTTAATAGGATTGAAAATAAAGACAATTCATGCAAATGTAATATGCACAAACTGCAGACCATTATCTGAGGTGTGTTATAGGCATATTACCTCTACACTTCCTCGATAATCGTGGATTCCTATATTTTTTCTGCTGAGAGTTCATGGCCAAAATCAGTTAGAATCAATGGAAGTTGTAAAATCTTTTCTCTCTAATAAATTCCTCCTACCCCCACTACCACTTACACCATTGCGGATCCGTTCACAAGGGACGGTACAAAGAAACACCGGTTTGGGTTTGTAGTTGCTTAAAAAAATGGAATTAAATTTTAACGTTTCTTTTCGTTCTATGTTTTCTACTGGGTGAAACTCACCATTGGATTTAAGCGAATCGAAGGGTTATTTATGCCATTTTTTTTCCACTTTGCGCTGTGTTTTTTTTTGTTTTCATTTTTTCTAACATGTCCATCATCTTTTTACCTGATTTATGCTTTCTGTTTTCCCCGATTTCTTTTTTAAAGAAGTTTTACGTTTGTTCGCTGCTTTTTTTTTTGTTTTGGTTTTGCCAAATTTTTTACAGAAGTTTAACATCGTTTTTATTTTTATTTTGATATTTAAACAGGGTTATTTCTTCACTTATTCTTTACTTTACCCCCACTCCTTACGCACACACCTCCAAACAACCGGGTAACGCCGAGTACCCCCGCTAGTCATTTAATAAAATATTTTCTAACATCTAAAAAAAAATTTTTCAAATTAACCTTACAAAATAATGGTTTTTAAAACGTCTTTAGTTTGTAAAAAATTCTAATGATTTTTATTCTAGAAATAAACTGAGAATACAACAAATATGTTTTAAATTTTCAAGTCATAAAAAATTGGATTGGATTTACCGAAATCCATCATTATATATTGAACAGAATGTGCTAAGTGACTGCTCTTGATAAGTCACCGCTCGGTCTGGGTAAAATTTAGATATATAAAAAGTATGGTCAATGAATACCATGGTCTATATGTGATATTTCTCTGAGATTAGATTAAATAAAAAGATCTGGACCATAGAATTGAATCCCAACTAGAAACCCAGTCATGTGGAGGACAAAAGAAAGATGTCTGACCACATATGATACACGAATATGATGGCAACCTTTCCTCTCCTAAGACAATAGCATTTTGCATCTAGTTTGGTACACTGCAGTGTCTGCTGTGGCTATAAAGTCAAAGCTGGAGTTGCCTCTTCAGATGCAGGCTAGGCAAGTGATAAGGAGACCTAGGTTTGCCCAGTTACTAGGGTCTTTCTCTTGGCAATGCAGGCAAAGTCTGACAAAAAGACAAGCCAATACAATCGGAGCTAGTTTGAAAGGTGTTGCAGACTCCAAACCATAGATTAATATATTCCAGATCTAAATGCATTTTTATTTTTTCGGGTTTAATGTAACTTTTCTTTTTTGTTTTAGGTTGTTTACGAACAGACAAGGATAGCCAGGAACATAAAGAAGACCATGATCTCTACCATCTGATGTGAGTTTTATTTTTTCAATTGTTTCTCGTGTTTCTCATATTTTTTATTTGTCCTGTTTATCCTGTTTTCAATGGCTTATCTCAGATTTTACTACACAGATAAATCATAATAAATCAGTGAATCTCCTGGAACGAAGCAACATGCTTCATTTACAATAGTCTTTTTAGTTTGCGGCTCAATAATATTGAAACCCTAATCATCCTCGTATCACCAAAATTAAATGATATCAATTCTGGTTGATGGGTGCCTTGTACCAATCAATCTATGAACCATAAGTAAGTGTTGTGGTGTGTCTACCCTATGCATAATAATAAACTCTTTCAGTTGTTATAAAGACTGGGAAAGTATATCTCCCGCATTATGCACAAGTTATGCGTACTTGCCACTGAGACTTGATGGATAATCATACTCTTTATTTGTTGTAATCACTTTTCTGTTTAATTTTTGTTTTCACCAAATACCAGATTGTCTTGTGACATAATTGGTCTTGGCACTGCCAAGTTAGCTGAATGATTATTACTATGCTCCTTATTGATATTGTAAAAATCAAAACAGAATGTTATCAAGGTGAAAAGCATTTTTTAGGATAAAAATTATTGGTTCCTCGACAAAGGAGGGATTGGACTTAGTAATTCCCTCTTGTTTTTTCGTTTGCATTTTTCTCAATCATGCCTTGGATTTTTTGAAATTTTGCACAAACATTAGTTATGGTGAAAATAAATTTTTGCTAGAATGGATTTTCCAGAATAAGTCTGGTTGCCCCCTAAGGGCGATTATAAAGGTAAAATTGCCTCCAAATTGTTCATCCATTTATTTGTTTGCACTTTTCTCAATAACCATGCCTTGGGTTTTTTTTTTTTTTATACAAACATTAGTCATGGTGAAAGTAAATTTTTAACTTGTGAAGGAGGACCTCGCTTGCTTGGCTTGTTTATGTTAAAATAATTCCCAAAAATGTTAACATGGTGAAAATAATGTTAACTAACATAAACAAAATATGTGAAAGGTGGATCATGTGTTTTGTTTCTTTTGTCACGTGTAGTTAATGATATTACAAGATAGTTTATATATGCATGTAGAAAGATGTTCTTTCAGTTTCTTACAGGACCACAACAGTAAATTATTTTAATCTGTGATAAATGAAGAAGTTGTCAGTCACTTTGGCAAAAGCAGTCTACTTAGATACAAGCAATATGGATTTCATCCTGATGTGATGATTATAATATCGCTTAGGATCAGTAAATCTCCAAATGGTTCTAGGGCAATAACTTTTGACACATCAAAAACCATTCATAGGATCTGACAGAAAGGACTATGCTATGGAATAGTTGGAAATGTCTTAGCCATCAAATCCTTCCTCTGATAAGTTTATTGAAATATTGAGTTAATGGACAGAAATTTATAACACAAAACATCAATGCCATTGTGACCCAAGAATCTATTCTGCGTTCAACTCTTGTTCTGATCTACATTAATAATCTTTCAAATCATATTTTAAGATCATTTATTGACATTCATACAACTGTTTATGGCAACACTTTCAAGAGCATTAATGACTGAAATTTTGTTGATTCTCTATTTTTTAATCTGAAGCAAGCGGTTCGATGGGAAAGAATGTGGCTTCTTCTATGCCTCTAAACCAAGCTTCTCTTTTTTCAACACCAATGCTCAGGTCCGTAATTTTGCCTCAATTGAAATGAATGACACCTGATTCTTGGTTTTCATCTTTTTCTGTTATTTACAGTAACAAATGCTTGAATCACATTCTTTTTTGGGTGTGTGTATTAATTTAAATGTAGATATAATTTCCTTTTTAATTTGGAAAACTTTTAAATGGTTTCCCTTTTATGTATTTTATATAATGATTTTGATAAACTCATTGTGAGATTTTCATTTATATTTTTCTGTTGCGTCCAGAGCGAAGAAGTAGCGTAAAACCTTAATTATTTCAGAAGCTGATGACAGACAACAACGGTGTCCAGCCTGCACTAACAAAATTGAAAAACCTCACACAGAGCATTTTAAATCTTTTAATAATCAGTTGTGAACTCCCTGAGAGGAGGCATATAGATGTTTAGTGAATAGGTGCAAAAAGATTTACTAAGAGAATAAGCAAGTAAACTTTCAATTGTTTACTTTGTTCCAACACCCTGAAAAACCTCGTCAGTATGCTCTGTATTCAAGAATTCAGGTGATCGGTTATCTCCCTCTCAGTACAGACCTATAAGTCTCCTGTGCGTCATGAGTAAGTTGCTAGAATCTGTTAAATAGAGAAGTAGTCAATCACCTCAGCAGAAATAAACTTCTTAGTGACATACACGATGGTTTCCGTTCTGCTAGATCTACAGCAGATGTGCTTACGATTATATCTCATAGGATTAGCGAATCTCATGATGGAGGCTTCCTTTCTAGGGCAGTTGTTCTTTACATATCAAAGGCCTTTGATAGAGTATGGCATAAAGTCTACTTCACAAGATCTCCAGTTACAGTAAAGCTGGAAATTTAATTAAATCATTTCTCTCTAATAGGTTCATAAGAGTAGTGGTTGATGGGCAGAAATCAGCTCACAGTATTAATGCTGAAGTCCCTCTGAGGTCCATCCTGGGCCCAGCTCTCTTTCTAATCTGCATCAATTATCTTCCAAATCATATCCTTAGATCATTTGTAGACATTTATGCTGATGACACTAAAATCTATGGCAGTACACCAAAGACTGTAAATGACCAAGTTCTCTCTAATTCTCTCTCCTCTGATCTTGAGCATGTGGTATAATGGGGAAAAAAGGTGGCTGGTTACTTTGAATGCATTTAAAATCAAGCTTCTGTCTTTACATCCTCAATGTCCTGATCCCCATCTGGCATCAATTGAAATGAATGTTTCTCGTCTTAGGGAGTCTCAATGTTTTGACAAACTCTTGGGCTTGATCTTTACTCCTGACCTGAAATGGAACACGTACATCAAATCTGTTGCCAAGCTCACTGGGAAAATAGTGGGATCCTTCTATCGATCCAGTAGATATCTCCCTACTGATGCAATTCTCTACCTATATAAGAGCCAAGTATGTCCAAGGATGGAGTACTATTGCCTCATCTGGGCAGGAGGTGCTAGAAAGATCTTATCCTGCCTTAACAGAGTTCAAAATAGACCATAGCCTAGTGAGGGATGCCCTTTTCTCTTCTCTGCAACCTCTTTCCTACAGAAGAGATGTTGCGAACCTGTCTCTGCTTTATCGTTATTGTCATGGCAAGTGCTCATTTGAGCTCCAATCTATGGTCCTCCCTCGTCAAACTTCCACGAGAAACACTTGTCTAGCTGAAAACACTATCATTAATTTCCTCCACTTTTTATCTGTGCCTAAACCTAAACATAGATTTCATGAACAAAATTTCTTTCTTAGAACTGCACACCTGTGGAACTCTCTTCCATTTGCCTGCTTTCTGGCTGACTATAATATGGTCATCTTCAAGTCCAACGGAAACAAGTTCTTGATCAGCTGTTCCCCTAAGTAATCCAATTTACCAAATTTCCACTACTAATAATTACTCCGACCATGTCCCTTTGGCTACCGTTCACTTATTAACCCTTATCCTCGAGTGGCCTTTGGCCTTGATAAGTAGTTTTTCGTTTGTAAAAAAAAAAAATTAAACAATAAGAGAAATAAATTAGACTCAGAGAATTGATATTAAATCTACAAATGGGATTTATAACCTATTCTGTGGCCCTTAGTTTTATGTTGTAAATGAACAACTTGTAATAAAAGATTTTTTTCATCTTTGTTGAGAAAAAAATTAAGTCATTTTGGAATCGGAAATTACATTAAAATTTTTACGATACCGATTTTCCAAGATGCTCCGATATTTCTGATTCTGATTAATCGTCCTAGCACTAATAAAGGTTAATCTGCAGAGCTTATTCCACGATTATATTTTAATTTGCTTCAGTTACATTTCGGCATTATTATTATCTTCTATAAATTTAAAATTCCTTTATATAAATGTTTTTTTTTCATCCTAAAATCAGATATTTTGGAGGGCAGATTTGGGGTGGGGGTGGAGCTTGTCTGCAAAAGTTTGTTCATATTACATTTAAATTTCTGCATGTTTGTACAGTCAAGGAAACATGGAGAGAATTCCAAAGACAAGCAGTCCAAGGGGAAAAAGTCATTAGATTAAAAATCTTCTGACATCTAGTGACCTCGTGAAGGAATAGGATTTTGCTGCTAATTGAGTGGATTGGGAGTATTTATGTTGGGAGTATTTATATTGGGAGTATTTATTTTTTATTTTTTTATTACATTTTCACCCCAAACAAGGCAAATTGCCACTTTGGTGTAGGGGGCTACTATCAGGGGCAACAACTGCTGGGGTACTATGTAGGGATTTGGGCAGCAAGATGTCGGTTCATGTTACACTTGAACTTCTGAACATCAGTACTGTTTTGGAAGCAGGGACCTGGAATGGAATTCCAGATTCTAGCGGTTCTGAGGAAGAAACTATTGGAGTAAAAAGATCTTTTACATCTAGGGATCTCTACAGTGTGGGGGTGGGATTTAGCAGCCTGTCGGGTTTGTCGAGGGTGCTCACGTCATGGGGGCACAAGTGATTGCAGTTCGTCAGAGCATTCACCATTAAAATACTTGTAGAAAAGGCAGAGGGATGCAACATTTCGTCGATGGGACAGAGGTTGAAGCTTAGATGCCAGTTCAGGGCCTATCAGGTTTGCGACTCTCTTTTGAACCTTGTCAAGGAGCGAGACTAGTAGCAGATGCACCAGCCCAGATGTGGCAGCAGTACTCCATACATGGGCGAATGGTGGCCTTATAGAGGTACAGGATACTTTCGGGTGTTAGTAGTTTTCTAGCACGGTAGAGAGAGCCCACCTTTCTTGCAGCGGCCCTGGCAATGCCTTCAATGTAATTGTTCCAACTCATGTTTCCTGTGAACGTTAGGCCAAGGAGTTTGAAAGATGTACTCTCAGATAAAGTGTTGTTGGCCATTGCTATAGGTGGTAGAAAGGGTTTCTTGTAATTATTGAATGGAACTAGTTTAGTCTTGGCAGCATTGAACGCGACCATCCACTTTTGTCCCCATTTCACCACAGATTGGAGGTCTTCCTCTAGTGTTTCTGCCATTTCTTTAGAAATGTGATCATTCATCTTCCTGTCGTGCCTGCTATAGAGTGTAGTGTCATCAGCATATATACCCATCTCAGAGGCAATTTTGTCGGGGAGGTCATTTATGAATATCAGGAACAATAGAGGTCCAAGGATAGAACCCTGGGGCACCCCCGCATTTATATCATATTGTTTAGATGTACGACCCTCGACAACAACCTGGATTTTTCTCTTATCTAAGAAGGATTTAATTATGTTATGTATTCTACCAATGATACCGTATGATCTGATTTTCCTGAGGAGACCCTCATGCCATACCTTGTCAAAAGCCTTAGATATATCTAGAGCCACCGCTCTGCTCTCCCCCGCTTTGTCCAGTGAATGGTATATACGTTCAGAGATCACAGTTAGGATGTCTGCTATGGAACGGGCTTGTCTAAATCCATATTGTTTAGCATCTGTAAGATGATTGACTAAAGCATGGTTAATTATGGTCTCAAATATTTTGGCAAAAAGTGGGAGGAGGCTAATGGAGCGATAATTTGATGGGTCAGTCCTTTCGCCAGAATTCTTGAATACTGGTACAACAGAAGTAGTTTTCCAACTGCCCGGAAAGCAAGCTTCATTAAGGCATTTGTTGTAGAGTTTGGAGAGAACTGGAGCTACTTCGGCTGAGCACTTTTTTAATAGCACAGCTGGGATAAGATCGGGTCTACATGCTTTTGAAGTGTCAAGGTTTTTTATGATAGCATGCACCTGAGCAGGGGTGATTTTCAGATCGTCTAGCGTGACGTCTGTCCGCAAGGAAAGTCAGGTAGGGGGTGGTTGGAAGGGTCCAGTGTGGAGTTTGAGGCAAACCGACTGGCAAGCATGTTAGCCTTGTCGGTTGCTGAGGAGACAACCTCGTGATTGTTGGTTAGTGGGGGAATTGTTGATTGCCCATTATTTACTACACTGTTGTAGATTTTCCAGAAGTCTCGAGTTCCTAGTTTTTGTGCTTTGATGCGCTTTTTAGTGGTTTCCGTAAATTCTCTCTTAGCTGTCGCTATTTCTTTCTTAACGTTATTTCTAGCTTCTATATACTTCAGTCTGTTTGAATTGGACATGTCTGTTAAACCTCTGGTATGCATGCTGCTTTTGAGCAATGGCAGTTACACAAGTCGACGTAAACCATTGGGGAGAGTGGGGCTTACTATAAAATTTCCGCATGGGAACATGCGCTTCGATTGCAGTTTTGAACCAGTCAGTGGTCTTGTTTGCACATTGTTCAGCAGGGAGAGAAAAAATATTTCTCCATGGGGCATCTCTAATTAGTTCCCTGATGGCTTCCCAGTCAGCCTTTTTATAATATCTCGTTTTGAGCACTGGCTCTTCCGTTTTGGCTCTAGAGTTTAGGGCGATTTCAACCAGTATCACTGCATGATCAGCATTCCCAAGTGAGCTCTCGGCATTCGTTATACAATCATCAGGAACTGTGGTCAAAAATAGATCCAAAAGTGATGCGTGTTGTTCTGCCTGGTCAGAGAAACGAGTTGGAAAAGTAACATTAACGATTTGTGATAGGGAGTGAGATATAGTGAAGCTATGAGTTGTACTGCCCGCTGCATCTGTGTAAGTAGAGAATCCAAGCCAGTTTTTGTGGTGGACATTAAAGTCACCAAATACATGTATTTGTGCGCTAGTGTCGAGGGACAGTGCCGTGTCTATGCTGTCAGATACTTTGTTTATTATGGTGCAGTCCTGAGTTGAGGGAGAGCGGTAGAGAAAATAATAGTAGCTAATATTGTGTTGCATGTTTAGTCTAAAACACATAAAGGCTTGATCATCTGTTTCTAGGTTTGTTTCTCTAGTCAAGGGAAGGGTATTACGAATGTAAACTCCAAGTCCGTGCATATGTCTGTCAGAGTCCTTATGGCAGAGTGGGAGATATCCAGGCATGTTAAAGTGGTTAGAGGGAATGGAGGAGTGAAGGTTAGTCTCACTTAGTGCTAAGATATCCGGGGTATTTGTTAAGAGAAATGCTTCAACATCAGCTAAATTAGTTCTAAGCCCACGGATATTTGTGAATGCGAGCCTCAAGGGAGGAGGCAAGTTGAATTTGTTTGTCCCTAATCCTGGTTTGGGAGGATTTATGTTGGGAGTATTTATGTTGGGAGCTGTATAAGTGCAGTAGGTTTTTCTGAACACATTCCATGAAAGTACTTGTAAAAACCAGTATAGGGATCCAACTCTGCAGTGATGTGGCAGGAACTGTAACATCATAGACAGTGTGTGATCTGTGAGGTTAGTAATTAATTTTGTGCCCTGTCTAAAACTTATAAGAACAGATGCAAATATTTTTTAATTGGTATTTAATGACGACGCAGATGATTGGCACAAAATCTGAAGAAAAAGAGGCTGCGGCACAATTGGTTTCAAGTAAAAAAACAAAAAAAGTGGACAAAGTATATTTTGATAATTTTTGATTTTGTCTTAAATTGAATTCTTCTTTCCTAAATTATTTTTTTTTGTTTTCTTCTTGAAAAGATTCCATTGCAATGTGTGCGAAGCTTACATCACGGGAACTCACATTTGGTGCCAAGAGTGCGATTGCCATTTATGTCTTGGATGTTACAAAACTATACAACATTTTTCTCCAATGTAAGTATTTTTTCATAACATTTTTCTCTTTTATCAAAAGCCTAACTTATTTCTCTGTTGATGATTGTGTATTTTTTGTTGAAGAATAAAATGAAAGTAATATAAAAAATTAGAATTACTCACTAGTTCGACGGTAAAAATGAAATTAAGTTAAATAGAAAAAAATAACATAAAAATGTCTATAATAATAATGCTTTTGTATTATAATTATATTAATTTCCATGGAATACTGACTTTATTATATAAATGGCAGTTGTCTGCATGTATGTATGTTCCTATATCCAGCTAAAAGTAAAAAACTACAAAATAAAGACTCTAAATATATATATATATATATATATATATGAATGACAGCTGTCTCCGTGTGTGTCTGTGTGTCTGTCAAGCTAGAGAGGAATGGGTTGGGCGGGGGAGAAAGTAGGGTTTATGAGAAGGATGAAGAGGAAGGAAAGAGAGAAAAGTAGTTAGTTTTTAATATGCATTTTTTGCTCTACGCAACGACGATAAGTAGCCCTGATAGTAACAAATGAAAGTGCAAATGTTATCTGAATTTCAACTAATTTTCGGTGGAAGACATTTGTTTGAGACAAATTATAGGCCAGACGATGCTCTTACTGAAGCTGAACCAGTGTTTTTATTGTGACAACATCTCTAGGTGTTTGCCCACTTAGGCCGATGGATCACTTGATCTGCTCTCTTGGGTCTTTTAAAATTTTGTTTTTCTCACAAAAAGATAGAATTTTCTGTGGGTTCTGTGCCCTGTTGACCAACTCAGTTCAACTTCTGTTGGAGAAAAACAAGGATGAATTCTAATTGCTTTGAGATGGAGATACATGATTTATATGATATACTTATAGTGCCATTTTAAGTGACTGCTAGTTTCAAATTTAGTATCCCAAACTAATTTCTTTATTTTTTAAATTTTTTTAATAGAAATTGTTCTACACAAGGCACAAAACCACTTGATGTAAGAAACTAAAAAAAAAATACTACTCTAAATTCAAAAACTTGCAAATGATATGTGTTAAATGGAATAGATTCTGACCTAGAAAACAGCAGTTCTTTCCTCTTTGTCAGAAACATTGCTCATGTAATATGATGATTAAAGAACAAAATAAGGCAAGTGAGAGTTATGAGGATGCTGAAAGTAAACTCTAGATCCACTTTCTCCTCTCTTCATAAAACGTTTGTTCTAAAGAAGTACAAGAACTCAAATGTGGGGAAAGTATATTTGGATGGTGAAGCTATTGAGGTTGTTGAGAAGTTTTGGAGCACAGGGGTTGTAAGAATTAGCAGTGGATGGAGTAAGTTACGGGAATATATGTCACTAGCAGTTCAGCCCGGCTTTGCTCGAGGACCTATGTACTGTTCATAACTTTATGTGGATATATATATATATTAAAAAGTTTGACTCATGTCCAGGTAACCTACATCTAACATTTCAAATGTTTAGACCCAAAATTGGCAGAGGAGTTTGGTAGAGTCTGCAAAGGTCAACTATGTAAACTTTGACCTCTTGGCAGCCAAATTTTCACCCCAAAACTGATTAAAAAGCTTGTTGAATACCCTTTATGTAAAATTTTAAATGTTTAGACCCAAAATTTGCTGAATAGTTTGCTAGAGACCGCAAATGTCAAATCTTTGGAACTTTGACCTCTTGGCAGCCAAATTTTTGGCCAAAATCCAATTAAAAAGCTTGTCCTATGTCTGAATACACTTTATGTAAAATTTGAAATGTTTAGATCAAAAATTGGCTGAGTAATTTGGTAGAGATTACGAGGTCAAATTTTTTAAAACTTTGACCCCTTAATATTTACTGTTTTCAGCTCAAATCAAATTAAAAAGTTTGATCCATGTCCAAGTAATCTACATCTAAAATTTCAAGTGTTTAGAGCCAAAAAGAGTTTGGTAGAGTTTTCAAAAGTCAAATCGTTGAACTTTGACCCCTTGACAGCCAAATTTCTGGACGAAAACTGATTAAAAAGATTTTCCCAAATCTCAATACCCCTTATGTCAAATATCGAATCTGTAAACTGAAAACTGACAAAGTAGTTTGGTAGGGAAATGTACACACACATACAATTTCACTTTTATAGATACATAAAGATTACTAACCAGCAGAGCATTACTACTATCAACTAATTGAAGAGTGTATCAGACATATGTATCTGGTGCGATTGGGAATGCAACCTGGTCAATGACAGGTGGGGACATGTTGTATGGAGAGAAATCCCTCCAGTGTATCATTCTCAGATTATTTCTCTCCATGCAGCATGTCTTCAAGCCTCATTGGTCAGGAGATGTCTAATCAACTCTTACCTTAATTGACAGTAATAACACCCTGCTGTTTAGTAGTGGCAGAAGTTCCCTGAACATTACTCCATCCATTCCTAATTCTTGCAATCACACCGACACCTTCTCCATCCTGTGTTCCAATGGTAACAAAATGTTTTTGACAACCTAAAGTTTCACCATCCAAATATATTTTATTTACATCTGAGTTTTCATCTATATATTTTTTATTTTATTTTTTTTTTTTTACACAGTGGTCACCGCTTATCAAGGCCCGGAAGCCACTCAGGGATAAGGGTTATTGCAAGTACATTACATTAGTGTGGAGATTTGATGAAGTGTTTACTTAAGGGGGCGGTTCATTAAGAATTTGTTAACGTTGGACTTGAAGACATCCAAGTTGTAGTCAGGTGGGAAGCAGGCAGATGGAACAGAGTTCCACAGGCGTGCAGTTTTGTTCATGGAATCCACGTTTTGTTCATTTGTTTGAATATTTTTATTTGATGGAAGGTGGGGGGTACACATCTTGTCTAACTTATAAAATCTCCTGTCAACATGTTTGCATTGTTTATTTAACCAAATGTTTGATGCCGTCATTATTAGCATTGCTTCATAATTTCACTCCTGCTTTAAACCTGGTTTCTCTTTTAACATTGCTTCTATAACATAGAACAAGCCGAAAGAATACTTACCATTGCCCGTGATTGAATGAGCAATCCTATGTCTAATTGCATACACCTCATAACGCTAAATTCTTCATCTATGTATAAACTTGATAGCAACTGCTACCATCTATGTTAATACTTACCACTTTTGTATGTAGATACAAATTCTTTTGTCACACTCCGCAACCAACTGTAGCCATCTACACGTAGACATAGGAGGAGACAATAAGAGAAAAAAAAAAAATGAACACCTTGATATACAAGAGAGTAGGAAAGTTTAAAAGTAAAAAATTAAAACATATTTTATTTGATGAATCCTGACATAGTAGTAATAACAGTAATTTTGATATTATAACCAAAATAGTGACAGGTGAGAATTGTATTTTTAATTTTTTTATTTTCAGGCACAAAGATGATCATACAGTGAAGAGGATCCCCCGTATCAAATGTAATTATTTATGGATTATCTCCTCCTTTCTATTTTCTTACCCCTTTTTATCTTTCTCTTTCCTTGTTTTTATCTCTCTCTCCCCCTGTTAATATTCACCCCAGTTTCTGTTTATATCTGCTTCCCCCATTTCCTGTTTCTCCTTCCTCTGATTTTTTTTATTACCTCCCTCCTTCCCATTTCTTATTATTTCTCCTTTGCATTTATCTTCCCCTCCTCTTTGTTTTATCCAGGTATATTACTCGTCCAAATAAAATCATGAAAAAGTATATTAAAATTGATGATATTAATTTTATCTTAAGAATTTAGTTGTATTCATTTGTTATCCTTTGATTCTTTAATTTCATATAAAAAAAGTTTCTCTGTAAGTTTTACAAAATTTTATTGACAATAGTTCAAAATATCAAGTTTTATCAGTTACTTAGCACATTTTTTGCGTTAATTTTTCTCACCAATTCTTGGTTTTTAGATCCATTATTTTCTACCAGTTTTTAGATCCTTTATATTTTACTACTTTTTAACATTCATTTTTTTCTTAGCTGTTTTTAAAATTCAGTAATTTCTATGAGATTTTAAGATTCATTTTTTCGTCATTTCTTGTGATTTTTGAGTTAATCTTCAAAATGAATCAAAATTAGGGCTGCTTAGAGACCACATTTCTGTCAACATATTTATTTTCCTAACAAAGTTTTTTTTTCTCTTTTTGTTTAGCAACTTTTCAATATCTTCAAAAGTTGTTCTAGTTATATGGTGTTAATGTTGTCATTGGTTCATATTAAATAATCAATTAAAATTAAAATTTAAAAAAAACTGTATATAATTGTAAATTTTTAAACAAAAAAAAAGAAATTCTTTTCATTTGTAAATATTGCTTTTTCTTTTAAATCCATTGTTAAGTGACTTTAATAATTTTCTTTGGTTAAAGCCAAATCAATTGCCATCGAGACATACATCCAGAAACATTCATGGCTGCTGTATGTTTCATTGTGTCTACAACTGAACAGAATGGCTTCCAGAGAAGACAGCAGCATGGATAACCGGTACCACCCATTGGCGTTTGAACTACACAACAAAGCTATTAACATGGTCCTCGATGATCTTTTAAATGGACTTAATGAAAGTAAGTTCAGCATCACTTGTCATTTTTTATACAACTAGTCACATTTCTCATCATTTATATATCAGTATTCAACTCATTCCATTTATTTTTTAAAAAATAATTGATGACTGTAGAAGAGAAGCCAAGTCAGTTTTGATTTTAAATGTCAAATTTTCAGATCTTGAAAATAGATCTCATTTGCCAAATATAATGCACAAAAATATCTATAATCTAGGAATTATATAATATTAATTCATATATAATTACGAGAAATTAAAAAACTAAATAATGATGTGTGTTTGTGTTTTTTTCCAAAATAAATTATTTATCTTAAAGAATAAACAAACTTTTGACTTATAAAAATATCTTCATCAGGCTTGACTTTTTTAAAAAAATTTTTCTTATGTGTCATGTTGAAATTAGTATAAATTCCAAAAATTACGAAGGATGATGGAGTAGAATATGTGCTGAATGTATTTTTAGTAAAAAGTACTCTACATATTGTTTTAAAATAGAGGACCCTTAATTTAAGTTACTTTAGGGGGATAAGTCAGTTTGCCATACAGAATTAATTGCATAACTCTACCACACTAAAATGTAAAATAAAACTCGATAATTCAATAAATTCTATTTTTACTTGGAATTAGTTTTCTACTAAATCATTTTTTGTAACTTTTGGAATTTATACTGATTTCGACATATACATATGTAATGTTTCCAACTGAAATGCGTTAGTTTAAAAATCACTAATCTACACAAGCCCCAATTTTGAATCTAATCCACCATAGTTAAGGGGAGACAACTGTAATTTTCGTTTCTTTCTGCGGAGCCA
This sequence comes from Euprymna scolopes, assembly GCF_053919585.1. Classification (NCBI taxonomy): domain Eukaryota; kingdom Metazoa; phylum Mollusca; class Cephalopoda; order Sepiida; family Sepiolidae; genus Euprymna; species Euprymna scolopes. The sequence goes on from NC_136486.1 coordinate 10,766,971, forward strand.
ACTTGTGTTTTCTGTTTAATTTCAGGTCAGCTGAATTTCCTTGGAGACCCTCGTTTGATTGATTGCTGTGATGAACAACTTTTCACTAGTCATTTACAATTTAAGATTTTTTCTTTGCTTGGCATGCTCATTCAAGAAGACAGCAAAGAAATGGTAAGACAGCTTCCCATCATTCAGGGCGGCATATCGCACCTTTTTGTATAAAATTTTAATCCATCATACGTCTTCCTTTGTTGTTGTTTTAAGATTTTACATGTAAAATTTATGCTTTTTTACAATGAAAAAAGATACACATCATACAATCAAAGCTACTTCTATAGTTTTTTCTTTTTTTACAAGGGAATCACCATTATCAAGGTCTGAAAGCCACTTAAGGATAAGGGTTAATGAGTGTAAGATGATTGGTGAGACAATATCGTAGTGACCAGTAGTGGTGGAAATTGGGTAGTATTAAGGAGGCGGCTCAATAAATTCTGGCTTATATTGGACTTAATGAGAACTAGTTAGCTAAAAAACATGCCCTCAGCACAGGCGGGCATTCTAGGAAAAAAAAAACTTTGTGGAATTTGCATTTATATTTAGGCGCAGATAGAGAATAGAAATTGTTGACAATTGTTGTAGATTGACGAGTATTTGTTGTGAAAGATAAAAGATTGAAGCTCAGTCGAGCAATTGCCATGAAAATAACGATAGTAGAGATAGATTTGCAACGTCTCTTCTGTGAGAAAGTGGTTATAGCGAGGAAAGAAAGGACATGAACTAAGTTTCGAAGCCGGTTTTGAACAGGAAAGGATGCTCTGAGCTGTTTCTTCCCCAGACGAGTAAATTTTATTTTGCTGAGTTATGTTGAGGATATGCGTTGCATGGAGAGAAATGAGAATGATGGATGTGTAATTTGAGTCTTAAAGACAGGCTTAGATCTGATTAGCTCAGCGGGCGATTAAATCTGGATGGTATAGGGAGATGGCATGATGGATAAAGTACTTGGAAATTCAAAATGGCGTAATAAAAGATGGAATAAAAGCAACTAAATAAATAAAGCAACTCCTCTTCCAAATTTCAGATTTTGTAATCATGTATGTCCAAATGCATTTTATTTTCTTTTAATGGATTCTTAGTTGGTATTTCTTCTGACGAGTTAAGGCAGAATAGATTCATTGATTGATATTAAGTGAATGATTTTGCGCTAACAAACAGTAGCTATCAAGAATTGTGAATATCAACATAATTAAAGGAATAAATTGTAAGATGGTCAACATCATGAAATTTGGAATATAGACTTTTGTCATTTGTTTATTATTACTAATATATATATATATATATATATATATATTTATTACTACCGACGTTTTGTTACTATTTGTCTATGTTATCTATTATTTAAAATTTGTACTAGAATTATTTGTAAGGATTCGTGGCACAGTGGATAAAATACTTAGTGAAATGTAGTTGTAAAAGTTACATTCACTGAGATTGAAGGTTCAATCCTCAGTGTAGGTGATCCAGAAATACAATTGCAAATTACTTGGAACTTCAACCCAGTCATGGCTGATGGAATGAAAGCATGGATTAAATAAAGAATTTGATTTGAAATTCTGTGCAGATTCCCAAGTTCGACAAGATACACCTGAAAAAGATCGGAGGTTACATTGACCAAAACGTTAAGTCCAAAGAATCCAAATGAATAATCAATTCTCATCTCAAAAGTTCAAAACCCTATAATTTAAGTTTAGTTTGATTCAAGGGCACCACATAAATCACACAAATTTTTTTTTTTTTTTTTAAATAAATGTCAGTTACATAATGTATATAGGCATGGCCATGGGATTGATATCTAATGAAGTAGTATATGTCCTTGCCCCAAACAAAGAAAGCCATAAGATTTTTATGTTTGTCTCAAGAAGTTGAAGGAGATGATAGATCTTTGCCTTCTGGTTAACTCCTCTTTCAAGTCATCCAAACATTGTAAATAAAGCAAGGACTTCCTTAGTTCTCATTTAGTACCACTTCTGCAAACTTACTCCTGAAATATTTATCCCACTTTGTCTTTCTTGTCAAGCTGCTATTAAAGTATGGTGTCTAGGCCTTTGTTTCATATTTAATTTGTGATTTCCGGCACCTGGAGAATTCAACCATTGACTGCTCAAATGATGCAGTGGCTGATGGGATCTACCCTATGAAAACTGAATTGAGAAGCTGGACCTTTTCTACCTTGAGCACCAATCTTTATGTAGTGATTTTGTTTGGCCATTTTGATCTTGTTTGAGACGTACTATTCTCTCCTTCTTCAGAAAGAAGTTTGCTCTAGCATTACTAGAACCCCACCCCCCATTTTCATCTAACCAATTAGGATCTATGAACCTTTTTTTTTTTTTTTTTACTTGGGCATCACCACTTATCAAGGCCCTAAGGCCACTCAAAGATAAGGGTTAATAAATGTAAGGTGATAGTGTAGTAACTGTTAATGGTGTAAATTGATTAGAATTTGATTATTTATGAAGACATCTCAACAAGGTGTTGTTTACATTGGATTTAAAGGCTACTATATTGTATTCAGCCGAGAAGCAGGCCAGCGGAACAGTGTTCCACAGGTGAGCAGTTTTGTGAAAGAAACTTTGTTCATGGAATCTGTTTAGATTTAGGCACTGATAGAGAGTGGGAGAAATCGTTTATAGTGGTTGTAGCTACTTGAGTATTTTTTTTGTGGAAGTTTGGCAAGAGAGAACCATACATTGGAATTCAGTCAAGCACTTGCCATGAAAATAGTCCTGGAATAGTCTTCTGCAAGATATAGCAAATACACCAATGATGAAGCAATTTAAAATGGAATTGCCCATATGCCAGGCCACTGTGTCCTCATCTGTGTAGATTTATATCCTGCCCCTGTTTTCCTCTGTGATAACTGTTTTATTTTTTGCCAAATTATTGAATTAAATGCAATCTCTACTATATTGTATTAATTTGTCATGTACTTAAACTGCATTTTACTGTTAGTATAATATGTAAATCTTGTTTTCTTATTTATTTTTCAGAATTCTTTTGACATGTACAAATGCATCAGTGAAGAGACATTCCATCACTTTCTCAAAGTCATGTTTCAAATTTCTAGGTATGTAGCATAATTAAAACTACAGGCTTGAATGATTGCCGGATTAGTAGTAAAAATTGACCTTGGTAAATGGAAGTGACAAAACCATGTGATTTCTAGAGAAGGGATTTTTTTTTTCTTTTTTTTTTTTGAGAATGCATATCATATTGGAGATTAATTTGACAAAATCATGTTTTAATTTCTAAGTGTGTGCATATATAAATAAATGATAAAAGTCTATATTCCAAATTTCAAGATGTTGACCATCTTACTGTTTATTCCTTTAAGTACGTTAAAATGCTCAATTTGTGACAGCCTCTGTTTCATAGTGCAAAATATTCATGTAATTATGCCAATCAATGAATTTATTCTGCCCTTAACTCATCATTTGTATATGCTCTGTAATTGCATAGAGCTTTATAAATTAAAGGATTGATATAAATAAAAGGTGAAATATAATTGAATAAACATATTTTCCCATATATTATATATTTTATATTATTGGGGAAGTGGTATTATCCACTGGAGAGCCATGTTTTTAACAGCTGTCCTGTTTTTAAATCTCTGAAAAAGGTACATGGTAAGCAGCTGAGGATCCCTATTTTCTATTTACAGAATTTTAGTTTATAATTGAAGACTTAAGAAATCAGCTTATGCTAAGTCTATTTCTATTTAACAATTTTAGTTAAGGCTTTTTTCTTTTCTTTTCATCCTTATGTAAATGAATTCTCTTTTGTAAACTTTTTAGAAGTCGGATTATGTAGGTGCTTAGTCTGTGGTAGGTTAAATTTAGTTTTTTTTTCATGGAATTTAAACTGCATTCTTTATATATATGTATTTTTTTTACATTTTTTTACTCAAAGCTTCTTCAGACTATAAATATATAGTAAAATAAAATAAATCTTTTGCCTTTAAATGTGTGTGTGTGTATATATATATATATATATATATACACAACATTTAAAGGCAAAAGATTTATTTTATTTTACTTTTTCAAAAAATAAAAAATAAATCCAAATATTTCAGTTGTAGTCCGACTTTCATCAGTGAATGAGACAATTTAAAAAAAAATTTCTTGATTGTCAGTTAAACGCAAATTCCAACAACTGTTGGCATGTGTGTAATTTCATAAATTAATATTTCTACATTTTTAAAACACTGTGATTATGAAAATATTAAATACATTTAAAAAGCAAATTTCGGTACCAAAGATTTATTTTACTTTTTTTTTTCCAAAAATGGAAAATAAATCCATGTTATGTTTTAATATCGGCCATGTCGTTAAAATGAAGAAATATATGTGTATATTTGATGATGGTGGCGTGATTCTACACAATAGATATATTGTTTAATTGTTTATATTCCAATACATGGATCTTAATCCTTTACCGCCAAATTGTACTTTCAAATCACCTGTCAAAAAAAATAGGAAATGTTTATTACTCTTATGGCATGTTAGCCTAACTGGTCTTCAAAGTACAGGTTAATGCCTGGTTCAACAAATGAATGAGGAGTTTATGTTCGTGCATCAGTTGCACACTAACTTCCGTAATGTGTGAGTTTCATGATTAAAACATTTATTTATTGCATAAAATATTTTGGTGGGAAAGGGTTAATAGTCAGAATTTTTCTCGCATTTCAATATCACCAAAGTAGATTTTATTTCAGTTTTATTTAATACTAGCAGGACCTGTTAACTGGCATTGCCTGGTGTTAATATGCACCCCCTCCCTAACTCCCCGCGTACAAAATTAAAGTAGTTCTTTTGTTGTAGCCCAACCAGGAACCTTCTCATGTTTAGAACAGCTTTCAAGATGGACACCACCAACCTCTGTCTTAAGAACGGCTTTCAGAATAAACACCCCCTTTTGTGAGTGGGGGAGTAGTTGGTCATTTTATGTATTTTTGACAATATATTTCACAGCAAATTAGGTTTGTGATGTATTTTTATTTACACATAATTAAAAGTATCTAAAGTAAGCAAACTACAATTGTATTTTGGTTTGTCACCTGCATGGGTTTATAAACATTTTAAGCAAAACATTCAATATTAGTTATTTGCTTTGTGAGCCACAAAAAAGTGTAAAAATTAAGCAAACCCCTATGGAAAAGTGCAAATAGCATGCAGTACCGTGTCGAGCAAATGAAAAGAAAAAATAAAAATTTACCGGCAACTCCAAGACGCGAACACAGAATGCTAAGTGGAAAAGAGGGCAAATTAAAAGTAAACATCTCTGCCGGATCGGGCACAATAAATTATCACTTTAATTGGTTTCAAATTAACCGTTATAACATGTGAATGAATTAGTGACCTAAAGAAAAGTGTAACACGGTTGATCTCTCTCTATCCCACTCTCTGTATCTCTCTATCTCTAACTGTTTCTCTGTCCCAGTGAGTGGAATTAGAAGCAGTTTCATGGAGCTGTGTATTGTTTTGAGTGCCTGTTGAATAAATATAATAACATCAGCAACGATTTAATTTAATCAGAAAAGTGCAGAAATGCAAAGTTAATGTAGCTAATTAATAAATAGTAAATGTAGTACGAAAGGTTCATATAGAAACAAATGGATATGGAAAAAAATGGTGCATGTTTATAAGTGTCGAATCATTCATTTAATGGTGGAAGAAGCAAATAACAGAATTTTAGAATGTCTACTGAGCAGTCAATCAGATGGGCCGGATTTCAGGAAGGGAGAAATTATCTATAATTAGGATTATGTGAAAGTTATGGGAAGTGTATGTCTGAATAATAAGTTAAGAGTGGTTATAACCCAGTAAAGTAGGAACATGTAGGAATGGTGCCGGTGTCAAGTGGGAGTGATGGAAGTACAGGAAAGGGAGAGAGGGAAATAGGAACTACTTCCTCTGAAGATGGTGAGATTGTGATCATGTCGTTCCTTGGAACAAACATATTTTAATATAACGCCTAAATGTGTATATAATAGTGTGATAAAGTTACATAAGGCAGTGCCTAATAGAGTAGACATAATAAATTTGTATGTGGCATCTGTTGTTGTAAACCTACAGTATTTTTGGTTCAGAAGGGGGAAACTGCGCCGCTTTTATTATATATAGATGTGTGATAATGTTACAGGTTTCAGCCATTAGACTATAATTACAAGCAAAGCATAGTATTTGTTCTAATACTACACTTTATCTTTTTTGTTCCTTGATCAGTGATTGAGAATTCCTTCTAGACTGAAGCAATTTTTATTTTTGTCCTGTTGCCTTTTCAGTCATGCTCTGCTATTTTTCGTTTTTTTTTTTTTTTGCAGCAACAAAACTATGTACGATGATACAACAAAATCAATGGCGATGGGTCTGCTTGGACGTTTGCTTACGAGAAGTACGCTTCAGGTAAACATTTTTAGAATTGCCATCAATGGGAGGTTTTTCCCCAAACTCTATTTTGTTTTTTTGATTTACTTTCTTCAGGTCTTTTTCACCTCAAATAAGGCATATTGCAGCTTGGAACGTAAGGGATCATGTTTAACAGAGTACTGTGGGGAGTTGAACAGCAAGATGTCTATTCACATTGCATTAAAACTTTTCTAGGTCAGTACAATGATAGAAGCAAGAAACAGGGAGGGAATTCTAAAGTCTAGCCGTACGAGGGATGAAACTATTAGAGTAGAAGGCTATTACAAAAAAAATGCAGTGTAGTGGGCATGTGTAAGAAAGTTTAGAATTTTAAGATACAAGAGAAAAAGCGTTATTAAAAGAAAAAAGGCATTACACAAATATTTCAGCATAAGGGACTTAAATGTTTGAATGAAAATAATTGCAAAGTTTTATTTAATGAGTGAAAATCATTGTTTTCAGTTATCCAATTGAAAATCTAATACATGTTTTTTTTCTTTTTAAAACTCAAGTGTGCAGATAAAGCTACGTTATCAATTGAAGAAACAGTCAGTGAAAATTTAAATGAACCTGGAGAAAAAGCTGTGAATTTCTTACTCGTGTGGGGTGGTAATTGTTTTGAAAAGTGAGTATCACCATTATCATCATCTGTGTTGATTATTTATGTTTTGCTATGACAAAATGCAATTCTTTGACCGCCTCAAGGAATTTATACAGTCCATCAGGTCTCTCAAAATGTTGTTTTAGGGCAAATATACAATTTCTAATCATAAAAACTTTATTTTTTATTATATTTTTCTGTCAAAGAATGAGAAAAAGCACGTCCTAGGTGCTAAGCCTCAAATAAATGAATTATCAACATATCCACTATTTTTTTAAATAACTTTAAACAACTTTTTGCCCATCAAGGAAGTCAATTGCTTGATCTGAAAAGGAGTTATGACTCTGGTGACATCAACTATTTTCCTCCACAGGGCACCTTTAAAGTAAATTGCTCTCCTTACTCATAAACCCTTCTTTTCAATATTGACCAGAGATGTTCAATGAGGTTAAGATCTGGAGAACACGGTAGCCAGGTCATTAGGGTTTCTTCAACCTAGTCCATAGATTCAAGGAAGGCTGCAGTCGCCATACGAGAATGGGATGGTGCATTGTTAGGCATAAAAATTATCTGAAAGTGACGTGACAATGATAGGTCATCAAGCCATGGCGACAAACAATTATCCAAAAAGACTGTTTATGCATTGCTGGTAAGCTTTACACCGTCTGGTACTCTGAATCGTCCAACCAACTTATTCCGAATGATACCCGCCTAAAACATGATGCCTCCACCTCCTTGTTGGCGATGAACTCTGTAAGGGATCAGAGTTTCATTTGGGTTCCAAACTTTGGCCCATCCATCAGGACCATCAAGAGTAGCACAGGCGTCATCCGTAAGCAGGACACATTGGAAATCCATTTTCATGTAAAACTGTGCTTAAGCCATTTGTTTTTCCATATGTTGTTTGCTCAATGGAGGCCTTGGAAGAGGTTTGATGTTCCTTGCCATTTCATTCAACACATTGTATCAGACTTGCCTGGATCTTAGAGCGATTTCAACTCATGAAAAATGGAAGCACTACTGCTGTTTGGGTTTCGGTTGACTGGCCTATGAATTTTCCAAATATCATGATCTGAAAAGTTTCTCCTGGTGCCCTTATCCTTTCTGGATTTGGTGTTGGGTTTGTTTAAAAATGAAGCCAAGGTTCTTGTATTCCTTTCCAGCTCCGTGGTTAAATCTTTGATGGACAATCCTTCTGAGTGTCCAGCAACAATCTTTTGCTTTTTGATAACCTTCAATTTTCTGTTTTTTGCCATTGTAAGAGATCTACAATAAAGCGATAGATAGTATAAATTCCTTGATAAAGAATAAAATAGTTATAAATTTGTGAATATCACATAAATTTGAATAAAATTTTGGGAAATAACTAATCTTAAAGCAGTCCTTTAATGGTACAATTTTTATTTTTTTGTGACGTATATTTAGTGAAATATTGATATTTTACTAATCTGCAATAAAGCAATTGACACAGTTTATATATTTAAAAGAAAAGATTCTCAAAAGTTTATTTTCAAATGTCGGCTTGTTTTATTATTATTATTACTGTATTACACTCTCTCTTCTAGTCTATGGCTATAATTTTATTTTCTATACTCCCTCCACCTTCATATATAGGAAATATTTTCCCTTCATTCAATCCTGGGCCTTTTGCTAGGAAAAAAATTGTATCTGTTCAGATACTTCACGTCATTTTTTTTATCCCCCGACAAAGGGGGGGATTGGACCTAATAATTCACTCCCATTTGTCCGTTGGCACTTTTCTCAATAACCACACTTTGGATTTTTTAAAAAATTTGCACAAACATTAGTAATAGTGAAGGTAAATTTTTCACTCATGTAGGAGGATACAACATACTCGGCTTTTTTTTTTTTTTTGTTATGAAATGTATTTTTTGTGTTACAGAGGAAACATTGAGTGGGCTTGTTCAATTGCTAAAACGATCCACAAACTCGATGTCAAAAACCATTGGAATGCTGTCATTACTAATTACATTCATGAATGCATCCGGCCAATTGTTGATAGCGTTGTCTCTTTGCCAGTAAGTCTTATTATTTCTGTTTAACTTTTTTGAATTTATCATCATCACATCAAGCATTGCGCATGGCGGAAACAAAGATGACAATGAAATAAATTCCAAAAGCTGAATTTCATAAATGAGTGCAAAAATGTATCAAATGACCAATAATTAAAAACTAATGTTTTTAATTATTGTAACTAACTGCCATTGCTTAGAAGTCTTTTTATTTTCATAATCATTTTCCCATTCTTTTTCTTTTTTTATTTTTTTACTATGTCATTTGTTTTTCATCTTATAAAATTTATTTTTTAAATACGATTTTGAAAGTTAGATTTAATTATTACAGCATTGTTTAGTCATTAAGTTATTAATTGAACCAATTTTTATTTATAAAACTAGAACTTTAAACTAATGATATTTTAGTTTCTATTTATTGATATTAATAATTTACCAAACTTTTAATACATGATGATTTGCTAAAAATCTTAAAGCCAGAAATGACTTCAAAATTTTACAGACTTAAAAATTTTTGAAAATACCAAAGGTCACAAAATAATGCTTTTTGTTGTGGTTCCGTAAGGATCTGCAAGAAAAACATGATTCTGTAATTAATATAAGCAAAGTATATTGAACAGAAAAGTAAATGCAACAAATGATGAGTGTGACGCTAAGGCAGTCTGTCATGAGTGCAAGACTTGTGTGTTAATGCTGAGAGAGATATTCTCCCAGTCTTTATAATAAGTAAAAGAGTTCATTATTATCCATAGGGTGGACATATCACAACAATAAACCTTGAAAAGTTGTGATCAAAAGCAGTCGAAGTTAAAAACTGAAATACTCATTAAAACTGATAATGGCTGACTCTGTTTTCTCCAGAAATTTTATGAATATAATAAAAAATATTTGAATGTTGAAAACAATTGTATTTTGAAATCTGAAACTGTTGTAAAAAGTTTATTTGGTTCTTGCCCAGAATTTCACCTCTATAAAAACAAAAAGAAAGAAAAATCTGTATGATGTATGTATCTTTGATTAAACGAAAATATCATGTTGCTCAAAATATTGCGTAGCTCAAAATATTCATATTGCTTGTACCCGTCCTGATGTGGGTATTCTTCTCATTTCTTATTGGATCAAATATTAACTGTAAAAAAAGGGTTGATATGCCGTAAAGCAAATCATGATCAGTTCTAATCAATTTCTTTTTTAGTTTCAGTTGGTTTTTTTATTCAAAAATCCGTGGCTTTTTTATTGATTTAAATTCGTTTGAACATTTCTCCATTTCTTTACATGAAAAGTCGTATGATGAGTGTTGTAGTCGTGCAAGAATCTAAAAGGAAAGAAAGACACAAGCTGGTGTTTAGTGGAAACAAAATATAATGAACAGAAAAGCAAATGCAACAATGAAAATACTAATTTAGAATTATCGATGACAATGTTTTTAACTAATAAAGAAAATTCACACTAATGTCACTTTTGTTTCTTTTTTCATAATTATGTAATGTTGCCGTAACAAACAAAGGGAAATAATTAAATAAAAATCCAGGTCGGCATCTTTTCCTTTTTAACAAAAGCATTTATTACGATTACTCTCCTGTCTCAACACCACTTAAAAGTCTCTTGCCATTGTCCATTTCACCTGGTGTATACTTTTCTTTTTCCTCCAACCGTATGCCAATCATAGCCGACCCATTCTTGTCCTCGACTTTACACGTCCATTTTCTTGAACATAGACTTTCTTTCTCTGAGCACATGGTGTCCTTTTCCTCTCGTTGCGCCAACTCATGCACACTTCCTAATTTGCATATGTCTTTTTTTCTTACAGCTGTTGTTATTATCCACTGTGCTCATACACACTGTATTACAATAGATGAAGACTTTTTTTTTTTTTTTTTTTTTTTAAAAACAACTGAAATAAAAATGTAAAGTGTCAATTGATTAATAACCTTTGTTTGCAGTCTTTCCCTCTTCCCCAATTATAAAAGCTATATTTTCTTTTTTGTTTTTAATTTCAGCAAAACATTCCATTTGCACTGTTTTCTATGTTTGTCTTGGCTGGATTTCCTGACGTAAGTTTTAAGTGTTTCAATTCAGATTTTATTTAAGTTTTTAAAGTTTTCAATCATTTGATTTCTTTTTAGATGATCATTTTAAGTTAAAATCGAGACATCAATTGTTTACTAAATATGAAAAGTTTTATTATTTTATGCTGTTCTATGATGGTAATGTGTAAACACTATCATAGAAAGAAAATGGCTGCTGAGTTAGTTTTGTGTAAAAATTGAAATAAATTTTTACTCCACATGTAAAGATCATTGTTTGTATAGAAAGTTTGTTTCATTAAAAAAACGTTTTTTTTTTTTTTTTTTTTTTTTTATTGAACTCCATCTTTTGAATAATTTCATCTCCAACCATCAATTGACTGCAAATAATGGTTCAATGCACATGATAAATTACAGAATTGGTTATTACCTGATGCCTGGCAATTCATTGAATCATTTCGAAATTGTCAAACAACTTTATAACAAGTTGGAATATTTTTATTTTTTCAGTTCACATGAAATCATTGTCATAAACATTATTTACAAGACTTGTTGGACGTATTCTAAGAACTCAGTAGCCATTTTCTTTCTAGGCTGTTGTGCCTACACATTAGCCTGTAAATTGTTTTATTCTATGTGTAGTTAAAAGTAAATATCTTGAATCTGTGAGTGGTTCAACTCCATACAAACATACAAAAGAACTTTGCAAAAAAATAAATTAGAGTTTATTCAAATTAATTTTCAAATTTCTAATTCGGATTCTTTCAAGTTTCATTCAAACTTGTAATATATATTTTTTTTTAAATCTCAGATTCCCAGTGTTGGTTCTGTGATATTATATAGTTTAAATAACCAGAAAGAGAAACCTGGAATTGTTCTGAAACATTATTCTGACAAACGTCAAACGCTGATTGCCGACGTCAAAAGCAAGAAATGGTACAAGGTAAGTTGAATAGAATTTTCCAATTAATTAGGTTGATAGTCTGGATGGTATTTGGAGTGCTGAAAATTTTACTCAAGATCTAATTCTTCTAACTCTTATTTCCACAATCTGTGTATTAATATTTTGACAGATGGTAAGCTGGTGTAATTTAACAAATAATCTAGCATTGCCATAGTTTTCTTTTGCTCTTAGGTTGTGTGGAAGAGATGTTGTTGATGATTTAATGCTTGCCTGTGAAACTATGGAAAGTCTACATTTAAGGTTAAAGACTTGAAGGAAAGGCATGGAAAGTAAAAATCTGAAAGTGAATGTGATGATCTGTGTTTGTAGTGTTGGAAAGTTTCCAGTTTTTATGAAAAAGGAGTTACAAAAAATTCAATATTTTTGTTAGCATTGGATACACCTGAAGTGCCGTAGTATTACTGGTAGGTTAGCAGATGATAGTTTATGTACAAGAAATATAAAATAACAGACAGATATGGAAAAAGTATGAAATGCCTTAAATAAGTTCTCAAACTTTTTTTTGTATGCACACTTTTATTGATAGTACACGTATGAAGCTCTAGTCCCCTTCGAAGTAATCTCCTCCAACTGCAATGCATTTGTTGTACTCTTTCAACAACTTCTGGAAGGCCCCATTGAAATCCTCTTGTGTGAGTGACCTTTGTCACAGCCTTTTTCATCGTGTTGTCTCATAACGACAGCCTCTAAGGTTTTCCTTAAGCTTAGAGAACAACCAAAAGTCACAGGAAGCAAGGTCTGGACTATAGGGAGGGTGAGGAACTTTCTTGATGGCCATCTTGATCATGACAATGTCTTTTTTTTTTCTGATCTTCTCTAAGCATCCTTGGGACAAACTTTGCATAAATCTTCTGCATCTTTAGTTCCTCACGAATAATTGTGTATACAGTTCCCACACTGGCATCAAACTGTGCATTTATTGTGTCTATGGACACACAATGGTCCTTATCCATGAAATTCTTTATTTAGACTATCAACTCTGGTGTTCTGACTTCCTTACTCTTCCCACACCTCTCATCATATTTCACGGACTCCCTGCTTTCCTTGAATCTCTTGTGCCACCCAAAACTGATGCTCGATTCATGCACGATGGTCCAAAAGCAGTTTGAAACCTTCCATATGTTTCTGTGGTATTTTTTCCAAGTTTAAAACGGAATTTTATTGCGTATCATTTATCTAAAGTGTCCTTACATCCAGATTCCATTTTTGAAATTCACCAGCTGTAACAATCTGGCTTTAGTAGAGTGTATTCCAGTTCCTGCTGTAGCTGTTCATTTGAACCTGAAATCATAAAAATTGATGAGTCATCTCATAAAACGTATAGCAATAACATAGTGAATTTTCAAATGTCTACGACAATTTTATATGCCTGTACCCAAAAAAATTCTGTCAACTTATTGAAGGCATCTCATAAATTTGGATGACAAGGCTATTGAGTTGTTCATAAGTTTTGTTGCCTTGGTGATATGATAGAAGCACAGGGAGGAGTTGGTGTGATAGCAAGAGTTAAGTGTCGATGGAACAAGTTCAGACAACTCCTGCCATTACTAACCAGCAGAGCATTGCCTCTGTGGATCAATTGAAAACACTATAAGGTATGTGTACGCCATATGATGATGAATGGAAGGGAAACACAACTAGTGAGGGTTGTAAAAATGTGTTACATGTTGAGACTTCAGAGAATGTTTAAATTCCAACAGTATAGGAAGATGTGCGCAGAACAGAAGACTCTATTGGTTTGTTCACATTGTAAGAATGAAAGAGAGTGTTTGGGTTAGTAGATGTAAAACAATTGAGGTGACGGCATAAGTTGGCAGAGGAAGACCAGGGAAAATATGGGAGGAAGTGATAGGATGGATTTAAAAGAGGGATAAATAAACACCTGGCCAGAGATAGGGTAGTTTACAAGTTAATTTTTAAAATCTATTAACACATGCCAGCATGTAAAAGTACCATTAAATCGAATCTATAATGATAATGAAAGAATAGCTGAAAGTGTCATCAAAATGACTGTGATAATATTGATGCCAAGTGTTAGGAAATCACAAAAAAATATCACAAAAAATAGAAAATAAGTTTATCAGCTGAACAATGGAGAGGAAGTTGTGCACAAAGGAAGCTGAATATGATTGTTAATCAAGATGTGACGGGAATGGGATGTTTTGGCGTGATCCATGCCAGTCACATTTTTATAAAGATTTTATAGCTTTTCAAAAAAATTAAGAAAAACAATATGAAAATATACCACTTTAAGTGTTTGTAAGAAAAAATGTTTTTCCAAAACTCTTTTTGGTTAATTATTTTCGAATTAATTTTTTAAGGATTAAAAACTAAAAAAAAATATTTTAAAGTTTTTGAACATATAATCTTGTTGCCAATTGAGTGTTGTTTGTTTTTGGGTTGTGTTTTAAATAAACATGGTTATTTTTAAGTTATCTTTTTTTTTTTTTTTTTTTTTAAATCAAATTCATTTTTACTTTTAATAATTTTTATTTCAATTTTATTCAAAGAAAAAATATCTTCATTAACTGAATTAATTTTAAAAATATCAAAAAACTTTGCCTATAATGACGAAGCGCTAAGCCAAAATGGCCACACCAAAACGTACCAAACCCGGGTGTGACAAGCAAAAGATCGGACATTAAATGTAGATATAGAAAAATGATATTATTAAAAGGCTGACTGGGAAGCCATCAGAGATCTTATCAGAGATGCCTCATGGGGAAATATTTTTTCTCTTCCTGCTGAACAGTGTACAAACGAGACCACTGAAGGGTTCAAAACTACAATCGAAGCGCATGTTCCCATGCGGAAATTTTATAGCAAGCTTCAATGGTTTACTTCGACTTGCACAACTGCCATTGCTCAAAGGCAGCATGCATATCACAGATTTAACCGACATAAGTCCAGTTCAAACAGACAGAAGTACATAGAAGCTAGAAGTAACGTTAAGAAAGAAATAGCGACAGCTAAGAGAGAATTTATGGAAACCACTAAAAAATGCATCGAAGCACAAAACCTAGGAACTCGTGACTTCTGGAAAATGACCTCCCCGACAAAATTTCCTCTGAGATGGGTATATATGTTGATGACACCACACTCTATAACAGGCACGACAGGAAAACAAATGAATACATATGTAAAGAAATAGCAGAAACACTAGAGGAAGACCTCCAATCTGTAGTGGAATGGGGACAAAAATGGATGGTCACGTTCAATGCCGCCAAGACTAGTTTCATTCAATAATTACAAGAAACCTTCTCTACCACCAATAGCAATGGCCAATGACTCTTTATCTGAGAGTATGTCTTTCAAGCTCCTTGGCCTAACGTTCACAGGAAACATGAGTTGGGACAATTACATCGAGGGCATTGTCAGGGTCGCAGCAAGGAAGATAGGCTCTCTCTACCGTGCTAGAAAACTACTAACACCCGAAAGTATCCGGTACCTCTATAAGGCCACCATTCGCCCATGTATGGAGTATTGCTGTCATATTTGGGCTGGTGCATCGGCTACTAGTCTCTGGCTCCTTGACAAGGTTCAAGGTTAAAAAGAGAGTCGCAAACCTGATAGGCTCTGAACTGGCATCTAAGCTTCAGCCTCTGTCCCATCGATGAAACGTTGCATCCCTCTGCCTTTTCTACAAGTATTATAATGGTGAATGCTCTGATGAACTGTAAGCACTTGTGCCCCCACAACGTGAACACCTTTGACAGACTCGACAGGCTGCAAAATCCCACCCCCACACTGTAGAGATCCCTAGATGTAAAAGATCTTTCTACTCCAGTAGTTTCTTCCTCAGAACCGCTAGACTTTGGAATTCCATTCCAGGTCCCTACTTCCCCAACTGTACTGAGGTGCAGAAGTTCAAGTGCAACGTGAACCAACATCTTGCTGCCCAAATCCCTACATAGTACCCCAGTAGTTGTTGCCCCTGTTAGTAGCCCCCTACACCAAAGTGGCAATGTGCCTTGTATGGGGTGAAAATGTAATAAAAAAAAATTTTTTTTTTAAAATGTAGAGTTTAGAATAGTTAGGAACATCTTGAGTTTGTGACGGTTGATGACAGTTGCCAGTTAGATACAGTGGAAGGCAGGTCATGGTTTGGATGAGATCAAGAGATCTTTAGGAGATTGCAATGAGCTCACGTTGATTGACGAACACAGCCTTGATAGGTGTGGAATGTTAGTATGTAGAGTATTGATGGTGTCACACACACACCCAAAGTGTAACTGATATTTGCAGAATGCATCCGTTTGTGTTTTGTTTTATTTTTTATACTTGTAAATCGCTGCACACTCACTCGGCAGTCACTAAAATGAGAAATGACAACACGGCCAGAAAATAAGGCAAAGGAGAAGACCATGAAAACCGAGTTGGTGTTTGTTGTTAAGCAAAATAGCATGTGGTTTTATTACACTGCAACACATTTCTCAAATTTTTTTTTTTTTTTAAATTTTTAATTTTTTAGGTTACTGATGATTACATTGCGTATGAAGAAAGTACGTCTATTAACGTCATGGATACGGAATGTGACTTTACGAGTTTAATGGTGAAGATCATCTGTCAGATTGGCAAACTATTGAAAGGTAAACAAAACGTGGTGCTTGTTTACATTAGTTATCTTTTAAACCAACGCATTTCAGTTGCAAACATAATGTACTTGTGTCTCATGGCAAAATTTGTATAGATTCCAATAATAAGAGAAATGTAAAAGTCAGGCATAAGATGTCCCTGAAATTGTGGGGAACTCAAACTCCCACAAAAGGGTGTTTATCATTGTACCATGAATTTTGATTTAGACAAATTAAAAATTTTATTTTTTAATTTAATGATTATAATTAATCAGTTACAAAAAGATTAAATGACTTTAAATTTATTTTCCAATTTTTTAATGTGTTTGCTTTTTTTCTCTTAAAAGTAGATTTTAACTTGTATATTAATAGAATGTTCCCGTTATAAGGTGGATGGAAAAGAAATATTAGATTATTTATTAATGTATAATTTAATATTGAGTGTTGTTCTCATTAAGAATAACATCCAAGATTTATATTTTAATTTATGATTGAAATTGTTTAAACTGCCATTTCCATTTTGGGGTGTTATTCTCACTAAGAATAACACCCAACATGAGAACAATGCTCTAAACAATTTAAAAAAATACATATCAATCCTTATCTCAAAAATTCAGAAACATATTAAATCGGTAAATACTTGAATTAGTACAAAGAAAAGTAAAATGACTTAACATGCTTTCCATTTCATAAACATATCATACATTTTGAATTCTAATGATTATGATTTGTTTGAAAATCAAAAAAAAAAAAAATTCTTTCCACCTTACACTAATAAAACCATTGTCAAGATTTTCCTGAAGGTCGTAGGTTATATTGGCCAAAGTGTTGTAAGAATTACATCCAAAATGAGGGCAGCCATGTAAAAAATTCTAAATGATGCATATTATCAATCTTTGTGTGTGTAAAAAAAAAAAAAGAAAAAAAAATTTTTTTTTGCAAAACCAAATAATTTTTTAATATAAAAAAAATTGTCTTCGTTGCAGGTGAAAATGTTCGCATGGAACTCGTGTGGATCATGACACTTGCACAGAAAGTCTTGTTCCGAATCTGCAAAAATACAAATCCATTTTTTGTGAAAGATATTTTGGATCCAGAATTCATTCAGTTTTTAGTGGATTTTGCCGGTCAAGGAACCAGATTAGACAAGCAGTGGATGCTGAAAGACTTGGAGGTTAGTTTAAAGGTGGCAATAGATTGACTTCTTTATTTAAAAAAGAAAGACTTATTTTTTAATTTTTATTCATTTTTTTTTTGTAAAAAAAATTTATGAAAATTGTTTGCATTATTTGAAATTTAGTGAAGATGTTTTATAAGAAAAAAATTATAAGAGGAGAGAAAAGATACAGGTTGCAGCAACCAAAACGTTGTGCTAATCACACCCAAGATGAGAATGATAGTCCGATTAATCAACATAACACAAGCATTCACATCTCATCTCTAAAATTTAGAATTGCAAGTAAATACTTGTTTATTTTCATAATTTTGTACAATTTGACTTTCAAATGTATTTCATACACATTTCAATTTAAAATGGAAAAAAAATGTTGCATGAATTTGTTGTTGCATATTTTAAATTTTCGTTTTTAATCAGTCTAGGAATTAATGAGATTGATTTTATGATAGACGTACCAAAACACATTTATCACACTCTAAGATTATGGTGCCGTTTGTGTGATTTCGAAATTAACTGATTTTTATTTGGATTTTGAGATAAAACCCACTAAAAAAGATATTTAGGAATGATCCCCTCCCACTCCCTAAAAAACAAAACCATTGATTATTAAAATGTTTTCTTGATTCTTTAATTTTCAGGTGCTGCTGTTGCTTCTTTACACAGCCAAATACAATCCGATTCGCATTACCACCAAAAGCACAAAAGAATCGGTGATTGAAAGGCTGGATTCTTCATTACAAGAAACGCAGGGGAAATATGTCACAAACAACAGCAATGCTGATGAAACCCATAATGATGCTAATGAAGTGGATTTGGTGGTTGATGACGAATCCTTTGAAACTCCAAATGAATCTTTGATTGCTGTTGCAGCATCTCCAGTAAAGAGTGATAGTGATGATGCTGGGGTAAGTAGATGAGAAAAACGTTTTGATTTGATCGACTTCAAACTTTAACAACTGATTTATTACATGAACTTCATCATGTGCTCCAATGCTATCGCCATGGTAACAAAACTTTTCTACAATTTCCATAGCTTTGTCGTTCAAATATACTTTCTCCACATTTGACTTCCCATCCATCTCTCAATCTACCAGTACTTCCAATGCTCATCTTGTGTACCCAATGCCCTCCCCCCTTTTTTTTACGAGAGGGCCACCATTTATCAAGGCCCTAAGGCCACTCGAGAATTCGGGTTAATGAATGCAGGTTGTAGTATAGTAATCATTAATGGTGTAAATTAGGTAGAAATTGGATTATTTAAAGGGACGACGGCTCAACAAGAACTTGTTTATGTTTGACTTGAAATCTACCATATTGTAATCGGCCTAGAAGCAGGCCAGTGGAACATTGTTTCACAGGCAGATTGTTCTAGGAAAGAAGCTTTGTTCATGGAATCTGCATTTAGATTTAAGCATAGATAGAGTGAGGGAAATTGTTTATAGTGGTTGTAGGTAGTCGAGTGCTTTTTTGTGTGACAGTTTGATGAGGGAGGGACCATAGATTGGAGCTCAGTCGAACACTTGCCATGGAAATAGCGATAGAGCAGAGAATATACACACTTATCTTGCCTTGATCGTTTACAAATATCACAAAAAATTAAATTGCATCTGACTCTTTTTAAAAACTGAGCAAGGGAAAATTCTTTCTTTTTGGCAACTTACCAACACTAGAACCACTGATCATCATGTTGGTTTTGATATTTACTTTTATACTTTCTATAATATTCCTTCAAATATTTAACTTACAAAATATTTTGTTTTAACATTGTCATTTCACCCCAAACAAGGTACAGAGCCACTTATTTGTGAAGGGATACTATTTGAGACCGGATTTGCAGGGATACTATTTAAAGAGTTTGACAGCAAGATATTTGTTCACATTACACTTGAATTTCTGCATGTCAGTACAGTCAGGAAGGCAGGGGCTCAAGAGAGAATTCCAAAGTGCAGCAGTCCAAGGGAAAAGCTATTAGAGTAGAAGGCTTTATGGCATCTAGGGATCTCTATAGTGTAGAGGTGGGATTTTGCTGCATTGTATTACAGGCAAGTACCAAATCATCAAAATTTACGGCATAAATGAAAAACAAGATTCAATACAGAATATTAAAGCTGGCACTAATTGTCCTGTTAATTTGAACACAACTTTAAGCATTTATGTTACTTGAACAAGCTTTACCAATTGCTCAGACAACATATTTTACTCCAGACTGTCCTGCAGACAACATATTTACACACTGTCGCAAGATTCTTGGCATCGTTAGAGGGTATGATCATAAAAATTTGAATGATTATATTTATAAGTAGAGGTGATAAGAACAAACCAATATACTGAATCTTTTTCAATTCTTCAGTCACAGCTTTTTGCCTTGATACAAGAAGGGAACTGCATTCTGCTGATCCTGACTGCTACCAATTTTTTTATACTGGAAATTCTTTACAATTTAAAGCTTCCCAGATTGGATTGTTGCTGCCAGTTTTTGTTTGGACAACTATATTTAATTTTCACGATTGGATAATTTTCTTTTGTCATCCTTTTTTATCTTATTTTTCGATTATGAGAATGGCTGTTCACTCAAGAAGCACTCTGTGAAAAATAGTGATGGGACGATTCCAATACAATTCCTGATTTCATACTAAATTTTGATACTGATTAACTATTACCATTAAAAAAACAAAAAAACATGTTCAAGTGTGCAGATATTTTCTTAAACATAAAACAAACATTTGTGTGTGTGGGGAGGGGTTAGTTTATAGATTTTAGTTTTACTGGTTGTTTAAAATCAATAAATATTTATTTTAAGATTAGTTCCAACAGTGGAAGATTTTGTTTTAAACAAAATCAAAAAAAAAAAAAAAAGTTAAAAGAATCATTTTTGCCATCGGAAAATAAGCACAAATTTTTCCAATACCCCCAAATATTTCAATTTTTCTGATTCCCGATTCTGATTAATTAAAGTTTTCTTCAAATCTTCAAAGGCAAAATACAGGTTCTTCTTCCCAAGGTATTTTTTTTGCATTTATCTCAGGATAAATATAACATCAGCAACACTTTTCCCCAGCATAAAACCTAACTACATTTCATCTATGCTTATTTGTTTTATTTGCTGCTCAATTATTCTGTAAATCACTTTTAGGACCTAATCCATCAACTTTAAATTTTTGTAATTACCTTGAACTGCTTCCCCGGGTAAAGTAATTTGGTAGAGATTTCAAATGTCAAATTGTTGAACTTTGACCCCTTAACAGCCAAATTTCTGGTCAAAAACGAATTAAAAAGGTTTTCTCAAATCTCAATACCTCTTATATCAAGTCTCAAGTCTGTAGACTGAAAATTGACAGAGTAGTTTGGCAGGGAAATGTACACACATACAGACAGACGATTTCACTTTTATAGATTTATAGATTATATTACACCCAATATATACTAATGATTTAAAAAGTTAAAAAAAAGAAAATGACTTGTGCGCCAACACTGAGAATCGAAACCAAAAGGTTTAGCTTACGATTTACTTTTTCCTTTACATGTACTATAAAGACATGTATATTGCAAAGCTAAAAATTAAAATCTAAACCAATAGCGATTATGTCACGCATGCATATTCATAATGCCGTCATTCGACCTTCACCTGGCAAATTCCATTTCTTAAATAAATAAATATAAAGTTTTGCATAGATTCAAATACCCTATATATGAAGTTTCATGCCTGTAGACCCCAAACTGACGGAGGAGTTTGGTAGGCAATTTAAAAAAAATATATATATATACGCATACATCAATATATATAAAAAAGGTTTGTTTTCTATAAGCTTTTTATACAAATTTTACGCAAGTATAAATTATGTACCCTTGTAACAGTTCGGAATTGTTTTAAGATTCCGTTTTTTTGCGATCAACTCCTCTCCTATGATTTGACTTGTCAAGTGGGTGTGTGTGTCTCAGTACCTATTTCAATACCTTCAACATTTTTGCTACAACATCCAAGAGTGTGGTGTCTGCCAGCTTTACTCTTTTTCATTTTACTTATAGTTTATTGTACCATTCCATTCCCAGTTCTTTTGCAATTTCTAGATTTTCTTGGTTCCATAAAAACTCACCAATTTCTCACGCTGGCATTTTTAAGTCTTTTGTCCTGTTCATATATTGCTAACACCTCCTTGTCATTTTGAATGTGTTATTCCTTGTCATCTGTTTAGCTGTCCTAAATACTTAATTGTTTTGGTTATCGGTTTGTTACGTATTCACTGTAGATGGTTGTTCAAAATGCATTTGTCCAGTCTATATAAATGTTAACATCTACTTTTGTTGCTGGTACAAATATATACACACACTGACAGTGAAATAAAAATCACAACACAGTTGATCTACAAAAAATATATTGCTTTTATTTCACACTGACAAATCAGCTTTTTGGTGATAAATTATTACTGTGTTTTGATGTTTCTGAAAGGTGTATGAAGTGGGGTGCATAGTTGTGTCGGATGTCGGGCAGTGAAGAAATAGGGACGAGTCTCGCTCTCTGACTGACTTTTTCTTAGAGATGATTTTATTTATGAAACACATTCTTTTCTTATTGGAATGTTTAATATTTCCTTTGTCTATTGTTTCAACCTTTGACTGATATTCTCTCACATCTTTCTGGGTAAAAATAATGCATTCTGTTAGAAAATGGTCGAAAGTCTTGCATTCTTGACATTGTATTCATTTGCGTGTGTGTAACCCATTGAATGTTTTCTCTTCCTGGAGTTGCCGTCCAATATCTCGCATTTCTGCTATTTCTGGAAACCTGGATCGCTCGGCTTTCTCCTTCTTGACTGTTGACTGTCCTTCTTTCTTCCCTTTTCGTTATCAGATACAAATCCTTATTCACTGGCTTCATCATTTCTGCTGATAAATTTCTTTGATAAACTTCACTTGCTCATTCTACCACCATGTCACTTTATGCTTATGGCCATCCTATTAACCCTTTATGACCTGGTTGAACTAATTGTATTATTTGCTAAATTTATAGGATAGAGTGTTCAATATCTGGAATAGAGCTTATATAGATCTAAATTTAAAGACATTTTCATAATACATTGTGGTGTGTAGTTTCTCTGCATTATGGTAGAGTACAGATAAAGTGTAAATGCAGACATGAAAATAAATTTCAATGGTTCAAAAAAATTAAAACAAAATTAAACAAAAAATAAATTTCAATGGTTCAAAAAAATTAAAACAAAATTAAACAAAAAATAAATTTCAATGGTTCAAAAAAATTAAAACAAAATTAAACAAAAAATAAATTTCAATGGTTCAAAAAAATTAAAACAAAATTAAACAGAAAATAAATTTCAATGGTTCAAAAAAATTAAAACAAAATTAAACAGAAAATAAATATGAAATAAAAACTTAAAAAATAAATGACATTTTTTTTTTTGTAAAATGCACAAACAAGAAAATAAAGAGATCCAACCATGTTCAAAAAAAAAAAAATGGCTAACGTAAATAAACAATGTAAATGTAAACCAATTAAAAACCGACATCCGATCATGTTACTTCTTGTAAACAGAGTAGGAAGTAAATCATATTATTGAACACAAGAAGAGAAGAAACTAATAATGTTAACCCCCCTCCTCCATGTTTCAAAATGTTTATCTCTTAAGCCAAAATAATATTTTGCTATGTGGACATTACGACAGTTATGCAGAGAATGACCAACTTCTTCATGGATACTGGTGCTACCAGATCAGGCTGTCTATTGGCTTCCTGAGACGAAATGCACCTACATCGATTTTCTGTTTTTGTTTTCTATTCTCTTTTGTAAAACTTAATTATGTTCTGCAAAAACAAAAACAACACCCCCTTCCCCTCTCCTTTCCTTTTCCTTCCCTACTTCCCAACCCAGTGGCCCCCCCCCCCTTTTGCCCTGTTGGTAGGGCACTAGATTAAGCTGACTGTCCCCCTGCAGAGGGTAAAAATCCCTCAATGGGGCAACCAGTTAGCCGTGGGTTGCTACCTGTAATGCCTTAGGACGTGATCCTGGTGATTGAGCTAACCTAGATCTAGGTGCATAAAAGTCTAGGCATTGCAACACATTACTTCGGCCCTTACTTCGGCTAGACGGGCAGTTGGAGAGGTGAATTGGTTTCCCCCTTACTATGCCCCAATTTTGGACTCCGAGGTGGGTAGGGAGCGTGGTTGATGAAAAATAAATCCCAAAATCCATGGCTGATAAAAACAAATACATCCCCCTCAAAACCCTCCTTCCCCTCTCCTTTTCCTTCCCTACTTCCCAAACCCGTCGACTCCCCTCCCCCCCTTTTTTTCCCTGTTGTTAGGGCACTAGAATAAGCCAACTGCCCCCCCCCCCTGCAGAGGATAAAAATCCCTTAATGGGGCAACCAGTTAGCCGTGGGTTGCTACCCATAATGCCTTAGGACGTGATCCTGGTGATTGAGCTAACCTAGACCTGGGTGCATAAAAGTCTAGGCACTGCAACACATTACTTCGGCCCCTTACTTTGGCTAGACGATCGGTCAGAGAGGCCCGATTTGACCAATCGGCTAGTCACGCCAAGCCCTAGCACTTACACCCAAAGTACCAACTACCACAACAAAGAACGAAACTTAAAGGTACTCCCATCTTTTTTTTTTATTTTTCTTCCCCCACTACAAAAAATAGGCAAACCAAGCAGTGGCAAGGGTCAATCAATTGGAAAAAAACAGAACTCAACACTCCATCTGAACAAATGTATTTTTGAGGACATATTGAACAGAAAATAGTGCTTGAGAAATCCTTACCAAAAGAGTATATCCTCCACGTAGCCCCGACATGGTCAAGGTGAATTGGTTTCCCCCTTACTATGCCCCAATTTTGGACTCTGAGGTGGGTAGGGAGCGTGGTTGATGAAAAATAAATCCCAAAATCCATGGCTGATAAAAACAAAAGCATCCCCCTCAAAACCCTTAAAAGAAACCATTCCTCTGACTCTGACCTCTCAAGCTCAGATGAAGAACAAAAATTAAAAACTAGAAAAACTATAGACGAAGGAAACTTCCCACAATTCTTGGTTATTGAATTAATCGAAAATAAAAAAATTGGAAATTTATCACGTTTTCTAATAGAAAAGACATTATCCACAAAAAAGTAAAGCAAAAATGATAAAAAAAAACAAAAGATGGAAATCTACTAGTTGAGATAACCAATCTTAGAGATGCTCAATCTCTACTCAAAATGAAGAACTTCCATGAGTACAAGTGCAAAGTCTTTTCCCATAAAACACTAAACACTTCGAAAGGAATAGTTTGAAGTTATGAACTATCGCTAGCAACTGAAGAAGAAATAAAAACCAAATTAGAAAAACAAGTAGTAATCAACCGCATAAACATAAAAAGAAGCAATGAAATAATAACCACCAATACACAACGTTTAATAAACCAACAATACCTAAAGAAATAAAAATTGGCTACTTAAATTTTTTTTATTTTTTATTTTTTATTCAATTTTCACCCCAAACAAGGCACAGTGCCACTTTGAAGCAGGGGCTACTATCAGGGACTTAATTAGCGGTGTCATTATGAAGGGAGATGAGTAGAAAGATGTTTGTTGACATTACACTTGAACTTCTGCATATCGTTGCAGTTGGGAAAGCAGAATCCCGGAAGGGAGTTCCAAAGACCCACAGTTCTGGGGAAGAAACTATTGGAGTAAAAGGCTTTCTTGCACCTAGGGATCTCTACTGTAAAGGGATGAGACTTAGTAGCTTGTCGGGTTTGTCGGGGGTAGTTACGTCGGGGAGGTACAAGTGTTTGCAGTTCGTCAGAGCATTCACCATTGAAGTATTTGTAGAACAGGCAGAGGGATGCAACATTTCGTCGATGGGACAGAGGCTGAAGCCTATATGACAGTTCAGGACCTATCAGGTTGGCGACTATCTTTTGAACCCTGTCCAGGAGCGAGAGACAAGAAGCAGATGCACCAGCCCAGATGTGACAACAGTACTCCATACATGGGCGAATGGTTGCCTTATAGAGGTATAGGATACTGTCAGGCGTAAGTAGTTTTCTAGCACGGTAGAGGGAGCCAACCTTCCTTGCAGCAGCCTTGGCAATGCTCTCAATGTATCTATTCCAGTTCATATTCCCTATAAACGTTAGGCCGAGGAGTTTAAAAGAAGTACTTTCAGGTAATGTGTTCTTGGCCATTGCTATTGGTGGTAGAGAAGGTTTCTTGTAGTTATTGAAGGAAACAAGCTTAGTCTTAGCAGCATTGAATGTGACCAACCATTTTTGTCCCCATTCCACTACGGATTGGAGGTCGTCCTCTAGTGTTTCTGCCATTTCCTTGGATATGTGTTCATTTGTTTTCCCATCATATCTGTTATAGAGAGTGGTGTCATCGGCAAATATACCCATCTCCGAAACAATTTTATCAGGGAGGTCGTTTATGAATATCAGGAATAATAGAGGTCCAAGGATAGACCCCTGAGGTACTCCCGCATTTATGTCTTATTGTAGACCAATATATCCCAGCTCCATTAAGATGTTTCCATTGCCAAAAATATGAACATCATAAAGAAGCCTGTAAAGGAATAAAAATATGGAAAATGCGGCAACAAAGAGCCTGACCACACCGAAGAAAAATGCATAAATGAGGTGAAATGTGCTAACTGCAAAGAAGATCACCCAGTCTTCTCTAAAATATGCAAAACATAAAAAAAGAAAGAGAAATTATAGAAGTAAAGTACAAGAAAACACAACCTTTCCAGAAGCCAGAAAACTAGTTGAGACGTACATGAAAGACAACACATATGCTGAGACAAAAAAAAAGACAACTAAACCATGCCAACATAATGAAATACATGATCAATATAGGGAACTGATAAACAAACTGATTACATTAAATATTAAAGAATGGCCAGAATTTCAAAATAGCCTAAAAGAAAAATACTCAAATCTGGGAAACAAAATAGAAATAACAAATCCAAACAAAGAAAATAATATTCCATCCACAACAGAATCATTAAAAAAATTATCACAGAAACCAACAAAACAACCACCAGAAATTAATAAAAACATAAGCAATGATAAAACAGCAAATAAAGAATGTTCCAGAAAAGAAGAAAAACTAAATTTGATTCCACACATCAATCACATCAAAACCAAATGTAATAAAGCATTACAACTCCTACGAGTCATCGCTCATAC
This sequence comes from Euprymna scolopes, assembly GCF_053919585.1. NCBI lineage: Eukaryota > Metazoa > Mollusca > Cephalopoda > Sepiida > Sepiolidae > Euprymna > Euprymna scolopes. The sequence continues at coordinate 10,793,981 of NC_136486.1, forward strand.
AGATTGGGGAGCTGACAAGAACACACTATTCAAACTATATAGAGCATTAATTAGATCAAAAATAGATTATGGTAGCTTCATATATCAATCCACCAGAAAGTCATATCTAAAAACCCTCAACACAATATGCCACCCCGGACTAAGACTAGCACTAGGAGCATTTCCAACCTCCCCTGTAGAAAGCCTGTATGCAGAAGCACATGAAACTCCTCCAATGCTTAGAAATCAAAACTTTGGTCTAAAGTACTACACAAAACTTACAGCCAACCCCACAAATCCAGTACACAATAGCACTTTAAATCCAAACCGTAAACACCTTTTCGACCAAAAAGTAAATGTAATCAAAACCTTTGGACCTAGAATAAAATTGATTTCCAAAGAAGCAAATCTACCCATAACCAAAATTCACGAAACTATCCTACTCAAAACCCCTTCCTGGAAAATCATATCCCCTAACATCGACCTAAGTTTAAGTAAATATGAAAAGAAACATACTCTTCCAATAATTTATGATGATAATCTCGATAAAATCAAAGAAAAGTATCCAGACCACACACACATCTATACAGATGGGTCTAAACAAAATAACGCAACAGCCAGTGCAGCAATACTCAATAAATCAATCAAAAAACAATCAAACCTCCCAAAAGAGACCACAGCCTTCAGTGCTGAAATACATGCTCTAATCCTAGCTCTCAAACTCGCCTCCAATAACAAAAAAAAACAAAATTATAATCCTTTCAGACTCCCAATCTACTCTAAAAGCGATTAAAAATAAAAAAAAAATTACTCCAAAAATTAACTGTATTAAACAGTAAAAAAGAAATCATTTTCTGTTGGATACGGAGCCATTCCAGTATTAAAGGTAATGAATTAGCAGATTCAGCAGCAAAAAAATGCCTTAAATCTTCCAATCGATGCAAATTTTAAAATTCCATACATAGATCTAAAAAGACATATCAACGCATATACAACAGAGAAATGGCAAACCTACTGGAATAAACACCCTAACAACAAACTTCACGAAATCATGCCAAAAATCAAAAAACAAGAACAAAATACGAAATTAAACAGAAAAGAAGTCAAACTAACAAGAATAAAAATAGGCCATACCGACTTAACCCACTCATATCTCCTAAAAAAAGAAAGTCAACCCATCTGTATACCTTGTTAAACACCACTCACAATCAAACACATATTAATTGAATGTACTGATTTTGTAACAGTAAGAAATCGATTCTACAAAGAAAACAATATTAAAAAGTTATTTGATAAAAACAATCACCACACCATACACTCATATCTTAAAAAAATTGGCCTTTATAAAAATTTTTTAAAAAGAACCCTTTATACAATGGTCCTGACCTAAAACTATACCCGATGGTGAGGCCCCAGCTTGCGGGCCTTGGGGAGTGAGGAGCCACCCTTTAATTGCCATTACTCCCAGGTCCACTCTGACCCAGAGTGGTAGTACCTGTTAGGGTCCCAACTATGGGTTAAATAGAATCTGACTTAAAAAAACAAATATACTCCATTAAAAAATCGTTCCTCAAAATCATTAGATTTGGCATTAAATAACCTGAAAAAGGTTGACATGCCGTAAAACAAAAACAGCCAACCAGCCATCCTCATGGATATTGCATCAGCATATTCTGGCAGATTACATAAACCACCAGAATATGCATGGATCAAATTTTGAAAAGAAAACAAAAATTGCTGAGCATTACACCATATTTGAATGGTTTACGTAAGCTGCTGGAATACACTGCCACAACATCCATGAAAAATGCGTTATTCTCTGCATAAGTACTGACCTTACTTTACATTAAGCACATCTTTTTGAATTTTGAATCAAACTTGTTGACCCTTTATGACCTGGTTGAACTAATTCATTAATAAATGAATATAACTGCATAAATAAAGTGGGAATTGATTCAAACACACAGTGTACGTATTAATTCAGTATCTGGGTAGATACCAGATATCTCCAGATTGCACTGTGCATTGCTTACATTCAGTATGCTGCCATCTGCCTCCGAGTGGAATATTTCGTTTCTTTTTAACAAAGAGGAAAGAATTGCTGTTTTCTGAGCCAGAATCTGTCTATCTAGCATATCATTGGCTAGTTGTTGATATTGATGTAGTATTTAAAAATTTTTTTTTTTGGGGGGGGGGCTTCTTTTATCAAATAGATTTGTGCCTCGTCTGGAGCAATTTCTATTTAAAAAAATATCTTTCCCCTTTTGTATTCCTATAACACCATATCCAATTCATTTCTGCCTCATAATTCTTTTTTTTCTATTTTTAATTTCAGAATGTGTTTTCTAAACAGAAAGATTTCATTCAAACGGCTTTTGAAGATTACATTTTGAAAGAACTTGGAGAAAGGTATTGACTAATTTTATTTACTGCTTTGTTATAACTCAAACTTTAAGTATTATAATAAAAATAAGTGTTAAATAACAGTTTAATTAAGTGTTATTTAAACTGAATTTTCTGTTGAATGGTTTTTGGTGTTCATCACATACGAACAATGCCTATGAAACTTTTATATTCTTTTCTGATTCATTGCCACTAAAAAGTTTGGTCAATGTACACTGGTTGTCCAACCTCGAAAGGGTGTTTATTCCAAAAGCCGTTCTTAACATGGGGAGGTTGGGAGTGGGGTGTTTATTCTGAAAGCCATTCTTAACATGGGGAGGTTGGGAGTATTAATTCCGAAAAGCATTTTTTTATTTTCAACCTCCCAGTAATTTACTTCTTGTAAGTGTTCGGGTGGTCCCCCAGTGTACTTTTCACCAAAAGTTTAGAATGCCTTTTATTTATCATCAGAGAAGTTATATATTGACACCAAAATATAATATAATTCACCCCTTCCTTGCTCCTCACCTCTCACTGACTCTACCTTTCTCTCTTTTTAACCTTACTCGCTTCATCCCTTACTTTCTTCACCGTGATCCCTCTCTCTTCACCGTGGTCCCTCTCTCTTCACCGTGGTCCCTCTCTCTTCACCGTGGTCCCTCTCTCTTCACCGTGGTCCCTCTCTCTTCACCCACGTCCCTCTCTCTTCACCCACGTCCCTCTCTCTTCACCCACGTCCCTCTCTCTTCATCCACGTCCCTCTCTCTTCACCCACGTCCCTCTTCTCTTCACCCACGTCCCATCCTCTTCCCCCCCCATCTCTGTATGTTTATATGTTGTAAATCTGGTAAACCAAATCACATCAAATTCTTTGCTAGGCAAAACCATAGAATGCACTATAAAGTAACATGAATAATTGTTTGTAGATTTTTTTGTAGGACCCCCAAAAAATTGGTGCCTGAAACGATTGAAGAGACGCCTCCCATCGATAACCATTCACTTGACACTGGTGTGCAGTATGAAGAATTCAGAGGAATTCAAGAAGGGTTTGTTCAACTTATTTCTTTATACTTCCCTCCTCGTGAAATCTCAATTAAATCATCCAATTTTAATTTAAGGGATAAAAATATTTTCTTGACTGATAAGATATTTTTGAGAATTTATCTGACAATTTCTATAGTAATAATATTGTGGATCAATTTCTTGTGTGTCTCTTTTTTGCCTTTGTTATTCATACATTAGTAATGTTTTTTATTTTATATTAATTGATTATTTTTTATTGAAATTATGCAACAAATTTAGGAAATGATTTCAGTACAAAACTAGATCCAGCCAATAAACATTTTCCAATTTTTTGTAAAATCAGCCATTTTAATCTTTTGTTAATAAAAAAAAAATACAAAAAAAAAATGAATTACTTCATTACCCTTGAAAGGAATTAAACTTTTGAATATTTCGAGTAGAAAGTCGTTTTATCTGTAAAATTCTTAGCAAATATATGAAAAGATTAAAAAGTTTTAACAGCAATTAACATAAAATAATTTAAACATTAAAACATTTCTAATTTATTTCATATCAATTTGTTTCAATTAGTAATTTAATGACACAATGATAGACTAATTAAGAAATTCTTTTTTAAAAAAAAGAATTCCCTCCCCCCTCCCAAATTGAAACAAATGAAAAAAAAAAATCCTGGACAATGCTAAGTAGTTACAATTAGTCTATAAAGTAAAGACATTTGTCTGTCTGCATTAGTTGCCAGTGGTTGATCTCTAAGCAAAACTCAATTGTATATTTGAGATCAACAAGTACTTGCTGATGTTTCAGTCTCTGTTTAAATGATTAAAAGATTTTTTGTTATTTTACAAATATATAATAATGCGTTATTTTGTTTAATGATGTATTAACCTTTATGCTTATTTAATGTTGGAAACTACTTTTTTTTCTCAAAGAAATTAAAGTGGAGGGTCCTACTCTCTTAATTCTAATATGAATTGGACTTTTTTTTTAATGCTAATACATAAAACAAAATTGTTTGGAATTATAAAAAAAATTTTTTTTTTAATGTTAGTACATAAACTATTAAATTTTTAATGTTAATACATGTTTTGAACTATTAAATTTTTACTGTTAATACATAAGACAATTGTTTTGAACTATAAAATTTTTTTACTGTTAATACATGAAACAAAATTGTTTTGAACTATTAAATTTTTGATGCTAATACATAAAACAAAATTGTTTTAAACTACAAAAAAAATTTTAATGTTAGTACATAAAACAATTTTGAACTATAAAATTTTTTATGTTAATACATAAAACAAAATTGTTTTGAACTATAAAATTTTTAATGTTAATACATAAAACAAAATTGTTTTGAACTAATAAATTTTTAATGTTAATACATAAAACAAAATTGTTTTGAACTAATAAATTTTTAATGTTAATACATAAAACAAAATTGTTTTGAACTATTAAATTTTTAATGTTAATACATAAAACAAAATTGTTTTAAACTAGAAAAAAAAATTTGATAATACATAAAACAAAATTGTTTTGAACTATTAAATTTTTAATGTTAATACATTAAACAAAATTGTTTTGAACTAATAAATTTTTAATGTTAATACGTAGAACAAAATTGTTTTGAACTATAAAAAGATTTTTTAATGTTAGTACATAAAATAAAATTCGAACTATTAAAAAATTTTTAATGTTAATACATAAAACAATTCTTTTGAACTATTAAAAAAATTTTAATGCTAATACATGAAACAAAATTGTTTTGGACTATTAAAATAATTTTTAATGTGCTACTAAAACCACTCTTCCCAAATTTCTTGCGACTCTGTGACTCATAGAATGAATAATTTTTAAAATTTAAGATATCAGTTATATGGGGCAATGTTGATATAAAAAAGATACCAACTTTGTGGAGGCTTGTTTTTTAGTATTTTACTTTCAGCTGGACACATACACAACTGCCCTTTATATAATAGACTAATATGGCTACCTATTGTTGCCCCCTCGTCCAGTAGAAATTAATGTGTTTAACATATTTACATTAAAACTTCTATCCCCCCCCCCTCTCTCTCAATCCCTTTTTGTCTTTTCTCTTCCTTGTTGTTTCTGCCCCTTTCCTCAACCCTCTCTTTCTGCCCTGTCCATCTGTCCAACTCATTCTTTTCTCCTATTTTAATATTTTGAAAAGAAAAATATAATCCGTTTATCGGAACTGTTTTAAATATAATATTGTAATCTTACATTTATTGCTCCTAAGCAACATGCAGTAGAGCAAGAATTTCTTTCGTTCATCGATAAATACATGATGATGATGATGATGATAAGTACATAGAATCAAACAAATCAAAAACTATTTGGCCCAGAATTAAAGCGAGAAAGATCAAGAACAAAGCTTACATCATTGCCGAAAGGTAATCAAAGAACATTCATTGCCACCATCAAATATAAGTGGTTAACAGCACCGACTGGAAACCTGGGTGTGTCAAGTTCAAATCCAGTTTGTTCCACAGAAACATTTTCATCAAAACCCACACCTGACCTTGCATCTAATCTTGTGGAGAGGAGGTAAATAAAATAAAGCTTGGGTTTATACTGTGACTTGATCACTATGTGCATTAATGTTATGGTGACGAAAGCTAAATGCTTAACAAAATGGACTGTAAATTTGGGTGTGCCAAGTTTGAATTCAAGTTTAAAACACTTTCATCAATATCACACTTGACTTTGTGTCTAATTTTATGGAAGGGAGATAAATGAAATAACATTTGGTCGTTGCATTTTTGTTCCGGTAACCTAATTTCAATTTTTTCTTTCCGTGTTCATTTTCAGACCTGTATCGTATGCTTCTGAAGAATTTGATGTCACTTACGAAGACATGATTGCCTCTCCTGATGAAGTCCAATCGGACATAGAAAATGACCAAAAATTAAAAAGTGGCGAACTCTTACAGAAAGCCAACAAAAGCCGAGTGAACGAAGTCTACCTGATGCAGTTGTCACGTGCAATGGTGGTCCTCTACTCACGCCAACTGCTGGCCACACTGTTAGCAAAATGGCCGGATGATGTCCCTCTCATTACAGCAGATTTGTTCAAAGTCAAGAATGGCTACCAAATTTCTTGCATGTTTGATCTGTTGCATGGAGTGCTTCCGAAGAAGGTCATTGATGATGTGAGTTAACTCCCTTGTTTCCTTCTTAATCTTGCAGTTGCTTTAAAAAAAATTATGATTAATCTTTTATTTTTTTTTATTATTTTCACCCCAAACAAGGCATATTGCTACTTGGAAGATAAAGGACTACTATTTGGGATTATGTCCAACAGGTGACTGCGGGGAGTTGAACAGCGAAATGTCTGTTTACATTACATATAAACTATTGCAGATTAATACAGTCAATATTAGAGTAGATTTCAGCATCTAAGAAACTCAACAGTAAAGGGCTGGGATTTTAAGGGGTGAAGTTTAGCTGCTTGTCGAATTGAGAGTATGTATGTCGAGAAGGCATCAAAGGACATTCCATTAAAGTACTTGTAAAACAGGCATAGAGATGGGACATGGCAGTGATGGGACAGAGCTTGGAGCTTGATTGATAGTGTGGGACCTCTTCGATTTAAGATTTGCTTTTGAACTCTGTTTAAGAGTGAGCGACTAGTGGTGGATGCACGAGTCCATATGTGGCAATAATACTTCACGCATGGGTGAATTGTGGCTTTGTAGACATACCAGATACTCTCTAGTGGGTGTAATTTTCTGCCACGATACAGAAAACATGTTTTTTGCAGCATCCGTGGCAATGTCCTCAATGTATTCACTTGAATTCATGTTGCTTGTGAATGTTAGGCCAAGGAGTTTGACCAATGGAATGAAACACATGTATTTTCAGCACTGAAATTGTTACAGCAGTTGAAAAGAACAGATTTAGCATGCCAATGTATTTGACTTCATTTTAATCCACAAATCTTGACAAATGTAAACAAAAGCATTTGAAATTTCTCAGAAAAACATTAAAAAATATTTAAAACAAAAAAAAATATTTCTGCAATGGTTCTCCAATTTTTTTTACATGTTGACACATTATTGGGCTTTTTAAATTCTCTAGGCACACCTATCACAAAAAAAAAAATCAATATTTATCATAAAGCCTTTTTATGCAATAAAATTATAAAGTTTAACTTGGCATTTAGGAGGATTAGAAGTAAAGTGTCTTTTCGTCTAACTTGAAATCATTGCTTTATTAGACAACATTTGATTACATAACACACAATGGAGAAGGAATGTATGTATCTCCAATTCATCCATAGCTCTTGAGCCCCTGGAGGGGCATAGACCATCTACAACTTTTTGTAGATGCTTTTGTAGCGAGAAGCTCCTTTTACAGGGTGAGGTTGCTGGCCCCACGCCTAACCTTCCCAGAAGGTACATACAGTGCCTAGCTGGTACTGGCCAGGCTCAATGTTGCTTAACTTTGGTTATCTGGCGAGAACCGGAGTGTCAACGTGATTGTGCCATACTATCTCCAATCCAGTAAAATCCAATTTCAAGTAATCATCACTATACAACTGGTAAACTTTTGATTTTTTAAATAAAGTTATAGAATTATTATTTGCATCACCATTTATTATTTTTAGAAACTTATCCATAAATGAAGGATCAATTGAATCTAATATTGAACAAAATAATAAATTAAAGAAAATTTTTATTATATTCAGTCATTTTTTTTTTTCTTTCTTCCAATTAAAACCTTAATTTACAACATCTAAATATTAGATTAGAAATACAAAGAATAGATAATATAAAGCATAACACTTACCAATGTTTGTTTTTGGAAATTTGAAAATGCCTAACAATTCAAACGATTTGTATAACATTTTAATTTAAACATCGATTTCATATAAGTAAATAATAATGTGTGAGTGAGTATTTATTAATACAAACAACTTGGCTTATAACGATATGAAAACTTGTAACTTCTACTCATAACCTCGTTTCACACCAGTAATCATTTCACAGCACACTAATGTGCCACGGCATGATGGTTGGAAGCCACAAGTCTAGACATTAGTCTAGTAGAAAACCCAACTCTGTGGTTGTTTTTTTTTTTTTTTTTTTTTGAAGCAGTTCTAGCTTTCAAAAATTGTATTGGTCCTTTTCAAAATGTAACGCACAGACTAAATATAGAAGGAACAAGCAGAATATCATAGAGATTATCAATCCTTATTTAAAAAAATTTGGAAACAATTTTTCAGTCGTTTATAGATTTACACAATCTCTTAATTTGGGGCAACCTAACAACTCGTATTGATTCTGGTGTCAATTTCTCATGCAATATCTCAATCCAGCCTTCATTGATGGAGATCTTGATGCGATATAGAACTGGGCTGAACTCAGTTTTTTTTTTTTTTTTCCATAAGAATGGCAAAAGTAAAAAGTAAATGTATTGAGTCTTCATAGATTTCCGTAATGCGATAACTTTTTCTAAACGCTAATCTTAAAGCAATAAACTAAACAAAATAGAATACAACCCAACATCCCCCTAAAAACCAAACAATTGTTTTTAATATTATTTCTTTTTCATTTTAGGCCATTGAAAATGGTAGTCGTCATTGTCATTCAAGTATTTTGCCTGAAATGGCACTTATGGCCTGCCAGTTCCTTGAAGAAGACAATGTCGTTATGACTACACGTGAGTCAAAGCATAATTATGAAAACAACACAAAAGAAGAAGGTAAAATTCATATTCCTGGAGCATCATACCTCAGTGTCACGTTCGACAGCAAGTAAGCAGTACAGATGTTCTTTTTTTCTTTTTCACTTTTTTCCTCGTTTTCTTTCCTTTCTCCCTCGTTTTCTTTTTTTCCCTGTTTTCTTTTCTTTTTTTTTACCCGTTTTTCTTTCCTTTTTTCATCGCTTTCCTTTTTTCATCCTTTTCTTTCTTTTTTCTTTTTGTCCTTTTCCTTTTCTCTTTTCTTTTCTTTCCTTTTATTCTCTTTTTCTCCTTTTTCCGTCCTTTTTTTTTTTCCGTCCTTTTTTTTTTCCGTCCTTTTTTTTTTTCCGTCCTTTTTTTTTTCCGTCCTTTTTTTTTTTCCGTCCTTTTTTTTTTTCCGTCCTTTTTTTTTTCCGTCCTTTTTTTTTTCCGTCCTTTTTTTTTTCCGTCCTTTTTTTTTTCCGTCCTTTTTTTTTTCCGTCCTTTTTTTTTTTCCGTCCTTTTTTTTTCCGTCTTTTTTCTTTTTCCGTCTTTTTTCTTTTTCCGTCTTTTTTCTTTTTCCGTCTTTTTTCTTTTTCCGTCTTTTTTCTTTTTCCGTCCTTTTTCTTTTTCCGTCCTTTTTCTATTTTTGTCCCCTTATCTTTTTTCTCGCATTGTTTTTTTCCTTTATCTTTCTTATCCTCTTTTTCTTTTCTTTGCCACCTTTATTTTCTGTTTTTTCCTCTTTTCTTTTTATTTTCTCTTTTTTTTTTTTCTTTTTACCCTTTTCTCTATTCCACTTTTTTTTTCTCCTTTTCCTTTTCTATTTTCTTTCCTTTTTCTTTTTATCCTTTTGTATTTTCTTTTCTAAAGACAGTGAGTCAAGTACGATAACCATTAGGCCAGCTTTACACTCTTTAAAAATTTTTTTAAGTTATGTCATGTGAACAATTCATGCATACGCAGTCGTGAAACAGTTGATGCACATTTACCAATTTTTCAATTATGATCCATTAGCAGACTTTTTTGTTCAAATGAAAAACAGTTGATGCACATTTACCAATTTTTCAATTATGATCCATTAGCAGACTTTTTTGTTCAAATGAAAACTGGCTAAAAAGTTTTCCACATGTCTGAATACCCTATATACAAAATTACAAGTCTGTATATAAAAAACTGAGTATATAGGCTGAGAAGTGTTCTCATGCACAAATTCTCACTTCTATAGATATATAGATTAATCTTTGCTCTTCATCTTTAACTTAATTTCTACATCAGTATTATTTATCTATCCTCCCTATTTTCAATTTAGCTATGATCCCTTATTCCAATTTCTATATCAATATTATTTGTTTTTCCTCACTTGTTCACTTTGATCACTTATTCACATAAAAAACTATATTTCAAAATGGAGATCAAGTTTTGCTTAGGAAATCGAATATTGCTATTTTTAAAGATCAGTCATGGAAATGTTCCTGCTTTTCTGATTTTAGTATACAGGAGATATAAGCAGAAGTTTCGACTTGAAAGAGAAAATAATCTCAAGAAAACAGAAGACTTAAAGATCAAAAGATGAAAAATTAAATGAAGAAAAGAAAAAAAACTATCACAAGAATACTAACTGAAGAAGTAAAAACAAAAGAAAAAAAACCCCAAAGCTTAAACGTGTGGTTCAAGTGAATCTACACTGATTATTGTATAAGCATGATATACTAGTCTCTGTAGGCATAAAAATAATTAATATTTATTTATAAAAAATCTATCTATATATATATATAAAAGCGAAAATGTGTGTATGTTTGTTTGTGTGTATGTATATTTGTGTGTCTGCTAAAAACTTTTGACAGATACAACAAAAACTCACAAACTTGGTCTCATATGAAAGCCCCACCTTCCGGACGACAAATATCGCAAAATTGGCCCAAAGTGACCATCAGAAGTGCGTCAACTGATCGATTTTCTGCAGGGGGGATGGGGCCCCCAAAAAAGTGACATTTTAATGTTAAACATTACATATTTTTAAATCGATTTATAACTGCCCCAAAAAATACGGCCGCCAAGTCTTCTACATAAAGTATACATGCGGCCGTTTATTTTGGGTCAACTTGTATTTAAAACCCGCTGAGTCATGTCACGTGATCTTGACGTCAGCAACCTCTAATGGCGGTCTTAATTTACAATTTATAAATGTTGTTATCGGTAAAAAAAAAATTAATTAAAGCTAAACTATGAACTTCTACGCTATGGCAACGTTACCAAAGTTATTACCACATTCAAAATAGTTAGACTCGATAGTTAAACGAAAAATAATAAAGCCAAACATGTGAAGTAAAAAAAAAAAAAAATATGCTTACAAAAAATATTAACGAACGAAGTTTTTAAAAATAAAAACAGCCAGACGCCATTTTCCAGTCTTTAGAGTAAGGCAGACGAAGTGAGAGAGAGAGAGAGAGAGAGATGTCTAGACAGATTTGACAGGGGGGAGGGTCAACAACGCATGCGTCAGATGACGTCATGACATGATTTACTTTAAATAGTTGATAAACCGAACAAACTTTAGCGTAGGTAGTTAAGGGTTGGTTCATTATCTAAACGTTTTGGGTTCGAATCATGGTGTGAGATGTCTTTTTTTTTTTTTTTTTTGATTTTTTACAATTAAATATTGAACCCTGTATTATTTCAGCCATTTTTCACGTAACGTTCGTTCGTTTTTCTGTTTTAATTTGTTTTACGCCCCCCCCCCCGCTTAATTAAAATGTTGTTTTCTTTTCTTATTTCTTATAACAATGCTTACATCGTCATCGTCGTCGTGGTAACGCTCAACGACTTTCAAACATCTTTCACTTCTGGCTGGCCGATTTTATTTTCAAACCGCCTCAGGGGTTCGGCTTCGATCCTACCCCCCCCCCCCGGTTTCTTTTTTATTTAACACCACACACCCCTACAAACACCCGGGCAATGCCGGGTACCCCTCACTAGTCTATATATATAAAAGGCAAAATGTGTGTGACCATTTCGTGTATGTCGGGGTCGTTACTATCGCTTAAAACTGTGTATATAGGTCCTAGATAATAATATGTAGGATTTGGGAACGCATGTAGCTTATAGATTCATTTACGTCGACTTTTCCAAAATTATTGCTATTTTGGCTTCTCGCGTGTTGATTGGGCTTTTTAGTATAAACTAAACTCAAACGGACGTTCTCGGCATTGCGCCGGGAAAAACGTCCAGCGTGACTTCTATTTGACCTTCTTAATTAGGTCAAATGGAAGCAGCAGAGTTAACTTTTATTGCGCACGCCTGTTTTTATAGTTAAATAAATTCAAACCTGTTTAACATTGTCTGTCGCCGTGGCTCAATGGTTAACATAGCACGTTTTTTTGTTTTTTTTCACACATTAATTTCCAACTCAAGGGTACAGGTTCGATTCTCATACTCACCTACCAAAACATTTTTTTTTTATTATTTACCCCCCCCCCGTTTTGATTTACCTCAAGACACCCGGGCATCACCGGGTACCCCCCGCTAGTATTATTATAAAGGCCACTTCATAAAAACTTAAGTTGAACCCAGTTTATGGAATTAAGAAAAAGCGATCAACCTAAGCGCAAAATGTAAATTCTGATTTGCAGGGATATGCAGAGGGGTGTGTGTGTTAGGAGTGTCCTAGCACCTGCCCCTTTTACTCTTATTTTAAAAGTACCCTTTTCAGAGGGATGTATTATAGGCCTGTGCCTCACTGAGACCGTGTTCATTACTATCAATGATTTTGCTGTTTTTTCCACTTGAGCACCTGCCCTGAAAAAGTTCTCTGCACGTCACTGCCGATTTGCCTTTCTGTCATTGAATACTTTCTGACTGTTTACCATTCATACCTGTTGACATGGCTTTTTACATAGGCACTTAATTTCTCACAATTCCTGTATTGATTGCTGGTAATCTAAATATAGAATGCTAGTTTTGTGACTGGGTTTGAAAAATAAAAATAATCAAATGTGTGTAGTGTGAATTAAAGTTGCATCTTTTGCAAAAATAAAATAAAAAAAAAAAAAAAAAAATATTGAATCTTTTCGATGTAATTTTAATTTCAACATAGCTCATCACATCACAAATTATCTTTATTTTTAGTTTGTTTTATATCTATATGTACTAATTTGATAAAATTATAGTTTTACTGGAAAGGTGCTGCTTGGAGCATCCTTTCCTCCCTTAGCAGGGTGCAAATCCAACTGAAATCTAGTTGATTTTTTTTCTCCTTTCTACTACTGCTTTCTTACAGAAAAGATATTGGTAGTCTTTCTATGCGCTATCATTTACATTGCAAGATGGGCTCTCTCTACCGTGCTAAAAGGCTACTCACATCTAAGAGTATCTTGTATCTCTACAAGACCATAGTTTGCCCATGCATGGAGTATTGTTGCTACATTTGGGCTGGTGCATCTGCCACTAGTCTCTCGCTCCTAGACAGCGTTAAATAAAGAGTCGCCAACCTATTAGGTCTTTAACTATCAACTAAACTCAAACCTCTATTCCATCGCCGAAAATGGCATTCTTGTGCCTGTTTTACAAGTATTTCAATGGCAAGTTCTCTGACAAACTCAAAGCACTAGTACCCCCTTGAGAAACCTGACTAGCAGCAAAATTCCACCTCTATACTTAGCTTTGTCACCTGGCTTGCTGCACTTTGGAATTTCCTCCCTGGCCCCTGCTTATCTGACTGTACTGACATGCAAAAATTCAAGTGTAATGTGAACAGACATCTAGCTGCCCAACTCCCTAAATAGTATTCCTGCAAATCTGGTTCCAAATAGTAGCTCCTCACAACTAATTGGCTCTGTGCCTTGTTTGGGGTGAAATGACAAAAAAAAAAATGTGCTTACCTGTTCTTCAATCTATAGTCATCTGCTCTGTAAAAGATTCATAACAAAAACTCCTAACTACAACCACTGTCATTAATTTTCCTTTCTCATTAAAACTAAATATAACTTTGATGAATAAAGTTTCTTTATTAGAATTATCAATCTGCAGAACACAATACTGCAGGGTTGCCTTCCAGTTGAAATTTATGTAAAATTAAAAGCTTACCAGAACTCACTACAGCCTTCTGTTTTCGATCAAATGTTTTTGAACCTGCTAATGTGGTTTGTTTATTGGAATTTTGATTTGGTATATTACCGTTTTTTTTCCCTCTCATTTCTTCACTTGTGTCCTTCTTTATTTCAAGATTTCGCAATAGTTTCAAAATCAAACAAAATCTTTTCATCTTTTATAGATGCTCTACAGAAGAACATTGTGATGGATTAGAATTTTCAACTTCTCCTGATTTCCAGAAAAATGTCCATGAAGTCAGTGGCATGGCGCACAGTAATTGGTCACCCTTTCATGTTCCAGGTCAAACAATAGAATTTTCTTTTTTTTTTTTTTTTTTTTTTTAAATTATATATTTTTTTTCACCTAAAAGATACAAATAATCTGGTTATATTATTACATTCTTTTCCAATATTAACCCACTGATGTTACCAGATCAGGCTGTCTGAAGATATTGGTTTCCTAACATAAAATGCACTAAACATTGAATTTATTTTTTTCCTGTTGCCATACTCAATCATGTTCTGCAAAGTCAAAAACAAAAACAACAATTTTCCTCAACAAAACAACCAAACTAAACATTATGAATAAATATTAAAAGATATAAAGAACTTACTGCATCAAACCATCTCTTCAAATTACTGGATTTTGCATTAAATAACCCGAAAAATAGTTGATACGTTGTAAAACAAAAAAAACAAACTAAGCAGCATATAAAAAAGATTTGTCTCTGATGTATCGTTATTTTCATGGAAAGTGTTCGATTGAGCTTCAATCTATGGTCCCCCCTTGCCAAACTTTCACAAGAAACACTCGTCTAGCTGTAAACACTATCAATAATTCCCCCCCCCTTGTCTTCCGTTTTCCTGCTTTCCGGCTGACTACAATATGGTTGTGTTCAAGTCTAACGTAAATAAGTTCTTGATGAGCTGTTCCATATAAGTTATCAAATTTACCAAATTTTCATTACTAATGATTACTATATTGTCCAATTTCTACTGTACACTCTTTAACCCTTATCCTTGAGTGGCCTCTTGGCCTTGATAATGTGGTGATGCCTATGTAAAAAAAAAAAAAAAAAAAAAGATTCGAAGGTATAAATAACTTGCAACATAAAATCTTTTTTCCAAAATAACCAGATTCGGCATCAAATGGCCCAAAAAGGGTTGATATGCCGTAAAACCAAGTTTTTATTACTTTATTCTTGTTTGTCTATTATTCCTATTTGTCTTCATACCCACCACAAGGACAAAGTGTGACACAAGGTTTATTTTCTTAAGTAGGAAAATATCCAACTCCCCCAAAAGAAACATCTTGGATTGGAACCAAAATAAAATTTGCTCCAATCTAAAAGGATTTCTCCATCACTGACCAACTACATAATAGACTGTGTAGCTATTAAAACAGGTACTAAACTTTGTTCCTATAACTTTAAGATTAGCCGGTGGGTGTTTGAAACAATAATTATAACTTTTAATAAAAATAAAATTAAAATAATTTTATTATTTTTAATAAAAATAAAATTAAAATAATTTTATTTTTAATTAAAATAAAATAATTGTTATTGCTTTTAATTCAAATATGATTTTGTGGTTGAATTTTAGATTTGACATATTTTTGTAAATTTGGAGAAAGTTAACATGTTTTTAAATTACACTCTTCAATCATAGTTAAACTAAAAAAATTTTTATTCAATTTAAATGTAAAATTCAAAACTTATTGATGGTTTTTCATTATAATAACGAAAATCAAAATATTGAATTTCACTTAAAACCAATGTTATCTATTTAACTTTTATGTTGCAAGAATGAACATATACAAAACTTACGAAAAATAGGGTAAAAAATTAATTATTCATGAAAACTGTTTTCAGAGACGATTAGCAAAAATTGTTTTGCCAAATTGGCCTAAGATTCTCAGTTTTCAAAAAAAATTTACCTCCCTTGCACTAATTGGAACTCTCCTGTTTATTTATTTTTTTTTTTAGCAAAACTCTATTTTTACTAATTTAAGAATTTTTTTCTTATTCACGTTCACCCCTAACAAGGCATATCTCCACTTCGATGTAAGGGGCTACTATTTGGGATCATGTCTAGGAAAGATTAACAAGATGTTGGTTTACATTACATTTAAACTTCTGCATATCAGTATGGTCAGGGAAGCAGGTAGCAGGAAGGGAATTCCAAAGTCTAGCTGTTCGAGGAAAGAAACTATTAGAGTAGAAAGCTTTCTGGCATTTAGGGACCAACAACGAAGGGGTGTGATTTTGTTGCCAAGTGAGTTTGTTGGGATATAAATGTTAGGGGGAGCACAAGTGCAAAAAGTTCATCAGAGCACATTCCATTAAAATATTTGTAAAACAGGCACAGAGATGCAACATTGCGTCGATGGGACAAGAGTTGGAGCTTAGTTGACAATGTGGGATATATTAGATTGAAAACTCATTTTTGGACCTTATCCAAGAGGGAAAGACTACTGGTAGATGCAGCAGCCCAGATGTGGCCTTGTAGAGGTACAGGATACTTTTAGGTATGAGTAGTCTTTATAAAAGATTTTCATTAATTATTAATTTTTGTGTATATTCATCACTGTGATATGACAAAAGTAAGTTGCTAGAATCTGTGTTGAATAGAGAAGTAGTCAACCACCTCAGCAACAATAACCTGAGTGACATGCAATATGGTTTCTGTTCTGCTAGATCTACAGCAGATGTGCTTACAGTTATATCTCATAGGATTAGTGAATCTCTCGATGGAGGCTTCCTTTCTAGGATAATTGCTCTTGACATATCAAAGGCATTTGATAGGGTATGGCATAAAGATTTACTTCACAAGATCTCCAGCTACAGTATAGCTGGAAATGTCTTCTCAATTATTAAATCATTTCTCTCTGATAGGTTTATAAGAGTAGTGGTTGATAGGCAGAAATCAGAAGCTCACAGTATTAATGCTGGAGTCCCTCAGGGATCCATCCTGGGCCCAACTCTCTTCCTGATCTATATTAATGATCTTCCAAATCACATCCTTACATCATTCGTAGATATTTATGCTGATGACACTACCATCTATGGCAGCACATCAAAGGCCATAGACGACCAGGTTCTTTCTGATTATCTCTCTGATCTTGAGCATATGGTAAAATGGGGAAAGAAGTGGCTGGTTACTTTTAATGGATTTAAAACCAAGCTTCTAGCTTTAAATCAATGCTCTGATCCCTATCTGGCATCAGTTGAAATGAATGGCTCTTGTTTTGGGGAGGCTCCATGTTTTGACAAGCTTCTGGGCTTGACCTTTACTCCTGATCTTAAATGGAACACGTACATCAAATTCGTTGCCAAGATCACTGAGAAAATGGTGGGATCCTTCTATCGCTCCAGAAGATATCTCACTGCTGATGCAATTCTCTATCTGCATAAGGTCCAAGTACATCCAAAGATGGAGTACTGTTACCACATCTGGGCAGGAGCTGCTAGAAAGACCGTATCCTGCCTTGACAGAGTTCAAAATAGACTTCGTAGCTTAGTAGGAGATGCCCTTTTCTCTCCCTGCAACCTCTTTCACACAAAAGGGACGTGAGCCTGTTTCTGCTTTGTTATTTTTATGGCAAGTGCTCGTCTCAGCTCCAATCTATGGTCCCCCCCTCGCCAAACTTTCACGAGACACACTCGTCTAGCTGAAATCACTATCAATAATTTCCCCACTCTTTATCTGTGCCTAAACCTAAACATAGATTCCATTAACAAAGCTTCTTTCTTAGAACTTCGCACCTATAGAACTCTTGTTTGCCTGCTTTCCAGCTAATTGCAATATGATCATCTTCAAGTCCAACGTAAACAAGTTCTTGATGAGCCGTTCCCCTTAAGTAATCAAATTTCCACTAATAACGATTACTACGATATTTTCCTATTGACTACTGTACACTCTTTAACCCTTATCCTTGAGTGGCCTCTGAGCCTTGATAAGTAGTGACTCCTATGTTAAAAAAAAAAGAAGACAATTAAGTGGATACCATAGGTTTTACTTGAAATTCAATATTCCGTTCTTTGAATTCCGCTATTATAATAAAGAAGTGCCAACTTCTCTTATTTCAAAAAAAGAAATGTTAATTGGTTTTTTATCATTTCATCTTTTTTGTTTTATTTATTTTGTTCTATTTAGGCGACACGTTATATTACAAATTTACCAGTGATAGTGAAAATACATTTTGGGGTTATAAGTTTATTGTGACGGCAGGTTTTCAAGACCGATTTAAAACTGGTCATTTGATATTACACAACCTCCTTTTCTCACCACTCCACAAGTAAGTTTCATTTTTTTTTTCTTGTTTTCAAATTCCTTGTGGAATTCTTTAACTCTATTGAAAATTTATTTCACAAACATTATTTGTTTATTTAAGCCTTTTGCACAGTTTTGTTCTAAGCAATAATTTCATTCCAAATTTTGTTGGAATAAATTTAAAAAAAAAAAAAAATATTTAAACAAAATTCTGGTTCTTGTTCAGAATTTCCCCCATATTTAAAAAAAAACTATGATGGATATACCCGTGATGGAATGAAAATATATAAAAATTATGTAAATTGAGTAGTTTTATTTTTATAAAGAAAATCGATTAATAGGAATTTGTAGGCATCACAACAAAAATCCCATTAAGTTATCTCCCTTTGTTTTACATTTTTTACAAATGGCGACATGACTGTCGCTTCTTGGTTACTCATAAAATTTGATTTTCTTGTTTAAAAATATAACTACTTGATTAATATATGTGAATTTTGGAATATGTTATGTTTTGTTTTATCACAGGTTTGATATCATACAGATTTTGAATTTTTTTTTTTAACATAGAGAAAATTCTGGACAAGAATCAAATTTTTAAATTAAGAAAAATTTTAAATAAAATATTTTAATAATTAAAATATTTTTCATTAAAAAAAAAATATTGAATAAAGTTTTATAATGAAAAATTTTTTTAAATTTAAAAATTTTAAATAAAGTTTTTATAGTTGAAAATTTTCTTTAAAAGTAAAAAAAAACATTAAATATTCCTTTTCAATTAAAAGAAAAAAAAATTCAGTTAAAAAAATGTTCAGTTTGAAAAAGTCAAATCTTTTATACGATTTAAAAAATATTTAAATAAAAAAAATATTCCTTAGACAGACCCAACATATTCTTATATCTGGATTCTTCGGACTATTGTTTTCATCTTGAGTGTAATTTTCATAATGTTTTGGTTGATGTAAGGTGTATCTTGTCGAACTCTAAAATCTTTCTGTCGAAGTCTGGTGGTTGAAGGTTCAATCTTCAGTACAGGCAATGCTCAAAATCTAATTGCAAATTACTTAAAACTTCTACCCAGTCATATATGACAGAACAAGAACGTGTCACCCCTGTGGATTAAATAAAGGGTTCCATTGGAAATTTCTTGCAGATTTCCGAGTTCTACAAGATACATGTGAAAAAGAAGTTATATTGACCAAAATGTTATGAAAATAAAACTCAAGGTGAAAACAGTAGTCCGAAAAATGCAAATCATACAAATAATAAATGTTCATCTAAAAAATTCGGAAACGTTATGTTCTTATATATTCCGTATTTTCACATTATTTCTTATATATTCCGTATTTTCACATTATTTCTTATATATTCCGTATTTTCACATTATTTCTTATATATTCCGTATTTTCACATTATTTCTTATATATTCCGTATTTTCACATTATTTCTTATATATTCCGTATTTTCACATTATTTCTTATATATTCCGTATTTTCACATTATTTCTTATATATTCCGTATTTTCACATTATTTCTTATATATTCCGTATTTTCACATTATTTCTGAATTCATCCAATTTATTGCAATTCTCTACACTTTTGTCAAATTTATTGACTTTGTAATTTGATCACCGTAAAAATATATTGATTCATTAAATCTTGTTTTTCTCTGCAGAAATTTACCAATCAAAGACATTTGGGTGCATCTGGTGCATGTCGCCTGCAAGCAAACACAAAAGAAACGATTAGATACCATTTTATTGCTGCTCAAAATTATTCAAACGCAATTTAAGTGAGTTTTATTTTATTTTTTAATTCACTAAATGTAACGTGAACAGATATCTTGTTTCTCAACGCCTTACTTAGTGTCGCTGTAGTCATGGCCCGTAATTTACTGTAGCCTCTTATGTTTCAGTGATAACTTGCCTTGGTTAGGGTGAACTGAAAAAAAAATGAAGAAAATTAATCCAATGGAAGTTGGTATTTTTTTTATACTTCTCTTCATATTTGTTTTTTTTTATGTCTGTTCTTCATGCTGGCAGAAGTTCAACTGCTTTAGGAAATCGATAATGACAAACTTCCACCCATTAATATGGGAGGGGAGATTATCATCAAAAGTGTCCTGAATTGTTAACTTAGCACCGGACTTACTACTTAGATATAAATAAGTCACTTGTCCCCCCCCCTTTTTTTTTTTTTTTTTTTTTTTTTTAATGGAGAGTAGATAATACAGTGGATGTGTTATCGGCAGCTCCAGTAACTCTCGCTTCTCCTATTTTGTGATTCAGTCCTCATTCAATGAGTGATTTTTCTGACAAAGGGTGAAGAAAAAGCTGCTCAAAGGTCGGTAGTACTTGGTGACCAGTAGTCTGAGATGTCGGAAATTTTTCTGTCTCTGTCTGTCCTTGTGGCCATGTCACTAGTAAGGGTGCTGGAGGTAAACGTTTGTCTGGGCTGACGTTATCCGCCTGATAGTCAGGGACCCGAACCTTGGATTAACCACTAAGGAGGCTATCCTATAAGCAGGCGCAAAGTACTGGGACTGCTGTATTGCCATTTGGTGAGTGGATCTGGACCATGCAGTAGTCTCTGGTGGGGCCTCTCGATGCCATACTAGTGGGTAATTGTTACGGCTTTACCTTTTCGTATGCTACAAAAAAAAAAAAAAAAATTTCCTGTCTTTTTCTCTCTTCCTTTCCCTCTCTGTACTGCTCTAACCAAGTATGCCGACCTATTCCACAAATCCCAAAACCTCAACATGAAATATCTCCAGAATAAAAACTCTATTAAACCTAGAACCCCATCTTCCAACGTAGACCCCTACTACCAGGTCTCCTTCTCCAACATCAGGGGTCTACGTTCCAACCTTCCAGAGGTTGAAACCCAATTACAGGAGACGAAACCGGACATATTATTTCTAAGTGAAACTGGAATAGGGCCGACCACTTCCCTAGATGAGTTCATAATTAACGGATACTCAAATTTAACAGCTAAATCTGACCCCCAAGATCGCCATGGGCATGGAATATGTGCCTACATTAAGGATGGCTTCCCGTGTGGCAGGGATATCTCTAGAGAAGATCCTAATTTACCCTATATGTGCTTCAGGGTTGCACTTGCTAACACCACTGCATTTATATTTGCCCTCTATAGGCCCCACAACAGCAGAGTTACTATCTTTAAGAGCATATCTGAGAAAATAGACCACATACTGTCTTCACATCCCTCGGCTAACATCCACATATGTGGTGACTTCAACGTCCATAACATGGAATGGCTGACCCATTCAAATAAGACAGACGATGAGGGGAGGTTTTGTCATGATTTTGCCATTGCTTATGACCTCACTCAGATTGTTCGCGAACCCACCCGTGTGCCCGATACACCCAGTCAGTATGCAAGCCTCTTAGACCTTTTTCTCTCAACTTCTCCTGAGCTATGTTCATGTTCCGTTCATTCTCCTCTAGGATCCTCCGACCACTCCGTCGTATCAGTTAAGATAAAAACGAAATGTAAGAAGCCCCCAGACGTGCCCCTCCACCGTACTGTATACCGATACTCTATGGCTGACTGGGATAGCTTCCGTACATTTATATCTGATTTACCTCTGCACTCCATGTTTAAAAAGGATGTGTCCTCTATAGTATCAGATCTGACTGAATGGTTAATTGTAGGCATAGACCAATTCATACCATCTAAAAAATTCCAACAAAAACCTAACAGCCAGCCATGGTTCTCCCCAGAATGTGCTTCTATCGTGCACAGAAATCACTTTTTCCATAGCTACCAGCGTAATAGATGCACTGAGACTAAAGCTGCTTTCAGATCTGCCAGCAACCACTGTAAAAGAGTAATAAAAAATGCAAGAGAGCTATATGCCCAGTCTGTTAAATCCAAGGTAGCTGATCAGCGGCTTGGATCCCACCAGTTTTGGCAAATAACAAATAGGATCCTGAACAGAAGTGTGCGTTCTATCCCAACCATTATCAATGGACCAGAGGTCATCTCGTCAGCGTCAGACAAGGCCAAACTATTTGCAAAGAACTTTGCAGCTAATTCTACCCTATGCGACGAAGGCCATCAACTCCCCATATTTCCTCCTATAACACAGAACAAGCTAGGTAACATACAAATATCCGTGCATGAGGTCGCCAAGCTAATAAAGAATCTAGATTCCAGTAAAGCAACTGGCCCTGATGGCATCCCAATTATAGTGTTAAAAAAGCTTCAACCAGAACTTGCTCCCATACTTACGAAACTATTTAAGCGCTGCCTTAAGGAGAAGTGCTTTCCGACTCCCTGGAAGACCTCATCAGTTTGCCCTGTATTTAAGAATTCAGGTGATAAGTCATCTCCCTCTCAATACAGACCTATAAGTCTCCTGTGTGTTATGAGTAAGTTGCTGGAATCCATATTAAATAGAGAAATAGTCAACCACCTCAGCAGGAATAACCTTCTTAGTGACACACAATATGGTTTCCGCTCTGCAAGATCTACCGCAGATGTGCTGACGGTTATATCTCACAGGATTAGTGAATCTCTTGACAAAGGCTTCCTTTCTAGGGCAATTGCTCTTGACATATCAAAGGCCTTCGCAAGGTATGGCATAAGGGTCTACTTCACAAGATTTCCAGCTACGGTATAACTGGAAATGTTTTCTCAATCATTAAATCATTTCTATCCGATAGGCTCATAAGAGTAGTGGTAGATGGACAAAAATCGGAGGCCTGCAATATAAATGCTGGAGTCCCTCAGGGGTCAATCCTGGGCCCAACTCTCTTCCTGATCTACATCAATGACCTCCCTAAACACATACTTAAATCATTCGTTGACATCTATGCTGATGACACGACCATCTACGGCAACACATCAAAGGCTGTAAATGACAAAGTTCTCTCTGATTCTCTCTCCTCTGATCTCGAGCGCGTGGTTCAGTGGGGGAAGATGTGGCTGGTTACCTTTAATGCATCCAAAACCAAACTCCTATCCTTACATCATCAACGCACTGATCCCCAGCTGGCATCAATTGTGATGGATGGCTCTTGTCTGGGTGAGGCCCCGTGTTTTGACAAGCTTCTGGGTTTGACCTTTACTCCTGATCTGAAATGGAACACGCACATCAAGTCTGTTGCCAGGGTCGCTGGAAAGATGGTGGGATCCTTCTACCGCTCCAGAAAATATCTCACTACTGATGCAATTCTCTATCTATATAAAAGCCAAGCACGTCAAAGGAGGGAGTACTGTTGCCATATCTGGGCAGGAGCTGCTAAAAACAGCCTATCCTGCCTTGACAGAGTACAAAATTGGCTTAGTGGGGGGATGCCCTTTTCTCTTCCCTGCAACCTCTCTCCCACAGAAGAGACGTTGCGAGCCTATCCTTGTTTTATCGTTATTTCCATGGCAGATGCTCGTCTGAACTCCAATCTCTGGTCCCCCCTCGCCAATCTTTCACAAAAAACACCCGTCTAGCTGAATCCACTGTGACAAATTTCCCCCACTCTATATCTGTGCCTAAATCAAAACGCGGATTCCATGAACAAAGCTTCTTTCTTAGAACTGCACACCTGTGGAACTCTGTTCCGTCTGCCTGCTTCCCTCCGGACTACAACTTGGATGTCTTCAAGTCCAATGTTAACAAATTCCTAATGAACCGCCCCCTTAAGTAATCACTTCATCAAAGCTCCACACTAAGGTAATGTACTTGCAATAACCCTTATCCCTGAGTGGCTTCCGGGCCTTGATAAGTGGTGATCACTGTGTAAAAAAAAAAAAAAAAAAAAAAAAAAATGCAGAGGTATAGCAGATAAACACAGACCGAACCAAATTAAGATATAATGATGGAATAAGTTATATCAACTTGTGTGTGTGTGTGTGTGTTGGAAGTTTTTAACCTTTAAAACTATAAAATAAAAAACGTTTTTTAGTTTTTTGTTGGAAAATTATTTTGCCAGTAAATTAATTTCCTGCAGTTGCTGAATCAATTTATTACACCTCTGCACTGTATTTCCTTCTATAAATTTAAATTTTATTATATGTGGGTGTGTGTGTACTGGGTCATCTCCTAAACTAATGAACAGGTTATGACCTTAAAAATATATATTCTAGGTAACACGATTGGTGATATGGGCACATTATTTATTTTTTTTAAATCTTAACATCAGGGTAGTGCATATATAGGATTTTATTTTTACATTTTTTAATTAATTAATAATTATGAATTTTAGAAGATGTAGTCTCGGCAACCTGGTTAGTAACATGGACACATTATTTTTGTGAACTTTACTATGTAGATAGGGTGCCAACCGAAACTGGCACCTGCAAAAAAAAAAAAAAAAAATGTAAATAGAAAAACTTTAATATGGAAAAGAATTACTTTACATCAAATTTCCAGTTATATTAAATGATAATAATTGAAAGCATTGATGCAGGTGTGCGAGTGTCAATATGGACATGTTGGTAAAATTCTAAACTTATTATGGAATCTATATTCTAGACAACAGGGTGAGTAATGTGAAACATTGATTTATTTACCCTTAACAAAGGAGGAATTAGACCTAGTGTAACGGGAACGATGTCCCGGGCATGCGTCGTCTAGTCTTTTTTCTAAACATTTTTCTGTGCTATTTTCCATTTCCTTTATATATTTTTTTTCAAGAGAACTGAGTTCCAAACGCTTCAAACTGTGTTCATGGTAACTCGTTCGTGCACATCCCAGATGTGATGGTCCTAAGTCATCGGCACCACGTTGTAACGTGACGGGTCACTGCACATCACGTAACGCGACGATGTCACGCGCATCACGTTGTAACACAAGAGTCACGGCAACAGATTATAACAGGTATATGTCACTGGCACGTGAATGTGACACTTTCGTGTCCCGGGCATGCGTCGTCTAGTGGTGGACCCCTCCAGTGTGACCAGACTCGTACTGGTCCCTGGAAAACATACCTCCGCTGCTCAAGGCACGTTAAACGTGCATGACCCCAAGTCCGTGTGGCAACATTGTCCTCTTCGGCCGTCACTCTGGTTTTGTGAATGTGTCTTCGTCGTCTGGCGTCAGGGCATACCTGAAATAAACTGCATCTTCACTTATGCCGGCAATCGAAAAACAAAGAAAAAACTCTGAGGTCATTTTCGTTTAAACCAAATAAAATAATTATTTGCAATCATTCTACATTTGTTTAAAGTCGTGTTTTCGTTATCCGCACTTCGTGATGCAGGTTGTATACTTGAGATATCAGGTTAATTCTCTAGCTAAGAACAAGATCTTTTCAAGTTAGTTCTTATTGAGATTTCTGCTGCTCGGACCCCAGGCGGGGCGAGAGCCGATGTGTACGCTTCGCTCGCTAGCCAAAGACTCCTAAAACCCTTCTATATCTTTTTCGAGTAGGCGATCGTTGTTTATATCAAAAGCATCTTCCTTCCTTTTCTCCATTATCTTCTATTCCCCCCTCTTTCTTCTCTTGTGAATTTCTTTTTCTATCCCCTTTATTTTCTTATTCTTTTCCCTTTCTCTATTGTTTTGTGAACATATCTGTCAAACTAGCTTGGTGGTCTCTGAGTTAAAACACCGCGGGTCCCCGACTCCGAGCAGACATTTTGGAACCCAATTCTCGAGACTGTCCGAATCAATTACGTTAGTTAAAACTCATTCTCACCAGATCCAACTAGAAAAATAATCTCCTTTTTTCCGCCATTAAAACAGATATCATGTCTCCCGAACATCTCATAAACGCCTGTCTTAATCTTTGACACAGTATCAGCACCCCCCCCCCCCGGCCATAAGCATTCTTATCTTCACCTAGCTGAACGGGATACCCGGCATCGTCCGGTTTCCTGTCACACTAGTAATTCACTCCCGTTTGTCTGTTCGCACTTTTCTTAGTAACCATGCCTTGGACTTTTTTGAAATTTTTCACAAACCTTAGTCATAGTGAAAGTAAACTTTTGCCAAACGAATTTTTTGGGATAACTCTGGTTGACACCCCCCCCCCCCCCAGGGGCCATTATAGGGGTAAAATTGTTCTCAAATCATTTGTCTGTTTATTTGTTCACACTTTTCTCAATAACCCCGTTTTGAATTTAAAAAAAAATTTGTACAAACATTAGTCATTGTGGAAGTAAATTTTTCACTCCTACAGGGAGACCCCGCATGCTTGGCTATTTTATTTTTTGTGAACATTGCCATTTAGGGGGATGTCATCCAAACTATACCCTACTTCTCAAAGAAAAAAAAAATATGAGAATTTAAAATTAATGTCATATTTATTGCTTATGCCCAAGGGGAACAGTTATTCTACTAGTTCATTATATATTTTTTATTGAATTTATTTTTATTTTCATAGAAATCTTGATGCTGATGAACGCATTGATCTCTCTCTTCTCCGTCCACTGTGGAATTTGCATGTGTGCTTAAGTAAAAATACCACCAACAAGTCTGGTCATTTACCTGTGCCGATGGAGAGAGCACTGACAGAACTGTTTTTACAAGCAGAGAATCTTGCTGTGGTATGTATTGTCCTTTTTTTTTTATTTGTGTATGTATTGTTCTTTTTTATCGTTCTTTTTTTTATTTGTGTATGTATTGTTCTTTTTTTTATTTGTGTATGTATTGTTCTTTTTTTTATTTGTGTATGTATTGTTCTTTTTTTTTTATTTGTGTATGTATTGTTCTTTTTTTTAATTTGTGTATGTATCGTTCTTTTTTTTATTTGTGTATGTATTGTTCTTTTTTTTATTTGTGTATGTATCGTTCTTTTTTTTTTATTTGTGTATGTATCGTTCTTTTTTTTTATTTGTGTATGTATCGTTCTTTTTTTTTATTTGTGTATGTATTGTTCTTTTTTTTAATTTGTGTATGTATTGTTCTTTTTTTTATTTGTGTATGTATCGTTCTTTTTTTTTATTTGTGTATGTATCGTTCTTTTTTTTTATTTGTGTATGTATCGTTCTTTTTTTTTATTTGTGTATGTAAAAAAGTTTGATAATAATAAAAAAGTTTGATAATAATAAAAAGTTTCATAATAATAAAAATGTTTGATAATAGTAAAAAAGTTTGATAATAATAAAAATGTTTGATAATAGTAAAAAATTTTGATAATAGTAAAAAAGTTTGATAATAATAAAAAAGTTTGATAATAATAAAAAAGTTTGATAATAGTAAAAAAGTTTGATAATAATAAAAAAGTTTGATAATAGTAAAAAAGTTTGATAATAATAAAAAAGTTTGATAATAATAAAAAGTTTGATAATAATAAAAAAGTTTGATAATAGTAAAAAAGTTTGATAATAGTAAAAAAGTTTGATAATAATAAAAAAGTTTGATAATAGTAAAAAAGTTTGATAATAGTAAAAAAGTTTGATAATAATAAAAAAGTTTGATAATAATAAAAAAGTTTGATAATAGTAAAAAAGTTTGATAATAATAAAAAAGTTTGATAATAATAAAAAAGTTTGATAATAATAAAAAGTTTGATAATAATAAAAAAGTTTGATAATAGTAAAAAGTTTGATAATAATAAAAAGTTTGATAATAATAAAAAAGTTTGATAATAATAAAAAAGTTTGATAATAATAAAAAAGTTTGATAATAATAAAAAAGTTTGATAATAATAAAAAGTTTCATAATAATAAAAAAGTTTGATAATAGTAAAAAGTTTGATAATAATAAAAAAGTTTGATAATAGTAAAAAAGTTTGATAATAGTAAAAAAGTTTGATAATAATAAAAAAGTTTGATAATAATAAAAAGTTTGATAATAATAACTCAGCAACTGACAAAGGTAATATGCTTGCCAGTCGGTTTGCCTCAAACTCCACACTGGACCCTTCCAACCACCCCCTGCCTGACTTTCCTTTGCGGACAGACGCCACGCTAGACGATCTAAAAATCACTCCTGCTCAGGTACACGCTATCATAAAAAATCTTGACACTTCAAAAGCATGTGGACCTGATCTCATCCCAGCTGTGCTATTAAAAAGTGCTCAGCCGAAGTAGCTCCAGTTCTCTCCAAACTCTACAACAAATGCCTTAATGAATCCTGCTTTCCGGGCTGTTGGAAAACCGCTTCTGTGGTACCAATATTCAAGAATTCTGGCGAAAGAACTGACCCATCAAATTATCGCCCCATTAGCCTCCTCCCACTTTTCGCCAAAATATTTGAGACCATAATTAACCATGCTCTAGTCCGGCACCTTACAGATGCTAAACTTCTGACTGACAAACAATATGGATTTAGACAAGCCCGTTCCACAGCTGACATCCTCACTGTAATCTCTGAACGTATATACCATTCACTGGACAAAGCAGGGTAGGGCAGAGCGGTAGCTCTAGATATATTTAAGGCTTTTGACAGGGTATGGCACAAGGGTCTCCTCAGGAAAATTAAATCATACGGTATCACTGGTAGAATACTTAGCATAATTAAATCCTTCTTAGATAAGAGAAAAATCCAGGTTGTCCTCGACGGTCGTGTATCTAAACAGTGTGATATAAATGCGGGAGTGCCTCAGGGGTCTATTCTTGGACCTCTATTGTTCCTGATATTTATTAATGACCTCCCCGACAAAACTGCCTCTGAGATGGGTATATATGCTGATGACACCACACTCTATAACAGGCATGACAGGAAAACAAATGAACACATATCTAAAAAAATGGCAAAAACACTAGAGGATGACCTCCAATCTGTAGTGGAATGGGGACATAAATGGATGGTCACATTCAATGCTGCCGAGACCAAACTGGTTTCCTTCAATAACTACAAGAAACCTTCTCTGCCACCAATAGCAATGACCAGTGACTCCCTGTCTGAGAGTACATCTTTCAAACTGCTTGGCCTAATGTTCACAGGAAACATGAGCTGGAACAATTATATTGAAAACATTGCCAGGGCTGCTGCAAAAAAGGTAGGCTCTCTCTACCGTGCTAGAAAACTACTGACACCTGAAAGTATCCTGTATCTCTATAAGGCCACCATTCGCCCATGTATGGAGTATTGTTGTCACATCTGGGATGGTGCGTATATTTTAGCATATAGGTGTGAAGAACAAGGATTTTGGGTTTGACCAGATTTGATGGGACAAGAATACACTTTTGATAATCGGATCTGCTGTGAAATTGCAGTAAAGCCATCGTATTTGGCTGTATCTCTATTTTATATGTTGGCATGTGTTGGATGTCTTTTAGAAAGTTATTTTCAAACTTACCTATCCCTGGCCAAGTCTTTATTTATACCTCTTTCTTTCATGTTCATCCTTATCACTTCTTCACATGTTTTCCTTGACTTTCCTCTGTTAAACAAAACTGCTACTTCAACTCTTCTACATCTACTAAGCACTCTTATCTATTCTTTCAATGTGACCAAACTAACAAAGTCTCCTGTTCTGCACATCTCCCTATGTTGTTTAGATCTCATCTTCATTTGAGGCTCACATTACACATCCATTGTATCGGCCTCATATCGTTTCTGTCCATGCAACACGTGTCCTCAACCCTTGCTGGCCACTTTCATACATGATCACACTGAGGAAACATGTGTGATAGACTCTTCTCTTAGTTGACTTAATGTTTTTTCTTTTCAGAAATGGGGTGTCAGTACAGACTATCTAGTGGTTCTTCAAGATTCCGAGGATATTGTCACCAAAGTTATTCAGGTTAGTTAAAAAGTTTGATTTTGATGATTTTCTCTAATTGGTAAATGTTTGGATTTTATTTCCATTTTATTCTTTGATAGTCGAGTCATAATGCTGTTTTATTTGCATCGTTTTTAAAAAAAAAAAAAGTGTAACATTTTGGTTGGCAGAGATGGGTGGGACTGAAAGAATTAGAAGTAAGACAGCATGGTTTATGTATGGTGTTTGGGCAACTCTCATTGCCCATGACATGTCTAGATCAAGAAACCTACTTGACGTTTTTACGGCATCTGTTCAGGTACATTAACAGAGATAAAATAATGTACATCATGAGTTTGAATTATTTTATGATGAAGTTATGGCAAAGGTGAAATCCACTGTGGCGACTGCAATTCAAACATGACGATCTTGAGAAATGAAAATCTCTTAGTAGTTAGAAATTAACAAAATATTGTGAGATGTACTTTGTGTATTTTATATCCTACTCTCTCTGAGCTATTCTAAATTTATTTGATTTTTGTTATCAGAAAAAAAAAACTTGTGTTTTCTGTTTTATATTCTCTCTCTCTTTCCCATAATTTGTCATTTTTCCAACAAATCTCCACCTATCAAGACTTTTTTCACTATGAGTTTTTTTTTCCACAAGGTAAGATAGAACCCATCTTCTTTATCGATCACAAGAAAGGAATTGTATGTTGGTGGAGGTGGTGATATCATCTGAACATTCTTAATATCCTTCTTGATTATCATGTATCCATTATTGCTGCCAATGTTTAGGAATAACAATATCAACTAAATGTTTGGTAAATATGTCAAAGTGATTGCCAAACTTTCTTTTTTAAATCTTGTAGGGTGCCTTAGTTGTGGCTTCAGTCGGACTTGCCATTGGACAGAAGAACACAGCTTTGGAAGCTATTATGGAGAAATCACGAAAATGAAGCTCAACTTAAGAAGAAACTGATCTACTTATATGAAGAATTCAAAGTTGGACTCCAAGAATTCGGTGAAGCTCATTAATTCCAGGAAAGAGTGTAAAAATAAAACAACATAAACTGAATGAATGTTATTTATATATAAATTTTTATTACGTACTGCTTTGCTAGGAGCAGACACTCATTTTAAGTTCATCTCAAAAAAAAGTTTCAGATTTATTAATTATACAATCGTTTTGGTCGTTTACTAATATATTTATATATATATTTTTTTGTATATGTTTTTATTCTTATACCGATAGGAATAAGAGTGTCAGCTCCTAAAAAGTATTTATAGCTCTAGTATTGCACTATTGAGCTATCTAAATTAACTTTGTATTATTAATTTGAATACAAAATTGGATAATTTTTATTTCAATAGAATAATATATTCTACAGACACACAATGTAGACTACACACCACAAGTCTAATAGTAGCTTGCCTAGTGTGTGTGGGCTGTGATGTGTATCTGATTGTGGAACAACAATTATACAAATGAGTTGCTTGTTTTATACGGGTGTGTCAATCTTTCCATCTTTGCAGATATTGAGGACCATTGGATTGTATACATACCAAATTTATAAAGTTTAAACTTATCTTATTTATAAAATCAGAAATTATTGTAGATCCAATGAGAGAAAAATGTACATTTGAAAAGAATCGGAGGCCACCAACATTTTAAGCTTTTTTACTTTTAATTTTTTCGTGTTAGATTTAAGCATCTAACATGACAAACTAAAAGCTTAAAATATTGGTGGCCTCCAATTCTTTTTAATATATTCACTTGCCTACTTCAGTGTTTTTTGTTCTTATAGAGAATCTAAAATTAAAGACAAATTTTTTTCGTAAATTTATAAATTCCTAGTTATCTCTCTCAATTACATCCGAGGAAAAACTTTTTTTTAAAATTTTTAACTAGCAAGGGTACCCCGTGTTGCCAAGAGAAAAAGTAAAATATATTTCTATTTAAACTTTTCTCTGTCTCTCTATATTTCTCTCTTTCCTCCTCTTTACCCAAACCCCTCCTACTCCGTTTAGCCCATTCCTCTCCAACTGGACACATGCACAGAAAATTCCCTTTACATAATGGATCCCTCAAGGAAAGAGTCGACATTTTATTTTTGAATTTGTAAATAAAATGCCACTGCCCCCTCATCCCTTCCACAAAACCCAGCCCAGGTAACCCATAGAGAATGAATATTTTTATTTTATTTATTTATTTTTTTAATACATTTTATTCATCAGAGACAACACTGATAAAAAATACATCAACTTTGAGGCTTTTGTTTTTTTAGTTTTTTATTTTTAGCTGGACATACAAACACATATACACACTGACAACTGCTCTTTATATTATAGATGGATAATGTATTTCGAAAATAAACTATTTCCAATTTTACGGACTATATTAAAATATTAGGTTACATCGGCTTTTGTCTGAAAGTAGATAAAAAAAAAATTAAATCCAAATCTCTTGCGCGCATCTACATCTTTCTCTCTTTAAGTTTTCTTTTCTTTATTTTCTTCATAAACAATACAATAACTTTTTTTATTCATATTTTCTCCTTTTAAGTGCCTAAAAGGTCTTTTTTTAATGGTAATTTGTTGTATAAAAGCAGACGAGGCTTTTGAGTTCAAAGAAAATAAAAACCTAGGAAAAACTGGCACCAAATATGAAAAAAAAAAATCTTGTATTAAATGACCATACAACAATTCAAGCTATTTTTAATTTTGTATTTATAGGGCAGTGTATTTTGATGGGTAACCCTCTTGCTCAATTTTTGTGATCAACACTATCGGATTGTTTGAATATTTTCATTCAGTTTTTACTCTCAGACTGTTTATTTTATGAACTAACCTTGTAAAAATCTGATTCTTCAAGCATATTTTCTGAATGCTAACTAATCTTATATAATAATAATCTCCATTATGTAGAATTGTTCAATTTTCACCTGAACATTCGATAACCTACTTTGCTGAATTTATCAACATGGAATTTTGTGTTAACTTAAGAAAAAAATTAAAGTGAAACCCTGAGACTTGTCTAAGCAAATCTCATTTTATGTAAATTTTTTTTGTTTAATTGAAATTAAATTTTGTTTTTATTTTTTCTGACAGTGGTTTAGTTAATTCATCTATCAATTTTTTTTTATTTTTTTATTCTTTCAATTTTTTGTACAGTCTTTTTGTTCGACCTCTATGGACTCATCTTTTGGGATTTGCTCAAATAATCTTGAAAATCTTGAACCAGTTCAAAAAGAAATTGAATGCGTTTTGCCACACACAAAAAAGAAAAAAAAAATGTTTCTGTATAAATTCCGGTTATGAAGTTTTTTTTTTTTTTTTTTTAATTAAAAAATTTTTTTGTTACAACTTTACAAAATTGTGTCCTCCAATCGAATTGTGCATTTTCGAACCAGGGCATTTCAAGGAAAAACATTATTATGTACGTACGTGTCATATCGAAATTAGTATAAATTCCAAAATTTACAAAACATTGTCCAGTAGAAGACATGCTAGAGTTAATTTCCAGAAAAAAGTGTGTAGTATTATCGAGAATAAGCAAGATGGCCGCATTTGAAAGTAGTTATCTCCCCCTGATTTTAACATCTAAAGGATTCATTTGTAGTGAAATTGAAACTTTGAAAAATTCTGTTTTTACTTATAATTATTTTTCTACTTGACCATTTTTCATAATTTTTGCAATTTGTATGAATTTTGGCATCACATCTACGTATGTTTTTCTCTGAAATGCATTTTTTTGAAGACACACTATAGTAAAGTTGCACTTTTTTTTTATCCTGAAGCTTAACCATATAAATACATTGTTGAAAGTGCACAATGACCATTAATAATTTGCTTGAAATACTCTAAAATAAATGTTTTGTACATTATATAAATTCTATATAAATAATATCCATTATTTAACAGTTTGTGATATATTTTGATTTTACATACAGTTTACTTATGAAATTTGAAATTATATTTTGAACTTAATAAACTGTGCAAAGATGAGGTTTTCTTCCCATGGATCAAAGTTAAAAGATCAAAGTTTTCTATTTCATACAAAAATGTTTGTATTAGAAGAATATTTGCCTCAGAACCGGTGAAATTTAATGCCTCCATTCATTCTTGAAAAAACAATTGATACCCCTTGTAAGGGTAGCTGTACATGTAATTGTGAGGCTAGGTTTACGCAATCCCCAACCACATCTCTCCTGAATCGACACTGCTTGAGTCCAGTGGCAAGAAGTCCACAATGACTGGAAACAATGCCACATACAGCACCTAGAATTCCTAAATTGTCACCCAGTTTACTATTAACCAGGCTCAGTATTGCTTAACTTTGGTGATCTAACATGATTATACCCGATATACAGGTAAAATTAATTCCTTGAAAATAATTGTTGGTTCATAGAAAAACATTAGTTATTTAGTTTTTTCTGGGGGGGGGGGAAGGAGGGAATCAACACTATGAAGAGATGACTTATGGTCTTAATATTAAAATGACAACATTTGCTAGTATATGAGGTTGGTGCAAAAATTTTTGACGATTTTAAAATTTCATCTTGAAAATGAAAAGAATGTTTTTGAAAAATCTTTATTCATAATAATAACAGCATTTGTTATCTATAACTTGATTCCATTTGCCAACGAGCTTATAAATGCATTGCTTGTAAAATTCTTTAGATTTTAATGTGAAATATGAATTTAATTCTTGTTCAATCTCTTCATGATGTTAACCTAAAGCAATCTAAATTGTTTTGTATTTCTCAAAATAAGTGATGATCCGAGTTAGGTCAGAAGATGATGCAAAATGGGGTAAGATTTTCTGACAGAATTCTAGATTTTTGGTCAGGAGTACTGTATGAGGATGAGCATTATCACGATGGAAGATGAATGTATTTCTATTAACAATGAGAGATCGTTTTCAGATCATCATGTCTAACGATATTGCAGAAAAATATGAATGATACTATAATAATGTGAAAAAAAAATTTATAAATTAATCATGGTGATATGTTTAAACAATAACGATATGCATAAAATGTTATTTTACAAAAGCGGCAAAACTTTTTGCATCAACCTGATATTTTATCTCATACATGCGTGATTAAACTGGATGTGCTGGAGACACAAAAGTCAGCAGACTTTAAAGGTCAGTAAATGTTTATCTGTATAAGCTAAAATTGTGGAAAAAGGAAGTCAAAGATATTTAACTGGATAGGATGTCGGACATGAGAGAGAGTGGTAGTTGTGACCCTCAGCAGTTTAGTTGGAGTTGGCCAGACTGTTGTTAGTGAAGAGATGGAGTGTCAGACATCAGTGGTTACGGTTGATAATAACAGGCATCCAGGTTTTCAATCTTGGGGGTTTACGATTGATGCACTCGCCATATCTACTGTTATGTGCCACCATTCATTAGAACTACAGTTTTTTGTGAAATGATTATGATAAAAATAATGGTTATGATAAAAATAATGGTTATGATAAAAATAATGATTATGATAAAAATAATGGTTATGATAAAAATAATGATTATGATAAAAATAATGATTATGATAAAAATAATGGTTATGATAAAAATAATGATTATGATAAAAATAATGATTATGATATAAGCAATGAAAATAAAATAGAGGAAGAGTTCTCAAGTTCAAGACATTGGTGCAAATAAAGGATGGGTTGAACTATTGATAGCAAAGTCATCAATATACAATCTTCATCTGGGACAACAAATCAAGATTTATAACTACTTGACAGCAGAAGATGAACAGGAGTTTCATCTATTCACTCTAATTTGTTAGATAAAAATGTCAGTGGAATTCTTATCGTCAGGGACAATGAGTTGCTAATTTCTGAAATCATTTCAATATATTATGTTTGGATTTTCATTCACAATGGAAAAGACAATATTAAGTGTTTATATTGGCTTTTTGTTGATTTTGGAATGTGTCTTGTCCAATCTTTGTATGATAATAAAAATGTTTCTTTTTTTATTTTTTGTTCTTTTCTTCTTCATCGATATTGTTTGATGGACAGTTGAGGAGAAACTGTTGATTAGGAAACTATGTAGATGTCAGTTAATTGATTAGGAATGTATGTGTTTTTAGAATTCATGTAAGAGTTGACAGTTCAAATGAGTACATTGATCTTAGTTAGGAATTAAACAATCAGGATCAGTGACAATGTATGTTTTGTGAGACACGTGGGTAGGGGGAGTTTACAGGAAGTAATATTTATCTTTGCCAGCTTGAGATTATGTATCTGCTTTCTGATTACAAACTGAATGAGGAAGACTGACCATCACTCTTGATCTGAAATGGAACATCAAATCTGTTGCAAAAATTGATGGGAAAATGGATCACTCTACTGCTCCAGCAGATATCTCACTGCCTATGCAGTCCTCCATCTGTATAAGAGCCAGGTATGTCCTAAAATGGAGTACTATTGTTACATCTGCACAGGAGCTCCTCGGTGTGCCCTATCCTGCCTTGATAGTTCAAAACCGGCTTTGAAACCTAGATGATGCTCTTTTCTCTTCCCTGCAACCTCTTTCCCACAGAAGAGATGTTGTGAATTTGTCTGCTCTATCGCTATTTTCATGGCAAGTGCTTGACTGAACTCCAGTCTATGGTTCCCTCTTTTGAAACTTTTACAAAAAAAAAAAGAAAACACTCGACTAGCTACCACCACTATATATGATTTCCCCCACTTTCTATCTGTGCCTAAATATAAACACAATGCTTCTTTCCCAGAACTGCCCACCTTTGGAACACTGTTCCACTGGCTTGCTTCTCAGTTGAATACAACATGGTAGCTTTTGAATCCAATGTAAACAAGTTCTTGCTGAGCTGCTCCTCCCACAAAAAAATAAAATTCTACTCTATTTACACCATTAGTGATTGATACACTAACACCTTACATTCATTAACTTTTATCCTCGAGTGGCTTTCGGACCTTGATAAGTGGTGACTCACAACAAAAAAACAAAACAAAAATGTATCGCCATAACTCAGTATTCTATCTGGTAAAAGTGCTTAAACATTTAGTTTGAATAGTTGTAACTCGATGTGACACAAAATAGTGATGAACACCTATTTACATTGCCTCCCCACGGGACAGTTAGACACAAGTCATTTTTTAACATGGAGAAAAAAAACAAAAATGGTCTCAGTCGTGAAGGATTTTTCCCCCCATTGACAGAGAACAAGAAATTGAACTGTAGTATCTGAAGAACAGAACTTTGATCTTGGCCCAAACTACTGATGCGTAGAGAAGCAAAGAAATAGCTGTCTGTGGATGACTCTTTCTCTTTTATATATATATACATATATATATATATATATATATATATATATAAATTTAAATGTGTAAATAATAAATAGGAAAAGTATAAAAGTTTATAAAAATTTTTTTATTTGTTTTCTATTGGTGAAATACAGGAATATAAATTGTAAAAAATTTTTTTTTTTTTTTTTTTTTTTTTTTTGTTTTTTACAAGAACATAATCTTCGACCGTACCTCCAGTGTAGTGAAAGATGTGCATGCACGGGGAAGAAGTGGAAGGAATAGCCAATGAGAAGGTGCCATGTCAGCCTGACTTACATATACATATAAGTATAGAAAAATTAAACAGTAAATAAAGATAAAGAAACACACATTTAACCGTCTACTTTGAATTCCAATGACAATATTTATTCCAAAAGAGAACAAAAATCAAAAAGATGTTAGACATCTTGAAGAGATGCTATAAATTCCGATTCCTTGTAAGCCAACGGCTATTTTTTCATTTGAGAAAAGGAACATCGTTTTCAGCTTCAACTGTATTTCGAAACAAATACTAAACGGTCTTTTATTATTTTATATATGCACATGTGTGTGTTATAGTTGTAATTCTTCACATGAGATGAAAGTATATACACATACATAATATATAAATATGTATGGATAAAAAATCAATATGAAAAATATGTTTATATCTTTTCTGCATTTATTTCCTATGTGTTGATGTGTAGGAATACAAAGTCTTTCGAAAAAATGAAAACATTTCTTTCAAAAGCATATGATTTTCAACCAATTCTTCAGTACGTGCGTGTGTGTGTGTGTGTATATATATGTATGTATATATATAAATTAAGTTTAAGTATATTGTTAACATGAACTAAAATTCAATATCTTTTCAAAAGTGCTCAAGTTCAATACGTGTGTAGAGCTTATAAATAAAATTATATGAATATTGTAAGGAGTCAAACTCCTTAAAATGTTATGTAGAAATAGAACTGATTGCAATAGTTGAATGAAACCAATCATCCAATAAGAAACCGTAAAAAAAAATGAATAATTAATGAAAGTTTGTTTTTCAAAGGAATATGTAAAATTAGTTAACCTTTATGAAGTCACTTGCAAATCTATGACTACGTTTATTAAGAAGTTCATTTTAATAATTTTTAACTAGAACAAGCAAGCTTTTAATATCCATGTCAGTGGGACAAAAACTCAACTTTATGTGTGTGTGTGTGTGTGTGTGTATATATATATATATATATATATATATATATATATATCATTCAAACATGGTAGTGTTTGAATATATGTTTAAGTAGCAATTTTAGTTCTTTAGAACTGCTTAAAGTGTCACCGCTCACTCATTTTTCAACCAAATTTAAACAATTATTACAGTTTATAGATCACCTTCACAGCTATATTGTGAAAAACAAAATTTTCAATTTTCATTCAGTAAAACAAAAGTTATAAATTTTCTGGTGTTCAAAATCGTACAAATATGTAAGGTGAGCAGTGCTTTTTATGACTGGTTTCTATAGCAACCTTGTCGCTGAAGCGACTACTGTTGTTACTAATTCACTGCTGTCGCAGAAAGAGACGTAACAAGTGAAACAGAGAATGAAAGCATGAAAGGGAGATAATTGGATTTTATTGAAACCAGATGAGCACCGTACATTGTTACATATGTGTTTATGAAGGCAAAAAATAAGACTGAAAGAGCAAGTGAATTTATTGGAAGCCTGGAAAAATCATAGATTACAATAAGTTGTTAAAACTGGAAAAGAAAAGGACAAGATATTCTAGTAAAAAAATATTAATTTATAACTTAAAATATAGCAGCAATAAGAATTTTTTAAAAATTCAATTTCTAACATTATATAATCAATTCTTAATGCTTCAATATTTTACGTTATAAATTTATATTTTTACTAGGATATCTTGTCCTTTTCTTTTTATGCTCGCATTTTTCTATTGTAATATCTATCTATCTATATCTTGTACCTCATAATTTTTATGAGTATGATGAGATTGGGTGCTAAATGAACAATTTGAATCCAACCTTATAATCACGTTCTGCTTCATATACCTAGGAACGTCCTACCTATTGTGAAAACCATGTGAATTCTCATCAATTATTTGGTGGGCGGTGACAGTGGTCCAGTGGTTAACAACATGGATATCTCAAGTTCGAATCCAGTTCGTGCCACAAAAATCTCTTTCACTTAGGATGGTTGCAACTTTCTCATGGTCCTTCCCATAATTGCTGATGTCTTTCAAGAAAGAATTCTAACTAAAAATATGTCTGGGAAACCAATGCCAATAATAGAATCTTTGGATGCAGATGATATGCTGATCAATTATTTGTTGAG
Source organism: Euprymna scolopes (assembly GCF_053919585.1). Taxonomy (NCBI): domain Eukaryota; kingdom Metazoa; phylum Mollusca; class Cephalopoda; order Sepiida; family Sepiolidae; genus Euprymna; species Euprymna scolopes. Next base: position 10,833,667 of record NC_136486.1, read on the forward strand.
AGAACAAGTGGATAGCTCTAAAAATCGAAGTGAGAAACCTCAACCACGAGTGGAGATGTTGCAGCAACTGAATAGCAAATTGCTCAAACAGAAGCCTCCAGAATTCAAAGAAGACATTGTAATGGAACAGAGCGAGTATTCAGAACAACATGTTACATTTTCAAAATACATTTAACAGAACAGGTTTTATGCCTATGTACAGTATTCAGGAGATGGCAGCATTATTACCAATCCCTTCTTCGAGATTATAATAACAGAAAGTCAATAATTCCTGCACTATCCAACAACCATGAAGTCACTTGCATGCCAACTGAGAAAGCTGACCTGTTTGCCTCCACCTTTAAACCCCCCCCCCTCCAATATCTCTCTTGTAGATCTGAAAATCACCCCTTCTTATGTCAGTGTTATATTAAAAAAAAAAATCGCTATTTCCATGGTAGGTGCTCATCTGAGCTCCAATCCCTCATCCCCCCTCGCCAATCTTTCACGAGAAACACCCGTCTGGCTGAACTGAAACTACTGTCAATAATTTTCCCCACTCTTTATCTGTGCCTAAATCCAAACGTAGATTCCATGAGCAAAGCTTCTTTTTAGAACTGCACGCCAGTGGAACTCTCTGCCGCTTGCCTGTCTCCCACCTGACTACAACTTGGACCTCTTCAAGTCCAACATAAACAAACTCCTGACAAACCGCCCCCTTAAGTAAGACACTCTATCAAAACCCCCAATACTAATGATCACTACAATACTATCTCATTGATTACTGTACACACAATAACCCTTATCCCTGAGTGGACTTCGGGCCTTGATAAGTGGTGACCCCATGTTAAAAAAAAAAAAAAAGACATTTCCAAGGCATATATGTTTGATCTCATCTATACTAATTAAATGTTCTACTGATCTAGTTCAAACTTTTCAACAAATGCCTAACAAAGTCTTGTTTTCCTGATAGCTGGAAAATTTGCACTGTTGTACCAATATTCAAGAATTCAGGTGAAAGAACTGACCTGTTTAATTATTGCCACCAGTTTTTTTGCCCCTCATCGTTTAAATTTTTCAGTCTTTAACTTTAATTAATCAAGCTTCTTCCTGACCAATAGTATGGACTTAGGCAAGCCCATTTTACTGCAAATATTTTAACCATCATCTGCGAACACAGTGGTTAGAGTACTTGGAAAATCAATTATAAAAAGTGATATTCTCCTGACAGTTGAAAGTTCAATCCCCAATGTGGGCGACTGAAAAATACAATTGCAAATTACTTAGGACCTCAACTAACTCGACAAGCAACACAATCCCTTCATCAATATAGAAATCCGTAGATGTTGAAAGGCCTTCTACTCTAATGGTTTCTTCCCTCAAACTGCTACATTTTGGAATTCCCTCTCACTTTCCTACTTCCTTGAATGTACTGACATGTACAACTTCAAATGTAATGGGAAAAAATATCTCACTGCTCAACTCCTTACTTAAAGTGTCCATGCAAATAGTAACCTCTTACATCCAAGTAGCACTGTGCCTAGTTTGGGGTAAATAATAAGTAGGGCTATGACAAGAGCATATTCTTTTCATTATTTTGACTCTTGAGTATATATCAGTTAATATCTTATGTTTTTAGATAGAGTGAAGGTGTTCTCTGTTGATTAACTGTGTCGGATGTATACTCGAGAGTCAAAGCAATGAACGGAATATTCTGTTGTCACAGCCCTAATAATAAGAATAATAAAAAAAATCTTATTTAAATGCAATTATCTAACTACTGCAAGCGTGCACTGTGCAACATGTTTAGGTGTTGCATATGAATGGCAAACGTTGCAGGTGACAGATGCTTGGCTAGGGAAGAAGGGGGGCACAAAGAAAATATCCCTGGCAAGAGTCCAACCATCTAAGATATGTTTTTTTGTTTAAAGTAAACTAAGCATCTCAGTGATCTGGTGATTATGCTAGGACTGACCTGTTTGAGATGAGTGATGTGCAAGATGTACTGCAGATAAGTCCTCTTTGAATGGAAACTGTCTAACTGTTATCTCCAATGGATATCTCAAGTAGTCAGGTTCTGGGTGGTCGAATGGTTACCACTAATGAAGGTCAGAATCAATCAGGGGGTGAAAAGATTCTAAGAGGTGGGAAGGGGGAGGCAGTCGTTCATGTACAGACTTAAAAGACGCAATTTTAAATGCACCATTTTTTTCATAACAATACAAAAGTTCAACTAACAAAAGCACATTGTCTTTTCACACACCCACAGACACACATGTGGACTTACTGTATTTGTGAGGGTGTTACCAGTGAGCAAGCAAGAAACGATAAGAGTCTTTTTTACATGTGTGTTTGGTCTGGTCCTCATTATTTGGTCATCACTTCCCATGTGTGTGGCTGGTGATCTGTATAGTTGCATCATCTAGTGACTGTTTAACATAGGTGAATGAAACTTGTATGGAAACACAAAGAGACTTGTTACGGTTTTAAGGGTTTTATTGGGGAGAGAAGTTTATTCACAAAGGAGAGAGACCAAAATTAATTCCTTATAAAAGAAAGGCTAAATTTAATTCCTTCTTGCTTAATTTTCTTATTTAGCCTTAAAAATGGTTGACAAGCAGACAGGGCTTGAGGAGATTTCTCTTAGATTTTTACCTTGTTGGACATGTCTCAACTGGCAGCTTCTTTGACACGAACTGCCTCGAAATTTCTGAAAACTCTGTCCCACCTCCTGTGTGATTATTTATGTAATATCATTGATACCTGCATCTAGCATGTTTTGTCTAAGAAGCTGACCTCTGAAACCTCACATCAGTCACCTTAGGTGCACTGAGTTCATCTCCATTCATCACCATCCTGTGCCAATATGTATGAGGGTCATTCCAAAAGTAAAGACTCCTATTTCTTTATTTGTTTTTTTTTATTTTTATTTAACTCAAAAAGTGAAGAGCTATGAAGACAAATGGTGATGATAATGTACGGGGTGGAACGATAAAATTGTCGTCCTAAAGAAAACAACACTACAGTTTTATTTTCAAACTTTTATTGAAAAAAATCAATTCAGGTGACTTGATTATGTAGTAGAACTGACATCTATTCAATGTAACAGCCTTCAGCCTCAATCGCCACCTTGATATGGATCTGGAACTAGGAACATGCTTTTTCCACATACGCCAGTGGGAGCTTGGCGAATACTAGGCGGATGGCAGCGATCAGGCTGGCTTTGGTGTTGTGGAGGTCATGTTGGTGATGTTCTTGATGTATGACCAAATGAAGTAGTCCAGTGAGTTCTAGTTGGAGGAGGAGGTGGGTCAGTGAGAGAAGGTTACAAAGTTGTAACACTCCTGAAGCCAAGCCTGGGTCTCCTTGGACTTGTGCGGCGACGCCAAGTTCTGCTGCCACACTCTGTCTGCCAACGGTCACCTGATTACACTAGGATATCACCACACTCTTCAGTATATCCAGGTACACTTTGGTGTTGACTTCCAAGCCGACTTTGAAGATATGAGGTAGCATGATGTAGCCCTCACTTAAAACCATACCAAAGACCATAATTGTGACCGGAAACTTTGTCGAGCTGTGCCCTCAAGTGTCGAACCATCCAGATTTGAATTTTGAGAGTGTTAGCAATGGTCTTGTCATAACTTGGATTGGTAGAGAGCATGAGTTGTACAGCGGCGCATCTCCGATCCCGCTCGTTGAACATTGTGTCATTTTGAGACATGATAGAAGCCTCCTATCGGTCTTGAGATTTGTACACTGCTGGCCAACTAGTAGATAGTCTGCAACAAAAAAAGAAAACTGATTTTCATCAAACGGAAATGGAATCATGTCGTCTTTTCTATGGCGACAGTTTTATCATTGTACCCTGTACTTGTGACGTTAGCTGCATCATTGTAAAGGAAGGTTGCATAAGCGATGGATATGACTGAAGATGCACAAACGTTTTCTATCAAATTGTTTTGATAAAAAATAAAAAAACATTAATTGAATCTTTTTTTAAAACCTTTCCTTGCAATTTTCCTAGAAAAAGAAAACAATTTTGAACAAAACAAACAAAATATATTTGAAAGAGCAAAAAAGTAAAATGCATAACTTATTAAAAAAAAAAAAAAATGAAAAAAATTGCTTGCTATAAAACATTAAATGAATAATTAAACAAAATTATGGTAGGTCATTTTTTTTTTTTTGATTGTTTTATTTTTTTACGATGTTCATTTGAACATTGGCAATGCTCGGTATTATCCGGCAGTTGACGTTATGTTCCGGGCAAAGCCGAGCGGACGCTTAGACACATCTGGTTCAAAATCTGCACAAGTACTGAAAAATAAATTCTGGAACACAAAAAAGCGCTCGTTTTAAAGGTACTACTTTCGTCTTTGTAGCTCTTTAACTTTTTGAGTTAAAAATTAGAAGGACTTAATTTTGGAACAAGCATCCTGTATGTAATATATATATATATATGATAAGTTATAAAATATATATGGCAATTAAGCTACACAGAATATTCTGCGTTTCATACACACTAGGATTCATCAGGCTTATGCAAGGAGTTGTAGTAGTCTCGTGTTTTTATATATGCACATTCTATTGAGTTTTTAGTTCGCCAATCAATTTCTAATTTCCACCGCGCCCTTCCTAATCAGCCAATGAGCAGACACTTACAGGACAAAAGCCCAGTTAACCTCCAGTTCACCCCTTTTGTGTATGTGCTATTTTAGCAGGGAGTGTAGATATCTAGTGTTCTGACATATTTTAAACTAGGTTAAATGTGTTTTTCTTTGTTTTTTTTATGTCATATATATATGATAATTTATGTATATGTATGTTTATTTTATTTATTTATTTTCTATTGTTATTATTAATTTTAAAGTTATTTTCTATCCCTATCCTTGAGTAAAGTTTATTCTGTGAACACAGTTGTTCGCTATTTCTCTCCTACAGTTTAATAGATATTGGGGTTCTTTAAAGTATAGGATAGCAAATTTTTCGTGAAGGCATAATCTACATGGATCGTCTAGGTCTCTACATGTGTTTGCTTGCCTTACTATTTTCCATTTGACTTCCGGCAAACGTCTGCTTTCTTTGAGTTCCCAGTATTTGCTTGCTAGAATTGTTTTCATTCGATGTTTTTTATTTTTGAATGTACTTTTGTGGTCATAATATCAGGTTTTGAAATCTAAGGAAGTCATACCTACATAATATTTCTTGTTATTAGGGGTTTCTTTCGCAAATATTGTGGCCTGGTAAACTATGCTTTTGGTTAGACATTTATTTTGAAGTGGGCAAAGTGTGCGGGATTTGCAGTTGCATTTATCTTGTTCGTTATTAGTATTTTTATTTTTTATTTCTAGTATGGTTATCATTATTATTATTATCATTATTATTATCATTTCTACTAGTTATATATGTGTCCTTTGTGTTAGTTTTATTTTTGTCATGGTGTCCACTTATTTTATTGTTTATTTTGTTGTTGTTTTCATTGCTTTTATTTAATATTTTGTTATTATGGGCTTTAATTATCATCTCTAAATTTTTATAGCAACTATATAATAACTTTAGGTTATTTTTATTGAAAATTTCGTGTAAGGGATTGGCTACAGGGAAGTGATTTTTGATGAGATTTAAAAATTTCTTGGCAAGTTTTGTTTTTAACATTTGATTGTATGGCACCGTATACCAGGTTATATTTCTTTTCTTTTATTTTTTAGTTTTATTATAGTTATTGGTATTTTGTTGCTTATATTTGATATCAATATTTTTGTATCCACTATTTTTTAGGGCTGTTTCTTAGATATTGACTGACCTGTTAAATACATTTTCATCGCTATCCAAAAACACTTCGAGACACATGAAGTACATTTGTGTGAAATTTCCAAAAACATCGACCCAGCTGTTTCGGAATCCATACGTAACTCTTTTTCTCTCTCTCTCTCTCTCTCTTTCTCACACACACACACACGCACACACACACACACACACACACACACACACACGCAGTGCCTTATATATATTTCCTTCTTTCCAGTGGGAAGATATCCAAAAATTGAAAATAATTGAATTTCAACTAGGGTCGTTCATAGTGCTCAATCATAAGAGAGCAAGTTATATATATATTTCATTTTTAATGTAAATCTGTCTGTCTGTCTGTCTGTCTCTCTCTCTATATATATATATATATATATATATTATGTAAATACACTCATATCTTGCTACGATGTGCAGACCGTTTCAATCATATTAGATATCAGCAAGCAAGAAAAATTAAAAATTTGAAAAGGTCGGAATCTTTTTAGTTTTTGTACGTTAATTTTTTTTGCCTAATGATATCTAAGATAATTGAAACGGTCTGCACATCGTAGCAAGATATGACTGAATTTACATTAATATATATATATGTATATATATATATATATATATATATATGTGTGTGTGTGTGTGTGTTGAGATATTATGGCTACAAAACGTATATATTTTGAAATATGACGCATTAAATAAAATACATGCCAATTTTATAAAGATTTTAATACTTTTTCTCATAGTTAATTTATTGTAATGTATATTTACTGTTTAATGTAATAGCTAATTGTTTTTAATGTGGTTAAAGTTATTTATTGTAGTGTATAGTCACTGTTTAATATAATAGTTAATTGTTTTTAATGTGCTTCAAGTTATTTATTGTAGTGTATATTTGCTGTTTAATGTAATAGTTAATTATTTTTAATGTGGTTCATGTTATTTATTGTAGTGTATATTTACTGTTTAATGCAATAGTTAATTGTTTTTAATGTGGTTCAAGTTATTTATTGATCTTAAATGGAACACGTACATCAAATCTGTTGCCAAGGCCGCTGGAAAAATGGTGGGATCTTTCTATCGATCCGGTAGATATCTCACTGCTGATGCTATTCTCTATCTATATAAGAGCCAGGTACGTCCGAGGATGGAATACTGTTGCCACATCTGGGCAGGAGCTGCTAGAAAGGACTTGGCCTGCCTTGATAGAGTTCAAAATAGACTGTAGCCTCGTAGGAGATGTCCTTTTCTCTTCCTTGCAACCTCTATCTCACAGAAGAGATGTTGCGAGTTTGTCTCTGATGTATCGTTATTTTCATGGAAAGTGTTCGACTGAGCTTCAATCTATGGTCCCCCTCGCCAAACTTTCACAAGAAACACTCGTCTAGCTGTAAACACTATCAATAATTCCCCCCACTCTTTATCTGTGCCTAAACCTAAACGTAGATTCCATGAACAAAGCTTCTTTCTTAGAACTGCACGCCTGTGGAATTGTCTTCCGTTTTCCTGCTTTCCGGCTGACTACAATATGGTTGTGTTCAAGTCTAACGTAAATAAGTTCTTGATGAGCCGTTCCATATAAGTTATCAACTTTACCAAATTTTCATTACTAATGATTACTATATTGTCCAATTTCTACTGTGCACTCTTTAACCCTTATCCTTAAGTGGCCTCTTGGCCTTGATAATGTGGTGATACCTATGTAAAAAAAAAAAAATTGTTTTTAATGTGGTTCAAGATATTTATTGTAGTATATATTTACTGTTTAATATGATAGTTAATTGTTTTTAATGTGGTTAAAGTTATTTATTGTAGTGTATAATCACTGTTTAATATAATAGTTAGTTGTTTTTATTTTTAATGTGGTTAAAATTATTTATTGTAGTGTATATTTACTGTTTAATGTAATAGTTAATTGTTTTTAATGTGGTTCAAGTTATTTATTGTAGTGTATAATCACTGTTTAATATAATAGTCAATTGTGTTTATTTTTAATGTGGCTAAAATTATTTATTGTAGTGTATATTTGCTGTTTAATGTGATAGTTAATTGTTTTTAATATGTTTCAAGATATTTATTGTAGTGCATATTTACTGTTTAATGTAATAGTTAATTATGTGGTTAAAATTATTTATTGTAGTGTATATTTACCATTTAATGTGATAGTTAATTGTTTTTAATATGGTTCAATATATTTGTTGTAGTGTATATTTACTGTTTAATGCAATAGTTAATTGTTTTTAATGTGGTTCAACTTACTTATTGTAGTGTATATTTACTGTTTAATGTAATAGTTAATTGTTTTTAATGCGGTTCAAGTTATTTATTGTAGTGTATATTTACTGTTTAATGTAATAGTTAATTGTTTTAAATGTGTTTCAAGTTATTTATTGTAGTGTATATTTACTGTTTAGTGTAATAGTTTATTGTTTTTAATGTGGTTAAAATTATTTATTGTAGTGTATATTTACTGTTTAGTGTAATAGTTAATTGTTTTTAATGTGGTTCAAGTTATTTATTGTAGTGTATATTTACTGTTTAATGTAATAGTTAATTGTTTTAAATGTGTTTCAAGTTATTTATTGTAGTGTATATTTACTGTTTAGTGCAATAGTTAATTGTTTTTAATGTGGTTCAAGTTATTTATTGTAGTGTATATTTACTGTTTAGTGTAGTAGTTAATTGTTTTTTATGTGGTTAAAATTATTTATTGTAGTGTATATTTACTGTTTAGTGTAATAGTTAATCGTTTTAATGTGGTTAAAATTATTTATTGTAGTGTATATTTACTGTATCATGTAATAATTAATTGTTTTTAATGTGGTGAAATTATTTATTGTAGTGTATATTTACTGTTTAGTGTAGTAGTTAATTGTTTTTGGTGTGGTTCAAGTTATTTATTGTAGTATATATATACTGTTTTGTGTAAGGATTTAACCTATAATCACAAGAAACCAATGCAATTAGATTTTTCTGTTTTAACTATAGGTTGGAATGGATTCTCCCCATGAGTTAATGACATTTCTATAAGAGGAAACCGTTTTTATAGTTGCTCTCTGAACCATTGTGTGATCTCGGCTTTGATTATATTTTAGATAATTATTCAAATGTGCTTTTCAAGAGCTTCGAAGAAAATGGGCCATAAAAAACGAGCATCTGTCAAGGCAACCAGGGCGATTTTTCTAGTTGAATAATGGATAGCAACATTATTCAAAACCTTTATCAGATTGGGTGTTGCAAATATTAGTCTTGACAAAAACAAATGAGATTTCAGGAAATAGTAATTGGGAATTCCTAACAGAAGCGTGTATATATATATATATATATATATATATATATATATATATATATATATATATATATATATATATATATACACTTCTGTTAGGAGGGGGACAGTAAATACGACTTCTTGGTTTCACAACAAACACAACCCAAGAGAGTGTCTCGTTATTCTCATGGTTTTTCTTTTGAATTCTTTTTAACACCTCATACCATTTGAATAAACGTCCTAAAGGACCAGTCTGACGAAATGAATTGCGACGTCATTAACTCCCGTTCTGTGAGCTGAGGTATTGTTCTCTTCTACCATAAGATTTCCATCTTTCAGGCTTTACTATCTTTTTTTTATGAGAGTTATTTTATCACAAATCACATAAAACGCCTCCTACTGGTGAATGCAGATGGAGCTGTTCAAGCATTTTAGTTGTGTTGAAATTCAGTTCCTTTGATGTGTTGCCTTTTCAATCGCCACTTTTTTATGTCACACTTTTTTGTGCCACACCTTACTCTGGCGAGAGGAAGATATGATGTAAAGTCACTCTTGTCACATTAACTTTTGTAACTTCATCATTTTTAGGTTAAACTCGATAAATTAATTATCATTCTATGAAATGGTGGTCAAATTGAATGATGCTTAACAACAATCACTGTCATCCTGACATGACACCAATATCCCAACAACTATTCTTTTTAAGTGTAAAACTATATTTTCTACGATTTCCATTGGCTGAAATAAATTTTTTTATAGTATTATTCTTATCTCATCAACAGTTGATATTTTTACCAAAAAATATTCGTTTACTGCTGCTGATGTTTGCTGAAGCATCATTCATTTATTTTGTATAAATCAAAAAGAATGACAAACTCAACCCATATTAAAATAAATACAATTTTATTGACGATAGACAACAAATTTGAAGAAATAGCAGAATATGCAGTCACTGTTAAAAAATTCTCGTGTTGACCTTAAAAAGGAAAAGAGTCGTGGTATCAGGTTGGTTGTTTTTGTTTTACGGCATATCAACTTTTTTCAGGTTATTTAATGCCGAATCTAGTTATTTTGAGGAACGATTTTTAATGGAGTATATATTTTTTTTAAAGTCAGATTCTATTTAACCCATAGTTGGGACCCTAACAGGTACTACCACTCCGGGTCAAAGTGGACCTGGGAGCAATGGTAATTAAAGGGTTGCTCCACACTCCCCCAAGGCCCGCAAGGTGGGGCCTCACCATCGGATATAGTTTTAGGTCATATCCAGGACCCTTGGTATCAGGAGGAGCTCGTTGGGCAGGAATCAAGAGGCACAGTAATTGGACAATCTGAATTATATTGTTGTTTAGCATCGTTCATTATGATGATATCTTTCTGTTAAGAATTCTTTCTAGAAGGATATCGGGTACTTACGGAAGGGACCATATGGAGGTTGCCAACACCCTAAGTGAATGTGAGTTTTGTGGAACTAACTGGATTCGAACTTGGGGAACTCAGGTTGTCAGTTTGTGTTGTTAACTATCAAATCACTATCACCTTCTTGCTTATGGCGAAGCGGACAGATTATGTTCAGTGGAAACCTTTGGCCAGACTTTGTGGAACATTTCTGTGTTTTAGCTTAAAAATATCAATTAAGATATTTCTTTGCACATGCCGCCAATATCCCACAACTATTTTTTTTAAGTGTAAAAGTGTATATTTCCTACGTTTTCTATTGGCTAAAATAAATTTTTGGTAGTATTATTCTTATCCAATCAACAGTTGATATTTTTAGCAAAAAAAAAAACGTTTATTTATTGCTGTTTGGTTTAGCATCATCCATTCATTTTGTATGAATCAGATGATTTTGGTGACATTCGTTTCCTTGGTATCTTTCTAGTAAGAATTCTTTCTAGAAAGCAATTGGATACTTACGAGAGGGACCAGGTAAAGATTGCCAACATTTCAATGTTTTTGCAGAACGAACTAGATTCGAACTTGGAACATCCAGATTGTCAGTCCGAGTCGTTAACCACTTAACCACCGTCACACCCTGGACAATTTTCACATGTTAATGCAACAACTTAAAGAGCACAAGATGAATTTTCCGGATTCTGTATTAGAATAGTAATGTTCAATCAATTGAAGAAAAAAAGTCTTATTTCGACCATAGTTATTGAAGTTCAGCAATTGTACAAAATACGTATTTCTATTTCGAAAGATACAATGCAGAACATGGGAACAAACAAAATGGCCATGAGATATGAAAACGTCACAATCCTGACAGCAGTTCAATGGACAAAGAAAATTGCTGGCCTCACTGAGCTGACTTCTATGAAAATCTGAGTCTCACAACAATGTCCTAATTGATATGGACATGTAACCCAACGTCACTCATCCAAAACGCCCCAGAGTTATGTCCCACATTACTGTCGATATTACAATGTTAAGCAATAGACCATTGAACACTATCTAATCCTAACATAATAGCAACATGCATAAGAGAAAATTGTAGCAGAATATGTAAGAAGAACTAGAAACTAAACTATATAAGAGGCACCTAATAAAAGGTATAATCACATGCGCAGTATCACTAGTAAGATACTGTGGACCGTTCAGGTTGGACCAAAGAAGAAGTGAAGCAGGAAACTTGTCATCATGCACAATGCCCTACATCCAAAGGATGATGCTGACCGACTCTATGTGAAGAGGAAACACGAAGCAAGATGACTGGTTTGTATGAATTAGAAAATTATTTAAATCAGAATACAGAAAGGATAATTGCTACCGCAAGAGACACTGCAAGAATGAAGAAGACAGAGAATAGAGAGGCAAGACGAGAAAAGAAAAATATGGAAAGAGAACCGATTCATAAGGATGACAAAAGATGAGACTCACAAAAACACTTGGGCATGGCGACGAAAAAAAACAAAAGCATCTAAACAGAGAAACTCAATCTCTAATAACAGAAGCACAAGAAAACGCGATTAGAACCAACTTTATCAAATGTCGAAAAGATGCAAGAAAATATTAAATGCTAACCCTTTGGACCAAAAGACGATATGATAAACCACATAAGTGAATGCAGTAAATTAGCCCGTCCCTAAATATCAAAATAGACACGATTAAGTGGGGAAGGCAGTACACTGGAGATTATGCATACAAATGCATTTTGAACACAAAACATTGCAAGTAAACATCTTATGCCAGGTACTTTCCATCTAATTGACTCTTTGACTATCCTCACTACTTTTTACTGTGTAAGAGACTTCTCTTTAGGGGGGAAAAAAACGGTATAAACATCACAACATTATGAAGTTAATGGAATAATAATAATAATAATAATAATAATAATAATAATAGATAAACCCATCCAAACAAGCGGACTAGATGTCGTAATAATTTACAAGAAAGAAAAGTCCTGTCAAATCGTAGACTTTGCTGTTCCAGCTGACCACAGGGTGAATATCAAAGAAAAGGAGAAACGCAGCAAATACACAGAGCTATCCAGAGAGCTCATCATCATATCTTATTGCAATAGAAATTAACCCATCACATGGCGGTGCTGTTTGCCTCCTTAAGGTCTTGGTTTGAGCAATGAGGACCCAATCGGCAGTTTTCCCTAAGGTGGTGCATCGTTTGTACCTCTCCACATGGACATAAAGGTGAGGTGTCTAGGCCCCACTTGTGGAGATTGTCTTGTTTTACCTTCTTTGGCTCTGGCTCTATTTAGAGTCACTCACTTTTTTCTACCAAGGTTTGAACCCTGGGGGAGTGTTTCTTTTGGGTCTGATAGGGCTTCATTTTTATTCCTGCTGTTATAGTCTCGCCATCGTTCCATCCTATGGGAGGCAGCTTGCCTGGGATCGATTTCCTCTATATTGATGAAGCTACTGCGAGATTTTTGTCTTTGTCTCACGGATTGGTGGCCAAACAGTGAGTGCCTGTGGTCGTTAAGCTGTTTGTACTGTTCTATTCTGGCAATGACTTTTCGCCTGATATGTGTTGGTGGAATACCAGTTAGGCAGTATAGAGCTGGCAAGGGAGTTGGTCTTAGGGCACCAGTTATGGTCCGGTATGCCTTGTTTAGCTCGACATCAATTTTATGGGCATGGCATAATCTTGCCCATACTGGGGCACAATACTCCGCTGTGGAATGGCACAGTGCGAGAGCTGTTTGCCTCAGTGTTTTGGGGTCGGCACCCCAATTGCTGGTGGCAAGCTTACTGAGAAGGCTGTTTCATGATGACAGCTTGCCTTTCACTTTGGTAATGTGTTTTCTAAAAGAGAGTGTTCTGTCCAGAGTTACCCCCAGGTAGACTGGGAAAGGTTCATGTGTAAGCATTCCACATGACTCGTAGTCTCCGATTTGCTTGGTGATTATTAAGATGAAAGGTGCAAACCTGGGTCTTGTTTGGGTTTGCATTTAAGTACCACTTTTTGTAGTACCTAGGGAGAGTGGCTAGGGCATCAGAGAGTCTTTCTTCTATGATGTCAAAACTATTTGTCTGGGTGGCGATGCATAGGTCATCGGCATATATATATCTTTGTATATTTGGGTATTGTGGTTGGGCAAGAGTAGTAGCCATTCTAAAACCTGGAAAAGACCCCACATCACCTAAGAGCTACCGACCTATCTCCCTACTGTGCATTCTCTATAAACTATATGAGGGCATGATACTTGCCAGAATAACGGAAACAGTGGAAGAACAACTCTCAGCTGACCAAGCTGGCTTTAGACCAGGTCAGTCATGTTGTAGCCAGATTTTAAACCTGACCCAATTCATTGAGGATGGATTTGAGATAAAAAAAATAACAGGCACTGTGTTTGTAGACCTTACAGCAGCCTATGACACTGTCAACCATAGGGCACTCGTACTAAAAGTAGCCCAAATGATACAAAACTTGGTGAGCATAATTGGATGTCTACTTAGTAATCGGCGTTTCCATGTTGAGATTGATGGAAAAAAGAGTAGATGGTTTATCCAAAACAATGGCCTCCCACAAGGTTCAGTTTTGGCTCCAACCCTATTCAATATCTACACTAACGACCAATCCAGAGAACCTGTTGAGGACCAGGATATAAATACCCTAACTCGCTACAAAAGAAAATAATGAAACGAATGGAATGAAGGAAACAAAAACTCAGTTGCTGGATAAAATGAACATGTCGTTTATTTTCTGTCGAAAATAAAATGGTTTAGGTGTAACAAGTGTTCATTCAAGCGTTGACGACTACATGCGTGGAAAAGAAAGGAATGAAGTTGAGGACGAGAAATGGCCGTCCCGCACGTAGAAAGGAAAATAGAAAGGGAGTGTTTGCCTCAGCAAAACCGTGCATTCATGATAGCAGTAATCCACGTGGAAAAGTCTTCAAACCAAGAGCTATGGACGCTGAACTTGCCTGGTTGATGAACCCAGGCACAAGGGAAGAAAAGAGGAAGTTGAATGGTGTTGTGGACTTTTATATCGGGGTGAGTGTTCTGACTGCGCATGTCCGGAATTCCTTTCAGGGGAAGTGACGTTTCCCATGTGTGCGTACATGTGCGCGTATGTGTGCGTACATGTGTGTACGTTAGCGTGTGTGTCTGTATGTACGTGAATGTGAGTGTATATATGTGAATATATGTACGTGTCTGTGCATATGTGCGTGCGTACATGTGGGTGTGTGTATGAGGATGTGTATATGCGTGCGTGTGTGTGCGTATGTGCGTGCGTACATGTGGGTGTGTATATGTGAGGAGAAACATGTTTGAACAAGCTAACAGAGATATGAGTGATCAAGAAAATCAAGTTAATACCTAAGCTCTAGGAACAATTCCGAAAAGCTTTGAACAAAAGAATGGGAATAATTGGAATCAGAGAAATAGCTGGAAAGATACAACAATAACAAAAATCTGAAATATTAAGGAAAACCTTTTAATGCGGAGACAAATACACATGAGCCACATGCATGGGCCAGACAAACTGCTGCAGAGGCAAAACATGAAGAAGCGTTACATGGAAACACAAACATTGAAGCTGCATATCTAGAAGTTCTCTATCACCTCCCTCATCCCCTTCCATTGCCCCCCCCCTCAAGGGTGATGCCAAATAATCAGAAGGGTCAAGGAGGATGGAAAGACAGAGGAGAAAGCACTGACCAGCCATCCGCTGGACAAGTGTGAAGAGAACTGAGGCCTTGGGGAGACTTAATGCCACTCAAATTCCAGTGGAGACCAATAGCCGCTGCCAGCGAGAAATCAATGGTAAATGGCTGTTGCTATAAGGCAAATTCATTTGCAAATGTTATTGAAAGAGGCGGAGAGTACTGTAAATCTGGGGAGACTTGTTGTAACTCTGCTTCCAAGTTGTTTTTAAGGAGACATTTTTGATGACCTGTGTAAAAGCTCCATGTGAGCCAATAATAATAATAATAATAATAATAATAATAATAATAATAATAATAACAATAATAATAATGATAATAATATTATTAATAATAATAATAACAATAATAATAATGATAATAATATTATTAATAATAATAATAATAACAACAATAATAATAATAATAATAATATTATTAATAATAATAATAACAATAATAATAATAATATTAATAATAATAATAATAATAATAATAATAATAATAATAATAATAATAATGATAATAATAATAATGATAATAATAATAATGATAATAATAATAATTCTGATTTCGTTTATGAACGTCTCTCTGGAAAGGGATGGGATTCATTTCCAGAGGAGGCTTCAAACCAGGAGCTTCAAAGATCAAGGGTTTTCCAAAGGATGTTGGTCGTACCTACAATTGCAGAGGTCTGAAGACCGCCTAAAACATTGGGGATTTGTAGTTTTTTCAATTGTTCTTCCAGACGACTTGATACTACTCCTAGTGTACCAACTACGACCGGGATTATTTATGTTTTAACCCCGTGTAAACGCCTTATCTTCAAGACCAATGGAGTATAATTGCTCCACTTCTCATTCTCCTTCTCTCTCACATTTCTGTCCCAGGGTACTGAAAAGTCTACAATCAGCCAGTTTTTTGAGACTTTGTCAATGACAACCAATTTCGGACGATTATGTTCCAATTGCTTGGTTGTTATGATACTTTTGTCCCACCATACCTCTACCTTGCCATCCTCACTTGTTCTCACTTCATCAGGCACCTGAAACCATTTTCCAGCATACTTCACCCCAACTCTCTTACACACCTCCCAATATATCCGGAGTCCCATGCGATCGTGTTTTTGCAATGCTCTCTCTGGGCAAGTCCACTACACTCTGCTGCATGGTGTGCAATTGACTCTGATGTCTTTACCACAAATCCGGCATTCTGTAGCAACTTCCTCTCCTAAAACCATTTTTTTGAACAGTCGTGTTCCTAATGCCTGCTCTTGTGCTGCACAAACAAAAGCTTCAGTAATCTTAGCCAGATACCCAGCTCAAAGTCATTGCCATGATCTTTCATCAGCCACTTCTGCTATATCCTGGAAGAACCTTTCATGCATTTTCTTTTATTGCTAAAACTTTTCTTGTTTTGATATCCATGGCATGCAACTCCTTGTCAGACCATTCTAAAATTCCCGCACTGTATCTCAAAACACTGACTGCCCATGCATTCACTGCTTTCATTAGGTTTCCTCCATACAGTTTCGACTTTGCAATTAGTTTCAATCTTCTAAGATACTCCTGCCTGACCGTCTCCTTCATTTCTCTATTCATGATGCCGACACCCTCCAACACTCCTAAATACCTATACCCTGTATCTTCTATTTCTTTCATGATTTTTCCATTTTGCAACACTATTCCATTTGAATGAACCATTACTCCTCTTTTCATCACCAACACCGCACATTTACTAATCCCAAACTCCATCCCAATGTCTTCTGAGTATGTCCCCACAAGTTCTACCAGTCTCTCCATTTCCTTTTCATTTCTACCGAATTTTTTCAAATCATCCATAAACAGTAGATGATTGAGGCGTCTGTCACCAGATCCAAGGTTATACCCCAGTTTTTCTCTCTTCAAGAGGATGGTCAGTGGCATCATTTTCATTACAAAGAGATATAATAATAATAATAATAATAATAATAATAATAATAATAATAATAATAATATTGTCAGGAATACTTTACATTTTTAAGCATTCAATTATTTTGTTTGAATGAAGCCTACAACAAAATCCCTCACACATGGTTGAGAATGTACAAAAAATACAGAAAAGAATACAGAAAGGCATCTTCCAAGGAGACTCACTCTCACCACTAGTGTTCTTTTTTTACATGGAGGTCACCACTTATCAAGGCCCAGAAGCCACTCGGGGATAAGTGTACAGTAATCAATGAGATCGTATCGTAGTCATCGTTAGTATCTGAGATTTGATAAAGTGTCATTACTTAAGGGGGCGGTTCATCAGGAATTTGTTTATGTTTTTTTTTTTTTTTTACACAGTGGTCACCACTTATCAAGGCCCGGAAGCCACTCAGAGATAAGGGTTATTGCAAGTACATTACGTTAGTGTGGAGATTTGATGAAGTGTTTACTTAAGGGGGCGGTTCATTAGGAATTTGTTAACGTTGGACTTGAAGACATCCATGTTGAAGTCAGGAGGGAAAGAGGCAAGTGGTAGAGAGTTCCGCAGGCGTGCAGTATTAAGAAAGAAGCTTTGTTCATGGAATCTACGTTTTGATTTAGGCACAGGTAAAAAGTGGGGGAAATTATTGACAGTGGTTTCAGCTAGACAGGTGTTTTTCATGAAAGATTGGCGAGTGGGGGCAGAGATTGGAGCTCAGACGAGCACTTGCCATGGAAATAACGATAAAACAAAGATAGGCTCGCAACGTCTCTTCTGTGGGAGAGAGGTTGCAGGGAAGAGAAAAGGGCATCACCCACCAAGCTACAAAGTCTATTTTGTACTCTGTCAAGTCAGGATAGGCTGTTTTTAGCAGCTCCTGCCCAAATGTGGCAACAGTACTCCCTCCTTTGACGTGCTTGGCTTTTATATAGATAGAGAATTGCATCATTAGTGAGATATCTTCTGGAGCGGTAGAAGGATCCCACCATTTTCCCAGCAACCTTAGCCACAGACTTGATGTATGTGCTCCATTTCAGATCAGGAGTAAAGGTCAATCCCAGAAGCTTATCAAAACATGAGGTCTCTCCTAGACGAGGGTCATCCATTATAATGATGACAGATGGGGATCAGAGCGTTTATGATGATAGGTTTTAGATGCATTAAGGGTAACCAGCCACCTATTACCCCATTTTACCACATGCTCAAGATCAGAGAGATAATCAGAAAGAACTTGGTCGTTTATGGATTGATGTGCTGTCATAGATGGTAGTGTCATCAGCATAAATGTCTATGAATAATGTAAGGATGTCATTTGGAAGAGCATTAATATAGATCAGGAAGAGAGTTGGGCCCAGGATGGATCCCTGAGGGACTTCAGCATTAATACTGTGAGCTTCTGATTTCTGCCTATCAACCACTACTCTTATAAACCTATCAGAGAGAAATGATTTAATGACTGAGAAAACATTTTCAGTCATACCGTAGCTGGAAATCTTGTGAAGTAGGCCCTTATGCCATACCTTATCGAAGGCATTTGATATGTCAAGAGCAATTGCCCTAGAAATAAAGCCTTTGTCGAGAGATTCGCTAATCCTATGAGATATAAGCGTTAGCATATCTGCCATAGATCTAGCAGAATGGAAACTGTATTGTGTGTCACTAAGAAGGTTATTTCTGCTGAGGTGATTGACTACTTCTCTATTTAATATGGATTCCAGCAACTTACTCATGACATACAGGAGACTTATAGGTCTGTACTGAGAGGGAGATGACTTATCACATGAATTCTTAAATACAGAGCATACTGATGAGGTTTTCCAGGTTGTTGGAAAGCACTTCTCCTTAAGGCAACGCTTAAACAGTTTTGTAAGTATGGAGGCAAGTTCTGGTTGAAGCTTTTTTAACACTATAATTGGAATACCGTCAGGGCTAGTTGCTTTACTGGAATCAAGGTTCTTGATTAGCTTGGCGACTTCTTGCACAGATATTTGTATATTACTTAGTGTTTTGTGTGTTATAGGAGGAAATATGGGGAGTTGATGGCCTTCGTCGCATAGGGTAGAATTTGCTGCAAAGTTTTTGGCAAATAGTTTGGCCTTGTCTGATGCTGACGAGATGATCTCTGGTCCATTGATAATGGTTGGGATAGAACGCATGCTTCTGTTCAAGATCCTGTTTGCTATTTGCCAAAATGGGTGGGAACCAAGCCGCTGCTCAGCTACTTTGGATTTAACAGATTGAGCATATAGCTCTCTTGCATTTTTTATTACTCTTTTACAGTGGTTGCTGGCAGTCCTGAAAGCAGCTTTAGTCTCAGTGCATCTATTACATTAGTAGCTATGGAAAAAGTGATTTCTGTGCGCGATGGCAGTAACACATTCAAGGGAGAACCATGGCTGGCTGTTAGGTTTTTACTGGAATTTTTGGATGGTAGGAATCGGTCTATGCCTACAATTAACTATTCGGTCAGGTCTGATACTATAGAGGACACATCCTTTTTAAACATGGAATGGAGAGGTAGATCAGATATGAATGTATGGAAGCTATCCCAGTCAGCCATAGAGTATCGGTATACAGTACGGTGGATGGGTACATCTGAAGTCTTATTGCATTTCAATTTTATCTTAACTGATACAACGGAGTGGTTGGAGAATCCCAGAGGAGAACGGAACATGAACATAGCTCAGGGGAAGTTGAAAGAAAAAGGTCTAGAATGCTTGCGTACTGACCGGTAGTATCAGGTACATGGGTGGGCTCGCGAATAATCTGAGTGAGGTCATAGGCAATGGCAAAATCATGACAGAACCTCCCCTCATCATCTGTCTTATTTGAGTGAGTCAGCCATTCCACGTTATGAACTGTTTATCATAATCCTGATTTCACTCAACTACATATTTAGGAAATGTGCTGTAGCATACAAGTTTACTGGCACATAACAATAATAAACCATGTATATGTATATGTACATAACAATAATAAACCACCCTATGTATATGGACATAACAATAATAAACCATGTATATGTACATAACAATAATAAACCACCCTATGTATATGGACATAACAATAATAAACCATGTATATGTATATGTACATAACAATAATAAACAACCCTATGTATATGGACATAACAATAATAAACCATGTATATGTATATGTACATAACAATAATAAACCACCCTATGTATATGGACATAACAATAATAAACCATGTATATGTATATGTACATAACAATAATAAACCATGTATATGTATATGGACATAACAATAATAAACCATGTATATGTATATGGACATAACAATAATAAACCATGTATATGTATATGTACATAACAATAATAAACCACCCTATGTATATGGACATAACAATAATAAACCATGTATATGTATATGTACATAACAATAATAAACCACCCTATGTATATGTACATAACAATAATAAACCATGTATATGTATATGTACATAACAATAATAAACAACCCTATGTATATGGACATAACAATAATAAACCATCCTATGTATATGGACGACTGGAAGTTATTTGCAAAAAAAAAAAAAAAAAAAAGAAAAGAAAAAACACAGAAAAATTGATAAACATAACCGGAATATTTAGTTAAAATATTCAAGTCAAATTCGAAATGGAAAAGTGTTCACTGCTGGAGATGAAAACTGGAAAACTGGAGATATCAGAGGACATGGAACCATCTAACCAAGAGAAGATGAAGGCACTTGGAGAACATGATACCTACAAATATTTGGACACTGTAAAAGTGGACACCACAAAATCTGCAGAAATAATGTCACCCAGATTCGGCAGTACATATATTAAAATTGGAACGATACAGAGAAGATTAGCATGGACCCTGTGCAAAGATGACACGCAAATTCGTGAAGCGTTCCATATTTCTATCTACAAGTTCTATACCCCCATCATGCATCCCCCCCATTGTTTCATCACCGCTCCCCCAAGAAGGACTGAAAGACTAAGGAGAGAGCGCTAGCCAGACCTCGGCTGGACAAGCGCAAAGAGAACTGGGACCTTGGGAGGCTGAGTGCCACTCAAATTCCAGTATAAACCAATGGCCACTGCCAGCGAGAAATCAATGGCAAGAGGCTGTTGCGATGATGCAAATTCATTTGCAAATGCTATCGAAGGAGGTGGAGAGAGCAGGACGTTTGGGGAGACTTGTTGTCACTCAGCTTCCAGAGAACACCACAGGTTTCCAATCAGCTCGTTTTTTGAGTTGTGTGAAAGCTCCATGTGAGCCAATAATAATAATGAACTGTATCACCAGTAACAATCGTTCAAAACAACTGAATCAGTACTAACAATGGCATAAAAACAAAGCGACAAGACCCAGGAAAACAGTAAATGTATGCTCTCCCAACAAAAAGACGAAACAATAAATTTCATCACCTTTATAACTATTATACTTGATATAATGGACTGATCCAACACCCCTCAAATGAATGGACTGTTACGTCTATAAAAAGACAAGCAAACTCTCCTCACGTGGGAGACAGAATTAAGTACTAAGCTGTCAATGGACGCTTAGAAATGTGTGTACCTTTTTACCTAAATAAACCCTTTCTGTACAACCCCAGTAATGACTTGTTATTCATAATAATCTACGATATAACAACTGGCGACGAAGAATTCGAGCGAAACTCACTAAAAAACAAAGCGAAGGAATAAGCACACAAGAAGATTAACGAGCATAAAACAAAAGAAATCCAAAGAAGGAAGGAGAAAAAAGAAAAACTTCGACAGAGCCAACATTTAAAAAGTAAGTGTTTCAGTCGGTTACGTTCCTAAAAAAAAAGAAATTGACATTTTGAAAAGAACATTTTTTTTGAAAAGAATATTAAAAAAAAAAAGGAGTGTCCATTTCAAGTTTTATTCGGCTGGAAGTGTTTGTGTTTTTTTTCTTCTCTTCGGAAGGACATTGTGCTTGTAATTCATTGAATTTATAAGACATATGAGTTAATCTTTTGTTTAATTGTGTGGTTTTGAAAAAAAAAAAAAAAAAAAAAGAAAAAAAATTTTTTTTTTAACATGGAGCAATTAGCGGAATTCACTAGAACTATGCAATCGGCATTGTTTGCTCAACAAAAACAAATGGAATTACTTCAGAAGCAGCAGTTGAAGCAAAGCGAAATACTACAGAGTGTTTTAACGCAGCAGAAAGACTGTCGTTTCACTCCTGAAGGAATAGCAAATTCTTTATCCGAATTTGTATACGAGCCGACAAATGGGTTAACTTTTCCGGCATATTTTCGGAGATACGAAAATATTTTTGCTAAGAGATGTCAGTCTTGGACAGACGAAGAGAAGATTATCCTTCTTCTTCAAAAACTTGGATCTCAGGAAAATACAAAGTATACGAATTTTATCCTGCCAAAGAAACCTGAAGAGATTTCTTTTAGTGAAACAATAAAAATATTGTCAAACATTTTCAGTGAACGAGATAGTCTATTCTATACACGTTATAAATGTTTAAATATCACGAAGCAGGAGGACGAAGATTTTATTACTTATGCAGGGAAAGTGAATGCTCAGTGTGAATCCTTTAAATTAAAAGACCTCAAAGAGGATATGTTTAAAAGTCTAATCTTTGTGCAAGGTTTAACAGCCTCTAAAGATAAGGATATTCGTTCAAGGATATTATCCATTATGAACCAAGACACAGAAATAACGTTACAAAAAGTTACGGAAGAGTGTCAGAAACTGTTAAATTTAAAGCAGGACAATACAAGCATCGAAGGAAAAAATTTTGAAGAAAAAAAATGGAAAGGGTGATGAAATGTGCACACGAAAAATCCTGTAAGACATGTGGGGGAAAAAACCACTTCACTAAAGATTGTTACTTTAAATACAAAATATGTAACAAATGTAATAAAAAAGGCCATAAATCAACGGTATGCAGGAAAGGAAAATACCGAAAAGCAGAAATAAAGACCATTGGTTCTAAAAATGAGTCTAGGTGTGATAAAAGAAAATATATTAAAATTAAAATTAATGGCTGTAATGTGAACTGTCTTCTAGATACGGGAAGCGACATAAGTATAATTGACGAAGTAACTTGGAAGAAAATTGGGTTTCCAAAGTTACAAAATACAAAAAAAAATTGCCAGAAGTGTGTCTGGAAATAAACTAAAATTTAAGGGTGAATTTTTACCAATGTGTCTCTAAAGGAGAATGCTGTGAAAACCAAGTTATATGTCGTACCGGGGAAAAATTCTAATTTGTTCGGTATAGACTTAATGATTCTTTTTAATTTATGGGGAAAACCCATAAGCTCATTTTGCAATAAAGTAAGTCTGGCGGGTTTAGAAAAGTTTATTGACGAATTAAAAAAAGACTTTAAAGAGGTATTCTCTGAAGGTTTGGGTTGCTGCACGAAAACGGAGGTGAAATTTGAACTAAAGGACGAAGCTAAACCAGTTTTCAAACCCAAAAGAAAGGTTCCATATTCAGCATTAGAAACTATAGAGAAAGAATTAAAGAGACTTCAAGATATTGGAGTAATAGAAAAAGTGGATTACTCTGAATGGGCTTCACCCACGGTTTACGTTAAGAAGAAAAATAATAAAATCAGGGTATGCGCGGACTTTTCGACAGGTCTAAATGATTGTCTCAAGGAGCATAATTACCTGCTTCCTACCCCAGAGGAAATTTTTTCGAAGTTAAGCGGAGGAAAATTTTTTACAAAAATTGATTTGTCTGAAGCGTATTGGCAAGTAAAAGTCCAGGAAGATTGTGCTAAGTACCTGACATTAAATACCCATAAAGGACTATTTTCACTAAAACGTTTGCCTTTTGGTTTAAAAGTAGCCCCAAATTTGTTCCAGCAAATTATGGATACAATGCTAGCAGGTTTGGATTTTGCTATGGCTTATCTAGATGACATCCTTATAAGAAGTAAAAATGTGGAAGAGCATAAAATCCACATTGGCAAAGTATTCGAGAGAATATCAAACTATGGATTGAAAGTGGCTCTCGAAAAATGTAATTTTGGGATGGACAAAATTGAATATTTGGGACAAGTGATTGATCGAAATGGTAGAAAACCTAATCCTAATAGGACTGAAGCAATCAAAAACATGCCTAGACCAGAAAATATAGTGCAGCTACAGTCATTTTTGGGACTAGCAAATTATTATAATTCTTATATCCCAAAGATGCATGAACTAAGAGCACCTTTAAACGAATTATTGAAAAAGAATAAAAAATGGCTCTGGACAAAAGAATGTGATGAAGCATTCCTAAAGATTAAAAAATGTCTGTTATCGGATTTAGCACTAGCTCACTACGATCCGAAAAAAGAATTAATTGTAGCAGCAGATGCGAGCGAATACGGTTTAGGTGCTGTGCTACTACACAGACTCAAAGATGGATCGACTAAACCAATTATTCATGCCTCAAGGGTTTTGCTACCCGCAGAAAAAATTATAGTCAGATAGAAAAAGAAGGTCTGGCAATTGTATACGCCATGAGGAAATTTCATAGGTTCATCCATGGAAGATTTTTTATATTGGAAACGGACCACAAACCTTTGTTATCTATTTTTGGTTCCAAAAAAGGAGTTCCTACTCATACAGCTAATAGGTTACAAAGATGGAGCATGATTCTGTTAAACTACAATTTTAAAATGAAACACCTAGCATCCAGCAAAATTGCACATGCAGATGGTTTGTCCAGGTTGATCCCAAATAAAACTGAATTATTTGAAGAAACTGTTATAGCTGCACTAAAAGAAGAAAATGAACTAACAGATATATTAATAAATACTGTTAGGGAACTTCCAGTAACACTTGAGGAAATAAAGAAAGCAGCAAGAACAGATGAATACATTAACAAGATAAAAAAACAAGTGGGACAAAAAGAAAAGAAGAGGAAAGGATTAACCGTTTTTCCATTTTCAAAGTGCGATGAAACTCTAATGTACGCAGATAGAGTGGTAATACCTCAAGTATTACAGAAGAGAATTTTAAAAGAATTCCACATGGGACATCCTGGAATCTCCAGAATGAAAGCACTAATGAGAGCATATACGTACTGGCCTGGAATGGATCAGGACATAGAAAAAATGATAAAATTATGTAAGGGTTGCCAACTAGCAGCAAAAGCGCCGCCCATTAAGACGCAACCTTGGCCTAAAACAGATATACCATGGACGCGGATCCATATAGATTACGCAGGACCTCTAAAAGGATATTATTACCTGGTAATAGTAGATAGCATGTCGAAATGGCCAGAAATTTTTAAATTCAAACATCCTACAGCGGCAAACACAATAAAGGCGTTGGACGAGGTATTTGGGCGTTTTGGCGTACCAAAAACAATTGTTAGTGATAATGGCACCATGTTCAAAGGTCAAGAATTTAAGATCTACTGTGAGTCAATGGCCATAGAGCATGTCACAACACCAACTTATAGCCCTCGATCTAACGGACAAGCTGAAAGATTTGTCGATACTTTTAAACGAGCGTTAAAAAAGAACGATAACATCGACATGGAAGAAAAAAGTCTTCAGAAATTTTTAGCAGTATACAGGATAGCGCCTAATCCGAATACAAATGCAAATTTATCCCCAGCGGAAATAATGTTTGCCAGAAAAGTGCGCTCTGTGTTCGACCGGTAAATTCCGAGTAAAAAAGTAAAAAAAAGTGTAAAAGATAATGGACGATACAAGATATACAAGGACCGGGGTAAAGTTTTTTTCAACAATTATCGGGCAGGGAAGAGTTTTTGGGAAGAAGGCATAATCTCAAAAAGAATTGGAAGAATGGTCTACATTATAAAAAGTCAGACATTTTCCCACAAAAAAAACATATAAACCAACTCAGACCCCGATATATTGAAATAGTTAAAAACAATGAAGTACCGATGGAAGTACTGTATGACATTTTTCACATAGAGCCTCCAAAAAAGGAAGCACAAGTAACTGAAAATACAAGTCACTCTCCAAAATCCAAAAATTCGCAAACGCAAATTTTAAGAAGTGAAAGAAAAAGAAAAAGAACTGAATTTTTTGGACAAAGTCAAAAAAGAAAAAAATGGTGAAGCGAAATTCTAGGGAAGAATTTAGCTTGGGAGGAAGGTGATATAATGGACTGATCCAACACCCCTCAAATGAATGGACTGTTACGTCTATAAAAAGACAAGCAAACTCTCCTCACGTGGGAGACAGAATTAAGTACTAAGCTGTCAATGGACGCTTAGAAATGTGTGTACCTTTTTACCTAAATAAACCCTTTCTGTACAACCCCAGTAATGACTTGTTATTCATAATAATCTACGATATAATAATACTATAAAACTCAAATTGTCTTGCTTGGGTGTTGAAACCATATTTCTGGTTCCGCATTCATAAAGAAATAAAAACAAAGCCATGGAAGCTTTTTGCTTAATCAACAAGTTTTTCACGTTTAAAATAACTGTAAATCCCCTTTGCTTTCTTTTAAATGGGCATTTTACGAATTTTATTTGTATTTTTCATTACAAGTTGGAATCGTTTTAAAACAATCAAACAAACAAAAAAAACAAACAAATATTTATGATTTAGTGTCTTTTATATATTCTGTAATTGGCAGTTTAAAGACGACAAAATTACTCGAATCAGCTTGTCCAGTCGTTAAAACAGTGTTAATAAAAAGAAATACTTAACTGTCAGCACAAAATAGCATCTAACTTTTTAATAAATATTTTTTTGTAAAAATTGGTTTGCGTTACAAATAAAAAAATCAGGCAAGATTGGAAATTGAAGGGCAAAATACTCTCGACCCCATAAAAGGAACCAATTTCCCCTAATCACTGTTATGTTGCTATGCAGAACTTTAAAAAAAATTTAAACAATACAAATAAAACTTTTTATAACTTAAAACAATATAAACCTTTTTGTTTTTAATTTTAAACAATAAAAATAGAAATTTTTATAATTTTATACAATTTAAACATTTTTAATTTTAATTTTAAACAATATAAACTTTTTCATTTTAATTTTAAACAATATAAACATTTTTTTAAACAAATATCGCCCACGAACGCTTTTGATTATACCATGTACGGTTTTAGCGTCCCAAATATTTTAAAGTATTATTTCGATTGTATTTTCATTGCAAGTTGGAATAGTGTTCAAACAACAAAACAAAGCAAATGTGTTAAGTGTTGAGATAAATGTTTTTCTAATGTAAAAAAGAAAAACGAACAAACTTGATCAATTTACATATTTTTTAAAAAATATTTGGTATTTTTTCAGGACCTAACTCAGCGTAGTTTACTGCCTAAAAATAAATAAAAACCTACTTTTTAAGGCTAATACGTTTCAAAAACCTTTTAAGATAATATAAAAGTATAACCCTATACGTCCTCTGGGCCGCATCAGTCGGATCCTGGTTCACGGGACATGTTTGGGATATACTCCTGGCCGTGTTCGTCAATCCCGGCTTGCAGGACCATAGATGAAACCCAGCAGGGCTACATTCTTAACTGTCTAATGGTGAACCCCTCAAGGGTGACCAGACTCTCACTGATCACCTGAAAATACCGCTCTGCTGCCCAGGGCACGTGAAACGTGTATGACGCTAAGTCAAATGTGGCAACTCTTATGTTTGGCTGTTCGTCGTCAGATACTGGGGTTGGGTTTCCTCCGTAGATGCTCTGATGAATAGCTTGTGTGCTGCCCTTCTCAGCTGCAATTTGGCATCGTGCTGTAACAAAACGTGTTTCAATTCAACAGTTCAAAAAATAACTCAAAACATTTCTTGTGAACAAGAACAATCATTAAAAAAAAGCTTAATGGTAAACTTTGCATATTGAAAGCTAAGTTGTTCGAGTTCTCAATAACTCTTTGATGAAGGTTGTACAACTTAAGTTCGTTTAGACAATTTCAGCTAGGAACAAGAGCTTTTCAACTTAGTTTTTCTGGGGGGTTTGGTTCCCAAGGCCAGGGCCCAGAGAGGTGCGTTCTCTCTAACGCCACAGCTAAAAGGCCCCTATTTCTAAAAACAAAATGGTTTTTATTAAATCGACTCCTTCCCACTCTGTCACTTTCTTTTTTTCTCTTTCCCATTATTTTATATTCTTTTTCTTTTCTCTTTTTGTGAATTTCTTCTTTCTCTTTCGTAACCATATCTTTCTTTAATTCTCCTTTTCCCCTTTTCTTTCTTCCTCTTCAACTCAAATTACTTTCCCCCCAAAGAAACTGTATTATCTGTCCAAACTAACTTATCAGCTAACTCTCGCATTTTCCAAGTTTCGTTTCCATACTCACTTGGTGGTCTGACACTTAACTAGACCAGGTGACTTTACGACAATCTTTTCCAGCTAATAGAGCAGACCTCTCGTCGCCATGTCAACTTCACTTCCCTTTTCTGTTTATCGGCAATAAAACATATTCTAGACTTTTGGAGAAAAAATTTCTAATAACTCATGCCGAACACCTCACCTAACTCTTAGCCGCTAGCAAGACGAATTGGTATTACCCGGGCCAGTAACATTGTTACAAAAGAAGGAATTTTTCATAAAATAATAAAAATGTAACATTTTAGAGAGTAGGATCACGTTCCTATGAAAAATTTTACGTAAAATATAACCCACTTCTTGGCTATGGGGCGGTAATTAAAACGTGTAATCGTTAGCATTTTCTCAAGTTTGGTGGCGGGGGAGGGGCAAAAAGAAGGAACGGGTGAGGCGGGTCATAAGTTCCAAACATTTTTAAAATACGTAGGAACACCTTAAAACATGTGGATTTTTTTAAATTGCTTTAGAAATATCTTACCGTTAAAGATTACTTAATTATTATTTCCCGATATTTTTAAGGCTGTTCACACACAAAAAGAAAGTAGGGTGGCCATGTACAATACACACTCACTCCTAGTATTTTTTCTTTTTCTCTTCTTTCACTTTTTCAGCGAATTACATCTTATATAAAGGATTTTTCATTTAGTCTTAGAGCAATGATGTTTATCATCCAATGTATTCCGTATTGTTTTCACTGGTCGCCATGTTAGTTTTCGCGCACGAATTCAATTTTTGCGCGTTTATACATTAATTCTGTATAGTCACTTGCACTTTTATACATTAATTCTGTATAGTGACTATTCTATAGCTAGCTATAACATATACTGACGCAACGGGTCACCGGTAGTGTAGAATATTATAAAAGTGAATTTGTGCGCGCGTGTGTATGTGTGTGGGAGGGTCTCTGCCAGACTCCTCTGGTATTTTTTTAGTTTGCAGACTTGAAACTTGATACATAGGGAATTAAAACCTTTGGAACAAATTCAATTTGGGTTTTAATCGGTGAAAATAGCTGGGAATGGGTCACAATTGAATAACTGGAACTTGGCAGGCGTAAGTCGACTTAAAGTGCTTCTCTATGCATGCGCAAATATATGTTTATACAATAAACTGCATTTATTTTTAATTTTAGATATTCATCTGTCGTTAGGTCATGTGGTAGTGAATACCACAAGAGAGCTAAATCTTTTGGTTACACTTCTAGCTGATGGCATCCAAGTCATATATATATATATATATATATATATATATATATATATATATATATATATATATATATATATATATATATAAACTGTGTCAATCGTTTCATTGCAGATTAATAAAATATCAACATTTCACTAAATATACGTCACACAAAAATGAAAATTGTATCATCAAATGACTGTTTCAAGGTTTGTTATTCCCCAAAATTTTATTCAAATTCACGAAGTTATGATATTTTATTTATTATCAAGTAATTTATACTGTCCGTCGCTTTATTGAAGGTCTTTTTAAAATGCCAAAAAAAGGGATTATTAACGGTTATCGAAAAGGAAAGGATTGTTGCTGGACTCGCAGAATGATTGTTCATCAAAGATTTTGCTATGGAGCTGGAAAGGGTCCAAGAACTTTGGCTTCATTCGTGAACAAACACAACACCAAACCCAGAAAGGATAAGAACACCAGGAGAAACCTTTCACATCGTGATATTCGGAAAATTCGTAGGGACGTCAACTGAAACTCAAACAGAACCAGTGCTTCCATTTTTGCAAGAGCTGGAATCGCTCCAAAATCCAGACAAGCCCGATGTAATGTGTTGAATGAGTTGTGACGTATATTTAGTGAAATATTGATATTCTACTAATCTGCAATAAAGCGATGGACGCAGTTTATATATATATATATATATATATATATATATATATATATATATATATATACTAGCATGGGTAGCCAGGGTGTTTGGAGGTGTGTGTTGAGCAAAAACAAAAAAAGTGGTAGTAGGAAGGCAGGCTCCAACCCGTACAGTGAAGGAGGAATAGAACGGGGATAAACGTGACGTCTTTGCTGTTACGACCACTGTCAAACCGGAAGTGACTTAGGTTTAAATTAAGGCTAGACAATCGAAAAGAGAGGATGACTTTTGAAAATATCGGCGAAAAAAGCGAAACCTCTCTGTAGAAGAGTGCCCAGTTGAGGGTAAAGAAATTAATGTTTTTAGTCAATTTTTCAGTATTTGTCATCTGAAGAGTCGAGCTTTAAAACGATACTGATCTTGTGAAAAACCGTCGCCTCTGTTTTAGGCAGACATGCAAACATACATACATTTATATATTGGTAGCTCAAATTTTCGACCCATACCGATTAAAAAACTTGCCCTATTTCTGAATACCCTTTATGTAAAATTTGAAATGTTTAGACCAGAAATTGTCTGAGCGATTTGGTACAGACCGCAGAGGTCAAGTAAAAAAATAAAATTGACTCCTATTATGACCCCTTAACATTTATTGTTTTGTGATCAAATCAAGTTATTAAGTTAGATCCATATCCAAGGAACCTATATCTTTCAATTTCAATTGTTTATACCAAAATTGGTAGAGGAGTTTGGTAAAGTTATCACAGGTCAAATCGTTGAACTTTGACCCCTTTAACAGCCAAATTTCTCCCTGAAAACGGATTACAGAGATTTTCTCAAAGTATATCAAATTTCGAGTCTGTAGACTGAAAATTGACAGAGTTATTGCATAGGGAAATGTACACAGACAAACAGACACGCAGACAGACACGCAGACAGACACTTTCACTTATATATATATATATATATATATATATATA
This sequence comes from Euprymna scolopes, assembly GCF_053919585.1. Taxonomy (NCBI): domain Eukaryota; kingdom Metazoa; phylum Mollusca; class Cephalopoda; order Sepiida; family Sepiolidae; genus Euprymna; species Euprymna scolopes. Next base: position 10,864,899 of record NC_136486.1, read on the forward strand.
TATAACTTCGAAGAAATATGGTTTATACATGTGTGAACACTTCTATAACGTCTATCAATAGAAATTACCGTTATCCATAGAGTCAGCCGCCTACGGTTACAAAAGGGAAAAGTTCTAGCTTTCTGGACTTCACGATGTGTAAATGCGATAGAATTGTTGCATATACCGTGATTCGTAGAAGTTCCTCGCTTCAATGGTCAATATGTCATTATTCATGAGCGGTCTACGCCCGACGGGTTGATGTGCTGTTATTTTCGGAGTGAGGAGAGAGAGAGAGAGAGAGAGAGAGAGAGAGAGATAGAGAGAGAGAGAGAGAGAAAACAAAACACGGTTAATTTAAAAAAAAATGTTTTGAACGCTACTAACTCAATTTCTTTCAATACAGTTTGCAATTTGGAGACGGAATTGTTTTTGTTGAGATAAGTGATTTCAATTTTAATCATGCTTTTTATTTTAGATTTAAAATATTAACAACTCCATTTTATTTCAGTATTTAATTTGTGTATTTCTGTTTTATTAAATGTTAGCTTGTTTTTTCTCGTACATATATGTTTATTTATCTACTGAGTTGATTGCAAAAATAGATTACGAATTGTACTCATTTTTAGTTCGTGTGAGGGGAATCTATCACCATACTTTCCCTTAAACACGTCCGTTGGACTTTTATTAAGTACAATACTTAATAGGTTTTTTTTGTTTTTTTTTTAATGGAGAGTAGAAAACGCATTGTGGATGCGTTATCGGCAGCTCCTGTTACTCTCGCTTCTTCTTATTTGTCCCTCAGTCCTCATTTTTTAATGAGTGATTTTTCTGACAAAGGGAGAAGAAAAAGCTGTTTTCTAGGTTGGCAGTATTTTGTGCGAACAGTTGGCTGAGATGGCGGAAATTTTCTGTTTCTATGTCTATCCTTGTAGCCATGTCACTAGTAAGGGTGCTGGAGGTAAACGTTTTGTCTGGGCTGACGTTATCCGCCTGATAGTCAGGGACCCGAACCTTGGATTAACCACTAAGGAGGCTGTCCTATCATCAGGTGCAAAGTACTGGGGCTGCTGTATTGCCATTTGGTGAATGGATTCTGGACCATGCAGTAGCTTCTGGTGGGGCCTCTCGATGCCATACTAGTGGGTAATTGTTACGGCTTTACCTTATCATTAGCTACAAATAAAAAAAAATTCTTCGTTTCTTTTTCTCTCTTAATTTCCCCTCTCTGTCCTGCTCTAAGTAAATCTGACGACCTAGTCCACAAATTTCAAAATTTCATCATGACAAGTTTCAAGAAAAAATACACGATTAAACCCGGTTCTCCAACTTCCAACGTAGACCCCTACTACCATGTCTCCTTCTCCAACATCAGGGGTCTACGTTCTAACCTTCCAGAGGTTGAAACCCAATTACAGGAGACTAAACCAGACCTTTTATTTTTAAGTGAAACTGGCATTGGACAGGCTATTTCCCTAGAAGAGTTTGCAATTAAAGGATACTCTAACTTAACTTCTAAATCTGACCCCCAAGATCGCCATGGGCATGGAATATGTGCCTATATTAAAGATAGCTTTCCATGTGGTAGGGACATCTCCAGGGAAGATCCTAACTTACCCTATATGTGCTTCCGCGTTGCTTTAGCTCACACTACGGCATTTTTATTTACTCTCTATCGCCCCCACAACAGCGGAGTTACTATCTTTAAAAGCATATCTGAGAAAATTGACCAAGTCCTATCTGCTTATCCTTCAGCTAACATTCACGTATGTGGTGACTTCAATGTTCACAACGTCGAATGGTTGACCCACTCAAACAAGACCGATGATGAGGGGAGGTTCTGTCATGATTTCTCCATTGCCTATGACCTCACTCAGATTGTTCAGGAACCCACCCGTGTGCCCGACAATGACGGCCAGTATGCGAGCCTACTAGACCTTTTTCTCACAACTTGCCCTGAACTATGTTCAGTTTCTGTTCTGTCGCCTCTTGGATCTTCCGACCAGTCTTTTGTATCAATTAAGATAAAAATGAAATGTAATAAGTCCCCAGACGTACCTCTCCATCGTACAGTATATCGATACACTAAGGCTGACTGGGATAGCTTCCGTATATTTATAACTGATCTACCTCTGCATTCCATATTTAAAAAGGATGTGTCCTCTATAGTATTAGACCTGACGGAATGGTTAATTGTAGGTATCGATCGTTTCATACCCTCGAAAAAGTTTCAGCAAAAACCTAACAGCCAGCCATGGTTCTCTCCAGATTGTGCTGCTGCCATTGCGCACAGAAATCACTTTTTCCACTGTTTCCAACGTAATAGATGTATGGAAACTAAAGCCGCTTTCAGGACTGCCAGCAACCATTGTAAGAAAGTAATAAAGAGCGCAAGATGGTTGTATGCTCAATCTGTTAAGTCCAAAGTAGCTGAGCAGCGGCTTGGTTCCCATCAGTTTTGGCAAATAGCAAACAGAATTCTGAACAGAAGCGTGTGCTCCATCCCAACTATCATCAATGGACCTGAGGTAATCTCGTCAGCATCAGACAAAGCCAAACTCTTTGTCAAGAACTTTGCAGCTAATTCTACCTTTTGCGATCAAGGCCGCCAACCCCCAATATTTCCTCCTGTATCTGAAAACACACTATGTGATATACTTATATCTGTACGTGATGTTGCTAAGCTAATGAAAAACCTTGATTCCAGTAAAGCAACTGGCCCGGACGGTATTCCAATTATAGTACTCAAAAAACTTCAACCTGAACTAGCGCCCATACTTACAAAACTATTTAAACGTTGTCTTAAGGAGAATAGTTTCCCATCTCCCTGGAAAACTTCATCAGTATGCCCTGTATTTAAGAATTCAGGTGATCGCTCATCCCCCTCTCAGTACAGGCCAATAAGTCTCCTGTGCGTCATGAGTAAGTTGCTGGAATCTGTGTTAAATACAGAAGTAATCAACCATCTTAACAAAAATAACCTTCTTAGTGGCACTCAATATGATTTCCGTTCTGCTAGATCTACAGCAGATGTGCTTACAGTTATATCTCATAGGATTAGCAAATCTCTCGACGGAGGCAACCTTTCTAGGGCAATTGCTCTTGACATATCTAAGGCCTTTGATAGGGTATGGCATAAAGGTTTACTTCATAAGATCTCTAGCTATGGTATAGCTGGAAATGTCTTTTCAATTATTAAATCATTTCTTTCTGATAGGTTCATAAGAGTAGTAGTTGAGGGGAAAAAATCAGAAGCCCACAGTATTAATGCCGGTGTCCATCAGGGGTCCATCCTGGGCCCAACTCTTTTCCTGATCTACATTAATGATCTTCCAAATCACATCCTTACATCATTTGTAGACATCTATGCTGACGACACTACCATTTATGGTACCACATCTAAGACAGTAAACGACCAAGTTCTCTCCAATTCTCTCTCCTCTGATCTTGAGCATGTAGTACAATGGGGAAAGGAGTGGCTGGTTACTTTTAATGCATCTAAAACCAAGCTTCTCTCTTTACATCATCAACATTCTGATCCCCATCTGGCATCAATTGAAATGAATGGCTCTCGTCTTCAGGAGGCCTCAAGTTTTGACAAGCTTCTGGGCTTGACCATTACTCCTGATCTTAAATGGAACACGTGCATCAAATCTGTTGCCAAGACCGTTGGAAAAATGGTGGGATCTTTCTATCGATCCAGTAGATATCTCACTGCTGATGCAATTCTCTATTTATATAAGAGCCAGGTAGTCCAAGGATGGAATACTGTTGCCACATCTGGGCAGGAGCTGCTAGAAAGGACTTGTCCTGCCTTGATAGAGTTCAAAATAGACTTCGTAGCCTCGTAGGAGATGTCCTTTTCTCTTTCTTGCAACCTCTATCTCACAGAAGAGATGTTGCGAGTTTGTCTCTGATGTATCGTTATTTTCATGGAAAATTTTCGACTGAGCTTCAATCTATGGTCCACCCTCGCAAAACTTTCACAAGAAACACTCGTCTAGCTGTAAACACTATCAATAATTCCCCCCACTCTTTATCTGTGCCTAAATCTAAACGTAGATTCCATGAACAAAGCTTTTTTATTAGAACTGCACGCCTGTGGAATTGTCTTCCGTTTTCCTGCTTTCCGGCTGACTATATGGTTGTCTTCAAGTCTAACGTAAATAAGTTCTTGATGAGCCGTTCCATATAAGTTATCAAATTTAACAAATTTTCATTGCTAATGATTATTATATTGTCCAATTTCTACTGTACACTCTTTAACCCTTATCCTTGAGTGGCCTCTTGGCCTTGATAATGTGTTGATATCTATGAAAAAAAAAAAAAGAAAAAGTCCAATGTGAACAAGTTCTAATTGAATCGTCCCCCTAAGTAATCCAAGTTACAAAATTCCCACTGTTTACTATGCTAAAATCACAATGACTAATGTATACCTATTAACCCTTATCCTTGAGTGGCCTCTGGGCCTTGATAAGTGGTGACACCCATGTAAATAAATAAAAAAAAAAGCAGTGCTCGCTGCCAACAGCGACTCATGCGACCAGTATAACACGAGCTTACAACTTCAATTTCAAACGTATATATTTCAAAACAATGTCTGCATTTCACAGTCAGGTCGCAACACAAATAATAAAAGGACAAAATAATTAATAATAAAAAAGTGAAACAGAAGAAATCTACGAACGTATTAACTCGACACGCCGCAAACTGGTCTTATTGTCTCTACTCTCCCTCGCTTTCCCGTTTAGTCACACGCTCCATCGATAGCAGTTCTCTTTTTTCGCTGCTTTGCGTTATCGATAAATCTTGTTTTAACTTAGTTTTTTCCTCCACTTTTCCGAGATTTCTATTGCGGCTAAGTTTTCTAACGTTCTTTTATAATATCGGGAAAATATCCTTATTGTTTCGAATTAGTACGACGGTCCACCTCTTGAGGATTCTGCTAATTTTCAGAGAATTTTTGCAAATTTCTGAATATCAAAGTTTCTTCATGTGTACATCTTTGACGGAACTGATCTGTTTACGCCGGACCAAAATCTAAATAGAGCTCGTTCGGGATGTCTCGAATTAAACTCAACCGATCTCACTGACGAAAAACAACTACGCGGTGCAATTTATACCAATGGTGTGGTCGGTTAATGGACGCAATCACCCTTCATCTACCAATTAACTCACGCCATATCGATTCTCACTGAAAGATGTTTGATCAATCGTTTATGCCAAACGACTGACTTGACTTAGGATTTCCAAGAACAGATAAGCAATTAGTCAGGGTCAACGGGTCAACTCTTTTGAGTTGATAATTTATTGTGCCATCAACCGAAATCTTAAAGCGAATTGACATTTCTCCTTCTCTCGGAAAGCAATCTCAACCCAAACAATTATTTCTCGTTTTAGTCTGGTCGGTGCGCTCAATCCATTATTCAGCTAAACGCATGTACGCATCCCCCCCACCTGGATATCTACATGTATCTAATGTAATCATGGCCTGTAGGTATTTTAGCAATTTGCGGACGGAACTAGCTACACTGATGAGGCACCGGGGGTCTCGCTCAAGCAATAGCATTACAACTTCCTAAATAGGATCTAGCCTGACCTCTTCACGTAAACCCATATATAATACGCCAAGTGTCACTTGGTTACCAATGTGATGAGATATCAACAGGTTCTTACGATTTAGCAAAGATTCTAGTGAGCGTTTTTCACCGAATAATCCCGATTCTACTGCAAACTTAAAGGAAATTAGTGAGTATCTACCATTCTACTTAGCTGTGGAAAAATCCGTAAAAAGAAAGATCATCTACTTTATAATCGATCTTGAGGCGACTAAGTATGAGTGGTTAAATCTATAATCTTATTACCAGTTCCTCCACTTAATTCTAATTAATTTTACATTTACGATTTTTGGGAAATTGTTTCAGTCCGTTTTTAGTGGTCAGAGGCCCAATTCAATCTGTACATTCGACATATGTTATTGTGTACGAGGTGTCTTAAATACATTTCCAGATTCTTTTTTTTTCGTATGGGCACTTTTATTGGTAGTACACACATGGAATTCTACCCCCCCCTTCGAAGTAATCTCCTTCGGCTGCAATGCGCTTGTACAGTTCCAACAACTTCTGGTAGACCCGATGGAAATCTTCTTGTGTAAGCGTGTCGATGACCCTCGTCACAGCCACTTTCATCTCCCCAAATGTTTCATAAAGACAGCCTCTAAGGTTTTCCTTGAGCTTAGGGAATAACCGAAAGTCACAGAGAACAAAGTGCGGACTATAGGGAAGGTAAGAACTGTCTTGCTGCCCATCTTGGTCAAATAGTCTGTGACAAGGACGGAGCTGTGGACTCGTTCATTGTCTTGGTGGAAATGCCACTAATCCGGTTTGAAGAATGATGGCCTCTTTCAACGCAATCTCTTCCTGAACTTCCTTAAACCTCAACATAATATTCTCTGTTGACTGTGTGTTCAGTAGGAACCCAGTGCATGTAGATCATGCCTGCGCTATCAAAAAAGAGATCATCATAATTTCCCTGTCTGGTTTTCTTAGTTCAGGAAGAGCCAGAATGCTTTTACTGGGAACTCTGTCTCTTGGTCTCTGGGCCATAGCAGTAGATCCATCTTTTATGGCAGGTCACCAGAGTATCAAGAACTGCAGGATCTGAATTGATCTCCCTGATGTTATGACGTCTTTTTTTGATCTCTGAAAACCCTTGGGACAAACTTCGCACAAATCTTCCGATCTTCAGTTCCTCACGAATAATTGTGTGTACAGTTCCTACACTGACATCCAATTATGCACTTATTGTCTCTATAGACACACAATGGTCCTTATCCATGAAATTCTTGATTTGGCCAATCAACCGTGGTGTTCTGACTTCCTTATTCCTCCCACACTTCACATCATCCCTCACAGACTCCCTACATTCCTTGAATCTCTTATGCCACCCAAAAACTGATGATCGATTCATGCAAGATAGTTCAAAAACAGTCCGAAGCATTCCATACGTTTCTGTGGCATTTTTTCTAAGTGTAAAACAGAATTTTATTGCATATTGGTCTTTTAAAGTGTCCTCCTCACATCCATATTGCATTTTTGACATTCAGCAGCTATACAATCAGGCATCGCCGCATTAGCCCCCCCACACTTTTCGCCAAAATATTTGAGACCATAATTAACTAAGCTCTAGTCCATCAACTTACAGGTGCTAAACTTCTGACCGATTTAGGCAAGCCTGTTCCACAGCAGACATCCTAACTGTAGTGTATTCCAATTTCTGCCTTAGCTGAAATCATGAAAATTGGTCAGTCATCTCATAAGATGTATAGCAATAACATGGTGAATTTTCAAGAATCTACGACAATTTTGCTTGTACAAAAAAGTCTGGAAACTTATTGAAGACACCTCGTACCTCTCACCTACATCTGACTTGAGTCTTCCTCCCACTTTCCATATGTTTAGTCTGGAAACATTAATCTGATTATAAAAAAATGAAAATTATATTCTTAATAAAAAAAAAGGAAATTTAAAAAAATATACATTTGAGGAGTTACTGTGTGCTATTGTATACTTCTGTCTCATTTGCTTTTATAATAAAAGTAATCGTTTACTTGTCTCCTCACAAAGAAGAATTAGATGCAAGGTCAGTTTCCAACGTGGAGAAAATCCAGCTCCCACAAAACGTAACAGAGCACGCATGCAAATCAGCAAGTATACGTGGGCTTGCATGACATGTAAAGGGGGAAAAAAGGTAGGACAGCACGTGGGCAAGAGAAGAACCGAGCAAGATGGACGTGTGGCGGTGAGCGATTTTTAAGATGGTGTCGAGACAGTTTTGTTAATCTTATTGCAGAAGAAGTAAACAGTAAGAAAACCAAAGCAAAAAAAAAACAAAAAACAAAACAAAAACAAGACAAATCAACTGAAAAAAAATGTAGACATTGTTTGAAAAATAAAGGTAATACATGCTTTTTTGCTAAAAATTAAAGAAAAAAAAAAAGAACGCTGAGTCGGATTTATTTATTTTTATTTGTTTGTTCCTTTGTGACGGCACTTGACGGTTTGAATTGTAACGAACATAGTTCAAGCGTAACAGCCACGTTACAAACGCAGCACTTTATTGCGACAAAAAAGAAAATTATCTTAGGACAAGGATTTTTCTTCACTGACCAAAGACAGAAATGATGAAATGTAGTATCAGAAAAACAACATACACTTTGTTCCTAACTTCCTAACCAAAAGTACTGAAACGAAACACCAAATTCTACAACCAACATTGACAGGAGAAATAAAGTATAAGTTTTTTTATTTATTTATTAGAAATGAACGCTCCGGATACAAATATTTTCTGGCTTTACTCCTTTCCAGGATATACTTGGAATATTCTATATTTTAGTTTTCTTTTCTTGATATGTTAAAGAAATACTCCTATAACAAAATAATTCATAACTTGATATCTTGTGATTTTTCTCAGTTTTCTTACGCTCCCACACAATCTGTACATATCACCACCACACTGATGATTGCGTAAGTATGAAACACTAGTGTATGTAGGTATATAAAACTAATTATTTATAATTTATAATTATCGTCGACTCTTTAATAAATAATAACGTTCTTGAAGTTGAGCACTGTCTGGGGAAATTGAAAAAGTTGGTCAACTGACCTTGTGTGCGAGATCGTAACTTCCTGTTACTTGATAAGTTTAAAATCGTTAAATGCTTCATTACTGTTAAATTTTCCCTGCATTTCGTGGCGATAAATGGTGACCCTGGGGCATTTTCCTTACTAATGGAGCCAAAAGTGGCTTCATTGGGTGTTTGAATCCTTCGACCAGCGTTAATTGCTGTTACATTTCACGCTGATAATGAAATGATGAAGTTGGTCGTATCGTCAATTTCGTTTCAGTCTATTTAATTTCAAAATATCAATTTTACTTAAAAATACCTCGAAACTCGTGAGTGGAATAGAAAACACGCGCAGCTGATTATAAAATATTCGTTGTTTATTGCTGTACATTTAAGATTTTACTGACAAATTAACAAATCTGATTGCCGGGTGATGGGGTTAGTGGTTGGTGTGGAGAAGACTGTGTTGCTCCCCACTCGTGTTATTTTTTGCCTCATGTCTCTCGCTGTACGTCCCTTTTTATGTACCCTTGAATGACGATTTCCAATCGGCCGACATTGTTTCGCAAGAACGTGGTAACTCGCTTTGACGTTCTCTCGGGGCTCTCATAGATCTGTGATCGGCATTTTTGTTTGTCGTTCTTGACCACACGAAGACTCTGCACGTGACCCTTGATCACGTTTTCTATGCAAATGTATTATTTAACTTCTTACCGGGGATTTCTTATGCAACAATTACCATCTCCTGCACTGATAACTGCGCAAGCATGAAACACTGGTTCCTATATGTATATAAAAAGAATTATTTATAATATATATATATATATATATATATATATATATATATATATATATATATATATATATATGTAACTTTTTGATAAAAAACCCATTAAACAATTCATGCTCCTACATATAATAGTTTTTACTGAAAAGCAAAAAGCAGGAAAAAACAACATATTTTCAATCATAGAACAGCAAAAAAACAAAAAACAAAAACAAAAAAACAAACAAAAAAACAAAAAACAAAACAACCCCCCCCAAAATATCTAAACTGAGTTAACTTTATTTTGTCTTTTCTTTTTGTTCTTTCCAACCACTATGCGTAGCAAAAGGCTTCCATGCACTTCTGTTGAAGCAGAGGGCAATGTTAAATAAAATATCATTTCAGAATTTGGGAGATGATGACTGATAAAGTGTACACATCCTAAGAGCGATGAGAGCATTCTATCATGTCTGAAACTGACACAATGTTCAATGAGCGAAATCGGAAATGTGCCTCTGTACAACTCAAGCTCTCACCTTGAAAATGCATCGCTGGATTGCCACGAATAACAGGGATGTGGCCAGGGTGATGAAAACAAAGTTTCCGGCCACGGTTATGGTCTTTGGTGTGGTTTTAAGTGAGGGCCACATCATGCCACCTCATATCTTTTAAGTCAGCTTGAAAGTCAATACCAAAGTGTACCTGGATGTGCTGAAGAGTGTGATGACTCCCTGGCGGCTCTGGATGTGGCAGTAGATCACGGCGCCGGCTCATGTCCAAAGAGATCCAGGCTTGGCTTCAGAAAGAGTGCTACGACTTTATACTCTTTTCTCACTGCCCCCCCCTCCTCCTCGCCCGACCTGAACCTGTTGGACTACTTCGTTTGGTCATACGTCTAGAACATCACCAACATGACCTCCCACAAAGCCAGTCTGATCGTCGTCATCCACTGAGTATTCGCCGAGCTCCCGCCGCCGCTTGTGGAAAAGGCGTGATCCCTAATTCCGGACCTGATGAAAAGGATGATTGAAGCTGAAGACGGCTACAATGAATAGATGTCAGCTCTACTACACAATCGATTTTTTCAATAAAATTGTTATAATAAAGCTGTAGTGTTGTTTTATTTAGGGTAACAATTTTATCCTTCTATCTTGTATTATTAGTATTGCCCGCACTGAAGATTGAACCTTTAACACACAGAAAAGTGTCACTTAGAACTGAACAACTTAGCACTTTATCCGAGAGAATTGTTATTAATTTCACGACCATTTTTTGTTTTTAGAGATTATCACAGCAATCCGACAATTTATTTCCTTTCCTTATAAAAAGCTTTTCTTATCATTCATTGCCAGGTTTAAACGTCTTGGCTTAACATTCACAGGGAACATGAATTGGAACAAATACATAGAAGATACTGTCGAGTCATAAAGAAAGTATATGGCACTATGTATTGTAAGTGTCACTTCCCTCCCTCATAGCCGGGAGGTGATTTGGTTACTCGCGGAAGGATACAGGGAAAAGAAAAATAATGCAATTCGGTATAATTCATTCTTTTTCTCAGCCGGCAAGCATGGGGTTAGCACACATATTTTTGTCTCTCCGAAAAGGAAGTAGGCATCCCTCTTCCCCAGCAGTTAAGGTTACTTAGCTCTTTCAAAATTTAATGGTTAAAAGTTTAAATGTTATGCATTTTTTATTTTTGATTGTAATGTATTGTGGATATTTTTTGTAAAATAAAATAGTTAAGATTCTCTTATATATATTTTAATTTGTGTTGCGTGTTGTTTGATCTGCCTATACATTAACCTTATCAGCCAGAACCCAACAGGAAGCAGTTATCATCGAGAAATGGAGAAGCATCCGGAGAAAAAAAAAAACACACCTAATTTCAGGTATGCATTCACTGTTTGAGAAAGACTTCCAAGTAAGTATACTCATAGTGTTATAAATTGGTTGTCATAACCACTAAACGATCACCATCGTGTTATAAGTTGGTTGCAGTTCCCAGGACGTTTATTGTAACTGTTGGGCGGTCACACTAGTAACCGTCCCATAGTGTTATAAGTAGGCTCCCTCTCTCAGGCTAGAAAATTTCTCACATCTCCCAGTATCCTATAGTTCTACAAAGCCATCATTATCCCATGCATGTAGTATTATTACCACGTCTGAAATGGTGCAGCAATCCTTAGTATCTTTCTCTTGGACAGAATACAAAAAGGAATCTCAAACCTAATAGGTCCCACACTGTCTATCAAACCACAGCTCCTGTCCCATCGCTGCAATATTGCATCATTGTGTTAGTTTTACAAATACTTCTACGCAATATGCTATGATGACCTTCCTGTACTTATATTTTCTAAATGTAAATACAATCAACCAACTCGACGCAGCAACATTCCACCTCTTCACTAAGGTCTCCAAGTGCTGGCAAACTGTCTACTTGAATAGCTTTTTATCTCAAACCGCTTGCCTTTGGAATCCCCTTCCTGCTCTGTATTTTCAATATGGTTCTAATGTACAAAAATATAAATGTAAAGTGAACAATCATCTTTTTATGCTAATCCCCATTTAGAATGCCCCCTTAAAACATGACGCCTAATCGTAATCGCCAGTGATAGTGGCAATATGTTTTGTTCGAGGAGAATAAAAGCAAAGAAAGAAAAACTAAGTAAAGTTTTTTTGCATCATATTTTTTCATTGTTTGTTAAAATAATATTTTTATAAGAAAAACTTTTTTTGTGATTTCTGCTGCTATCAGATCAGACTGTCTGAAGATACTGGCCTCCATACCTAGAATGCATCGAACGTTGATGTTATTGTTTTTCCATTGTTTTTGCAAAACTCAATCATGTTCTGCAAAGTAAAAAACAAAAACAACAACTTTCCACTACAAAAGAACGAGACCAAACACCATGAGTGAATATTTGAAAATGTAAAGAACATAAAGCATGATAACATTTAATAAAATTACTTGATTCAGCATTAAATGGCCCCAAAAAAGGTTGATATTAGTGTTGGGACGATTAATCAGAATTGGATTCGGGAATCGGAAAAATTGGAACTTTTTGGGGTATCGGAGTCGGTATCGGAATCCGAAAAAAAAAATGCTTACTTTCCGATACCAAAAACGATTTTTTTTTACTTATTTGGTTTTGTTTAAAACAAAATTTTCCACTGCTGGTTGTAATAATAAAATAATAAATATTTATTAATTTCAAACTGTCAATAAAACTAAAATCGATAGATCATCTCCCGCAAATGTATTTTTATGTTTAGGAAAATACATGCATATTTAACATGTGCTTTTTAGGGTAATCGAGAAAAATAACTACGTTATAGTTAAATATGCAGAGATTTATAAATCGGAATCCATAATTGTATCGGAATCGAGATAAATATTGGAACCGTCCGATCACTAGTTGACATGCCGTAAAACAAAACAACCAAATCAAAGTAAACACTATGGATACACATTTAAAGATATAAAGACCTTGAACCCCCCCCCCCCCCAAAAAAAAGTCTGGAAACTTATTGAAGACACCTCTTAACACAAAAATGGTTGATATGCTGTAAAAAAGTAACACTCACACCAAATGATTTTATTTTGGCGTTTCGTGCAAAAGCCGCAAGGGAAACATTTGTGAGTATTTAGTTGGTTTCTCTTTGAAATTGTTTAATAAAATATTTTTTTTTCTAATTTCAAGACCTTATAGTTTTTTTTTCTAATTTCAAGCAAGACCTTATAGTTTTTTTTTCTAATTTCAAGCAAGACCTTATAGTTTTTTTTTCTAATTTCAAGCAAGACCTTATAGTTTTTTTTTCTAATTTCAAGCAAGACCTTATAGTTTTTTTTTCTAATTTCAAGCAAGACCTTATAGTTTTTTTTTCTAATTTCAAGCAAGACCTTATAGTTTACTAGCAACAGTACCTGCCACTACACAGGGCCGCAAAAGCAAAATAAAAAAGTGTCAAAAGTGTGTGTAACTCCTATCACTCTTACTACCTCAGGTCCTGGATATGACCTTAAACTATATCCGATGGTGAGGCCCCAGTTTGCGGGCTTTGGGGAGTATGGAGCCACCCTTTAATTGCTATTGCTCCCAGGTCCACTCTGACCCGGACTGGTAGTACCTGTTAGAGTCCCAACTGTGGGTTAAATAGAAACCGACTTAAAAAACAAAAAACAAATATACGCTATTAAAAAATTGTTCTTCGAAATCACTGGATTCGGCATTAAATAACCTGAAAAGGGTTGATACGCGGTAAAACAAAAACAAACAAACAAACTTACTATCTCAACTCGTCTTTCCCTGTTTTTCCACACCTTTCTCGATCCATTCCTTACTAATTTTTTAATGCATTAAAAATAACAATGTCAGTCATTTACCTATCTTTTATATAATAGATTCCATTGACCTCCCCTTATGAAACCTAGACCAGTTAATCATCAAAGAATTATTTTTTTTCCTAAATTTTATATTATTATTATTATTATTATTATTATTATTATTATTATTATTATTATTATTATTCATCCAAGACAACATTGATCCAGAATATACCAACATTTTTTATGTTTGTTTTGTAATTTGGGGCTTTTAGCTGGACATACAAACAAACTAACATACAAACACACAGGCAACTAACCTTTATACAATAGATTCCTCACTCACCGTTTACCTTTTCAAGTTGGAAGTGTGTAAAAACAAATTTCACACAAGAGAGCATATAGCTCCTTATATATATATATATATATATATATATATATATATATATATGTGTGTGTGTGTGTGTGTGTGTGTGTGTGTGTGTGTGTGTGTGTGATGATAATAAAGAATGTTGACTGTCAACGCAAATTCAATTCCATTTTTCTTCAAACCATTAACTTGAATACATTATTAATATTTGATCTCGACCTTCTTTTTCAATTATTCATTTTTATTTTTTAAATATTTATACTTTATTAATATCTCGGAAAGAACAACAAATCTTGTGAGATGAAATCAAAAACAACAATAAAAACACGAAAACAAAATATTGTAATAATAACAACAACAACACTAATAATAATGATGATATATATTCCTGAATTTTTTAGATGAAGATAGATTATTCGTATTATTTGAATTCTTTGGACTACTATTTACATCGTAAGTGTTAGGGTTACAATATTTGCCGCCCGCACTGAAGATTGAACCTTCAACCTTCAGAACAGTGTAACTTTTACAACTGAATTTATGAAGTACTTTATCAACTACGACACTGGTCCTTGCGGAAGTTGAACGTTCCATCCTAAGTGCCGGGGACACTTAAAGTACAATTGCAAATTACTTATGTATTCTACCCAGTCATGGCTGACGGAACGAGAGCATGCTACCCGCGCTAAACTGTCGGGGATATGTACATTGACGGGGGCAAGTGCTATGAGTTAATCAGAGCATATTCTATTAAAAAAAGAGAGTTCCGTTCGAAATTGTGTGCAGATTCCTGAGTTCAGCAGAAATTTCGACATGATACACCTGAAGAAGATCGGAGGTTATATCGGCCGAAACGTTTTGAAAATAAGAAGTCCGAATAATCCAAATAAGAAAAAATAACATAAAAAAAACAAACAAACGATATTGTCAAGTTGAATAGGAATTTAATATTTTTCATAAATTGAATTTCACAAGCACTAGGGTAGAAACATTTCAATCGGGGTGTGTTGAGGTGGGTGGGAAGACAAAAAGAGCAATAAATCCCCCCTCCCTTTTGTCAAAAAAGTCGCTAAAAACCTTCGACAA
>NC_136486.1:10882552-11037552 GCF_053919585.1 Euprymna scolopes
AGTAGAAACATATATTAAAAGTAATTAGAGTATTCACAAGCAATCTTTTTCGTCCTTTTGATGTATGCCATGAACAAAGCTTCTTTCTTAGAACTGCACGCCTGTGGAACTCTGTTCCGTCTGCCTGCTTCCCTCCTGACTACAACTTGGATGTCTTCAAGTCCAACGTAAACAAATTCCTGATGAACCGCCCCCTTAAGTAGACACTTTAAATATCCACACTAATGTACTGTACTTACAATAACCCTTATCCCTGAATGACTTCCGGGCCTTGATAAGTGGTGACCACCTTGTAAAAAAAAATGCAAGTTAAAATATTAAAAGTTGTTTTATTTATTTTTAGCGAACAGTCTGCGTGAACAACATTTTCATCATATCTATTTTTATCGAACAGTGTATGAGGAGGTAGACAGGGAAAGTTTTATGAGGGAAAGAGAAAGACACACCACTTCCTGTCAGGGTATCTTCCTTGGCCATTTTTTTCACTCGGCAAAGTCAGTTGACTGAAACGTGTCTCGTTGATTAGATAAAGTGTTCCGTTCGAAATATTCCCAAGTTCGACAAGATATACCTGAAGAGGGTGGGAGGTTAGATCGGTCGAAACGTTGTGAAAACGACACTCAATATGAAGTCAGTAGTCTGAAGAATCAAATAACACACACACACACACACACATATCGCAAAAGTATGTAAACTGCGGTAAAAAGACAAATTTAAACGAAGCAGCGTCAAAATGAATATGAGTCAACTTTTCAACACGAAGACAAAAAAGAAAATAAAAGAAATAAAGACTCACCGTATAATTTTTTGACAATTTATTTATTATGTTCTTAATTTTTGAAGTGAGGATTGATAATTGTTTATTAGTTGGATGCTTCCACCCACTGTTCTTTTTCTTGTGCGTTATTATCACAACGTTTCGGCCGATCTAACTTCCGATCTTCTAAAGATATATCCCCGAGTTCGACAAGATCTATCTGACGAAAGCGGGAGGTTACAGCGGCTGAAACCTTGTGAGAATAACACTCAAGATTAGAACATTTGCTCGAATAAACCAAATACAAATTTAATTTGTATTTGGCGAAGAAAATCAATGAAATTAAAAAAGTATATTTAACGGAATCATTTATTTTTTATAAATTGCGTTTTGTTCGCTTTATTTTTCGTATTTTTTAAGAACATAATGCAAAATGATTTTTATAAATTTCTTTTTCTTGGGTGGTGTTTCTAGTACAACATATGAAATGGTAAAAGAACGATTAGGTTAGGGTTAGTGTAGCGTTTGGTTTTGTCCAGTTCATTTAACAGATTTTCTCAGACGATGAAAAAAAGGAAAACGAAGAAAAAGGAGAAAAAAAAGATAGATGAGGGGAGGAGGAGGAGGAGGAGGAGGAGGTGGTGGTGTAGGAATAAGTTGGTCGACAGAATACAATTCTGTTATCTGCAATAATATGAAAACGAAAATCTGGATCTTTTTGTAAATGATTAAAGACATGGTTACTGGAATCTAACTTTCTTTTGTTTACTCTGGAGTTTTAGAAAACATTTACATCCATTGAGCTTAAATCTTTATAGTCTAACTATTAATAATAAATGTACTTACACATATTATACAGGCATACCCACATAAATGTACTTAGGCACATACATACACACACGCACACATATACAATTTTCAGAATGTGAGAGATTATATAATTATTTAATCAGCCAAACAACGTCACAGCTCACAAGAGTCATGACAGCGAACAAACCGGAAGTTCAAGACTCGAGTTTCGCCAAATTTAGGCTCATAAGAGTTAGACATATCCGAACTCGGGCTTCAAATCCAGAATTCTGATATGTTTAACTGATGAGGTCAAATGATATCGAAACTCGAGTCTTGGACTTCCGGTTTGTTGAATATCATATATATATATATATATATATATATATATATATATATATATATATATATATATATATATTCCACAGCCAAACAACGTCGCAGCTCACAAGATTCATGACCATATATATATATATATATATATATATATATATATATATATATATATATATATAGTTATAAGCAGGGGCGCTCGGCTTTACCCAGGCGTGAAATATGCTTAGATATCATATTTTAATTTATATCGCATATATTATTTTAGAGTCGGGATTTCAAAAGTTAAAAAAAGAAAACGCATTTTTGTACCATCAGCTAGAATCGAAACTGTAGCATTCAAAGCTGGTGACGTTACCATTGCACCAACATGACAAGCACATAAACCGACTAAAAATGAAAAATGAAAAATAAACTAAGATAAATATATACAATGTATGACGATTTTTTTTTCAATTTTGACCCATTATAGACCCCTTAAAATCTATTTTAACCGGCTAAAGTCTCATAAAAAAACAGCCCGTTAAAATCTAATCATTTGAGGCCTCTAGTGCCGCTCTGCGACCTGTAAAATAGGGATGCAACAGTTGATAGGACACGGTTTGGAGTTTTGTTAACTGAGCGGACCTATTTCTGAACCCTGTTACGTGTCATTTTTTTTTTTTTTTTTTTTTACAAAGGCATCACCACATTATCAAGGCCCAGAGGCCACTCAAGGATAAGGGTTAAAGAGTGTACAGTAGAAATTGGTCAATATAGTAATCATTAGTAATGAAAATTTGGTAAATTTAATAACTTATATGGAACGGCTCATCAAGAACTTATTTACTTTAGACTTGAACACAACCATATTGTAGTCAGCCGGAAAGCAGGAAAACGGAAGACAATTCCACAGGCGTGCAGTTCTAAGAAAGAAGCTTTGTTCATGGAATCTACGTTTAGGTTTAGGCACAGATAAAGAGTGGGGGAAATTATTGATAGTGTTTACAGCTAGACGAGTGTTTCTTGTGAAAGTTTGGCGAGGGGGGACCATAGATTGAAGCTCAGTTGAACACTTTCCATGAAAATAACGATACATCAGAGACAAACTCGCAACATCTCTTCTGTGAGATAGAGGTTGCAAGGAGGAGAAAAGGACATCTCCTACGAGGCTACGAAGTCTATTTTGAACTCTATCAAGGCAGGACAAGTCCTTTCTAGCAGCTCCTGCCCAGATGTGGCAACAGTATTCCATCCTTGGACGTACCTGGCTCTTATATAGGTAGAGAATAGCATCAGCAGTGAGATATCTACTGGATCGATAGAAAGATCCCACCATTTTTCCAGCGGCCTTGGCAACAGATTTGATATACGTGTTCCATTAATGGTCAAGCCCAGAAGCTTGTCAAAACTTGAGGCCTCCTGAAGACGAGAGCCATTCATTTCAATTGATGACAAATGTGAATTAGAATGTTGATGATGTAAAGAGAGAAGCTTGGTTTTAGATGCATTAAAAGTAACCAGCCACTCCTTTCCCCATTGTACTACGTGCTCAAGATCAGAGGAGAGAGAATTGGAGAGAACTTGGTCGTTTACTGTCTTAGATGTGCTACCATAAATGGTAGTGTCGTCAGCATAGATGTCTACAAATGATGTAAGGATATGATTTGGAAGATCATTAATGTAGATCAGGAAAAGAGTTGGGCCCAGGATGGATCCCTGAGGGACACCGGCATTAATACTGTGAGCTTCTGATTTTTGCCCCTCAACTACTACTCTTATGAACCTATCAGAAAGAAAAGATTTAATAATTGAGAAGACTTTTCCAGCTATACCATAGCTAGTGATCTTATGAAGTAAACCTTTATGCCATACCCTATCAAAGGCTTTAGATATGTCAAGAGCAATTGCCCTAGAAAGATTGCCACCGTCGAGAGATTTGCTAATCCTATGCGATATAACTGTAAGGACATCTGCTGTAGATCTAGCAGAACGGAAACCATATTGAGTGTCACTAAGAAGGTTATTTTTGTTGAGATGTTTGATTACTTCTGTATTTAACACAGATTCTAGCAACTTACTCATGACGCACAGGAGACTTATTGGCCTGTACTGAGAGGGGGATGAGCGATCACCTGAATTCTTAAATACAGGGCATACTGATGAGATTTTCCAGGGAGATGGGAAACTATTCTCCTTAAGACAACGTTTAAACCGTTTTGTAAGTATGGGCGCTAATTCAGGTTGAAGTTTTTTGAGTACTATAATTGGAATACCATCAGGGCCAGTTGCTTTACTCGAATCAAGGTTTTTGATTAGCTTCGCAACATCACGTACAGATATACGTATATCACATAGCGTGTTTTCTGATACAGGAGGAAATATTGGGGGTTGGCGGTTTTGGTCGCAAACGGTAGAATTAGCTGCAAAGTTCTTGACAAAGAGTTTGGCTTTTTCTGATGCTGACGAGATTACCTCAGGTCCATTGATAATAGTTGGGATGGAGCACACGCTTCTGTTCAGGATTCTGTTTGCTATTTGCCAAAACTGGTGGGAACCAAGCCGCTGCTCAGCTACTTTGGACTTAACAGATTGAGCATACAACTCTCTTGCGTTCCTTATTACTTTCTTACAATGGTTGCTGGCAGTCCTGAAAACGGCTTTAGTTTTCATACATCTATTACGTTTGAAGCAGTGGAAAAAGTGATTTCTGTGCGCAATGGCAGCAGCACATTCTGGAGAGAACCATGGCTGGCTGTTAGGTTTTTGCTGAAACTTTTTAGAGGGTATGAAATGGTCAATACCTACAATTAACCATTCCGTCAGGTCTAATACTATAGAGGACACATCCTTTTTAAACATGGAATGCAGAGGTAGATCAGATATAAATGTACGGAAGCTATCCCAGTCAGCCTTAGTGTATCGATATACTGTACGATGGAGAGGTACGTCTGGGGACTTATTACATTTCATTTTTATCTTAATTGATACAACAGAGTGGTCGGAAGATCCAAGAGGCGACAGAACAGAAACTGAACATAGTTCAGGGCAAGTTGTGAGAAAAAGGTCTAGTAGGCTCGCATACTGGCCGTCATTATCGGGCACACGGGTAGGTTCCTGAACAATCTGAGTGAGGTCATAGGCAATGGAGAAATCATGACAGAACCTCCCCTCATCATCGGTCTTGTTTGAGTGGGTCAACCATTCGACGTTGTGAACATTGAAGTCTCCACATACGTGAATGTTAGCTGAAGGATAAGTAGAAAGGACTTGGTCAATTTTCTCAGATATGCTTTGAAAGATAGTAACTCCGCTGTTGTGGGGGCGATAGAGAGTAAATATAAATGCAGTAGTGTGAGCTAAAGCAACCCGGAAGCACATATAGGGTAAGTTAGGATCTTCCCTGGAGATGTCCCTCCCACATGGAAAGCTATCTTTAATATAGGCACATATTCCATGCCCATGGCGATCTTGGGGGTCAGATTTGGAAATCAGTATGAATTGCAAAAATTACGAAAAATGATCCAGTAGATGTACTAAATCTATTCTTCACAAAAAGTCAGAAACACTACGGTGGAACATTTTCTATCTTAAAATGGTGGATTACAAGGAAACCAAGAGAAATAACTCATTTTGTTATAAAGAATTGGTCGCACAACTCATCCTTATGCAAGCAGACGATAAAACTAAAAAATTCGAAAAAATTCTATTTTTACTTGTAATTATTTTTTTACTGGATTTTTTTCTAATGTTTTGGTTTTTATTAATTTCGACATGACAAGTAAGTACGTAATAGTGTTTTCAGCTGAAATACGTTTGTTCGAAAGCCTAGTATATTACACAAGCACGTCATGTATTGTAAATAAAGCTATTTTTAATTTCTAAATAAATTTGCACAAAAACAATTTATTATTTCTGTTAACACGTGTTGTTTAGTAAAAACAGTATATAGACGTTTTGTAAAAAAACGGTAAGTGTGTTGTTTACAATTCAATCTTAAAAATGGTATCGAACCAACAAGTGTCCTTTCGTTTGTTTATAATTTTGGGGTGCCTCAGGTATAATTGATTCGACATATAAATATCAATGTGATAAGCACAGGAATATCGCCGCCACAGTCACACTGATCATGAGAGAGCTGACATCAAAGCGCGAAAAAACGTTGCACCACAGCATGCCATTTGCCGAATCGATATCTGAGATAAAGAGCAGCACCAAAGTAAGGACTTACTAATCCCTGATGCGAATGAGTTTTCGTTATGGTAGCAACTTCTGGCCAATGAGAGCGGAAAATGTCACATGTTTCGTGCCCAATAACAGCGCTTCGTCTCAAACAACTCCGGATTGTGAAATTAACTCTCTCGAACAAGTCATACTAACGACATGTCTGAGCTGGTTCGGTTTATCAGAGTTAGACATATCCGAACTCAACCTGGAGAGTTCTAAAAAGCAATAACTCCAGCTCCCCAACAGGGTTAGACTAAGCAATCTGGTTAATAATAAAAACTATGGCTGGTTGTTAAAAACTGACCTAAAATCTAACCTGAGCACATCGCCATAGCTAGATATCACGTATGGACTTCAAATCATTAGATTTGGTCGGCTTTCGTGAGAGATCCAGTGGTGAAGATGAATACAACCGGTTCTACCCACCCGGGAGTAGGGAGGTGAATGCTGTTTTAAGTAAAAGTAGCATGACAAACAAGAAACAAACGAACAATGATTTTTTAAAATGTCAGCTAATGTCATTTTCCAACGTACTTTCAAACTTATTCTGCAATTTTCATGAACTTTGCCTTCAAATCGAAACGCAGTTAAAATATTACGATTCCGAAGAAAAATCGATGTTCTGATAATTTCCGTTAGCTGAAAATATTTTTTCTATCAAGTTTGGAAATCGATTTTTTCCCCAACTTAAACCGTTTTCCTGTTTTTTGTTGCATTTTTTTCTTATGACATTTTTTTTTATCCAGTTTTCTCGTGTCGCCATTCTTGCTCGAAGTACAATATCAACTTTTATTTTCTTTAAAAGAATTATGTTGACTTTGATTTTTAACTCACAAAATAAGTTCTGTAGATTTTAGATGGAACTGTTATTACTTGTACTCACTAGGAGTTCTCACACAGGTCATTATCAGAGATTACTCTTTAGAAAGAACCTGTAGTGTTCCCTGGTGTCTGAGTGATAACACGTCTTCCCAGATTTGCATCATCACAACATCCGCTTACCATTTACTTCCCGCTGGCAATGGCATTGGTTACCATTGGAATTAGTGTGGCAATAAGCGTCCCCATGGTCTAGTCCCCTTCCATCCATCCAGTGGAGGTCTGATTAGTGCTTTCTTTCCTCAGCTACACCATCCTCCTTGACTCTTCTCGACTATTTAGTGATGCTAGACGATGCCAATTCTACACTATTTTTGGTTTGGGGAGGGAGGGGTAGTAAACTTACAATTTTGCGTTTTTCTTTTATTTTTTGTTTGTTTTACTTCTGTTGTAGTTTTTATGTGGCCGGTTGGCGTTTGCAGCTCATGTGGATTAGTTTCCGCATTCGAGGATTTTGCGTAAAATTTTTGCCTGTTTTCAGTATTACTGTCAGTTGTATAATCTTAGTGTTCCTCTTGATTCCGATTTCTCCTAGTTTTTTCCCCAAGTTCTTTGGGTCTGTTCCTAGTGCTCCTACAATTATAGGTATTGTATTGTTTTTCTTCTTCATTATTATGTTTACTCACTAGGAACTTTCACACAGGCCACCATCAATGAATCCTCTTTGAAAACAACCTGTGGTGTTCCCTGAATTCTGAGGAACAACAAGTTCCCCCAGATTTCCAGTACTTTCCACCTCTTTCGACAACGTTTGCAAATTAATTTGCGTTATCGCAACAGTCTTCTGTCATATATTTCTCATTGGTATTGTGTTATCTCTACCGCCGCGTACCATTGATTATCAATCAACCATTTGCATCCTTCTTGTGGAGGTCTGATTGTTTTTTTGTCTTCATTGATATTTCATAATTAATTGTGTTACATCAGCCGAGGCTTGTGTTATTATATCATATATGTCATCAAATCATATATGCGTCTTTTCTTTTAATTGGGGAGGTTATTTATGAGATGTTATTATTATTTAAATTAAATATTTGTTTATTTTTATTTGCTTGGATTTATCACATAAATTAGCATAAATCATTAATTAGCGACAATAATCAATGAGAGTAGAAAGTGGGCCTTGTGTTTTCTTTCGACAATGTTGTATAGTCGCTTCACTCTATAAGGATCACTGGTTATCGCGGTCACACACACACACACACACACACACACACACACACATATATATATATATAACCATGCTTGTTGCACTTCTGCAAACATGCGTGCTACTAATATATACACACTGCTTGTTCCAGTGGTTTTGACAATCAAACACGAAGACGGTTTCAAAAACAAAAAAAACAAAAAAACAAACTATATCTATTATCTTATAATTTTGCCTGTCAGTGGTATTAGGACGTGTCGAGCAATGGTGGTGGAAGGTGGAGATTAGGGGCTAGCTAACGCCGGGACAATCGCACGCCTCTCTCTGTCTTTCTCTCTCGTCTGTGTTCCTTGTGTTCGTGGAACTTCCTGCTTTTATCGACAATTCCTTTCCTTGTTCCACCAGAGGCCAATTTCGACATGGAATTTCTTTGTTCCTACGTTTTCTTTGTTTTTACTAACCAAATTCCTTTAAATCTCGATTCCCTTATTTTGCCATTTAGTTCTCACATTCCATGAACGAAGTTTCTGACAAAGCGCGAAGAATTACCGTTTTCTTCTTCGGAATCTATTTCAACTAACACTTATCATTGGTTAACTTTTGATTTTAAAGTAATATTTTTATTTATCCTTACATGAAGTAGCTTAGTGCTTTGTCTGGGTGATTTGCATAAAAATAACCAGTTGTGTTCCTAGAAGTGACAACACGTATTATTATCATCATCTTGACGTTTCTGAATTTCTGAGATGAAGATTGGGTTTTCGTATTATTTAGATTCTTCGGACTACTGTTTTCATTTTAAGCGTCATTTTGCAAGTACTCTAACCACTGCGCCATGGGTCCTTGCGCAGTGGTTAGAGGACTTGAAGAAATCAATTGTAAAAATGATATTTTTCTAAGGTTGAAAGTTCGATTCTCAGTGTGTGCGACCGAAAAATACAATTGCGAATTATTTAAGACTTCTATCCACTCGTGGCTAACGGAACGAGCGCATGCTACTTCGTGAAATAAATAAAGAGTTCCATTCGAAATTCCGTACAAATTCCCGAATTCGACAAAGAATTTCTGAGTTCGACAAGATACACCCAAAGAGGGCCGGAGGTTACATCGACCGAAACGTTGTGGCACTCAAGGTGAGAAAAGTGAATCCAAATAATGCGAATCATTATTTTTCATATTTCTTTTTCTTTTCTTTTTTTACTCCTTCCTTTACTTGTTCTTCTTCTTCTTCTTCTTCTTCTTCTTCTTCTTCTTCTTCTTCTTCTTCTTCTTCTTCTTCTTCTTTCATATTTTCCAAGTGTTTACTCCTGTAAAAACTCTTTATTTGCTCTTCATCAAAAAGCAAACTCCAATAAAAATATAAAAAAGTCTTAAGGACAAAAACATCGCATTAATTTCACAGAACTATCAACTTCAACATCGCATACGGCAAAAGGTTACTTGCATCAAAACACGAATCTTAAGAACAAATATCAAGCAATAACCATTTTTTTATTTCTCCCTTTTTTTCAAGCGTCAAGAATTTGGGAAATCAGGAAACATTTTGGAATCGCAGGAAAAGCAACAACAAAATATGAACAAATTCAGAAGTAATCCTTGACAAACGGAAATGATGCTTAAATGATGTTTGGAAAGAAGAGTATGTTTTTTGAGAGGTAGAGGAGGGAAGAATCGTCCAAGAGAAAAAATGCTGTTATCTAAAACACCTTCCCCTTTATTATACGCATTCACAATCTCTGACATGCACTCACAGAATTTGTCAGACATAATTTTCTTTTATATTCGCTTCCTCTTTTTCTCTTTTCTTTCTTTCACTCTCTTCATCTCTCTCTTTCTTTCCCAATATGACATCATTCACACGCATGCGCGTACTCATTTTTTTCTCATCCAATTTTTTTTTATCCCAGTCTACTTTTCTTTGAAGCACAATTTTTAAATTTGATGTTGAATCTCAGTTACCTCCCCTATCTGTTCTCTCCCTTTCTCTCTGTAATTCTCTCTTTATCCAACCTCTCCCTCTCTCTTCAACCTAAACAGCAATTTTTAGGACTCCTGTTCGAACTCTTTCTCTTAGATAGCTTTTCTCTTTACACAAAATATTTTGTTTTCATTAACTTATTTTTGTTTTCCTTTCATTCCGTTTCCCTCTCTTTCCAATTTTTTTTCTCATCCACTTCTTCTTCTTCTTCTTCTTCTTCTTCTTCTTCTTCTTCTTCTTCTTCTTCTTCTTCTTCTTCTTCTTCTTCTTCTTCTATTCCCTTTACTCCTTTTGATTAAGTTTAATTTCCTTCTTTTCAACCCTTCGTCTTTTTTCATTCTTTATCTTTCTTTATTTCTTTCCATCTATTCCCTTCTTGTTTTCTTCCTTACTCACTATTTATCCCTTTTCTTCCTTTTTTTTATTCGACTTTTCCTTTCCTTCCTTACCTGTTTCACTTCTCCTTCTTTTCTTCTTTCTTTTCTTACTTCTTTCTTTTCCTCTTCTCGTCCTCCCTCTTTCGCATATCCTTTCCTCTCCCTATCTCCCCACCACCTCGCCGATGTTCAAAGAAAATACGCAGCGACACGGGTCCTTCAGATCCACACTTCACTCACTCAAGTGGCTCCGTAAAACCGATGTCGTTGCGTACACACACGCGATGGGGTCTGCTTCATCTTTACTTTCTACCGATGCTAATGAACGATAAAGAAATAAGAACCCCCTCCCTCCCTCAGTCATGGAGTTAACGCAATATATTGCATGCAGTTTTAACAGCGTCGGCGACCACGTCTCTCCAAATTGCAGAGCCATGAAAATATTGAGAAGACAAGTAAAAACAGTAGTTTCCAATTGCTTTCCATCATGATTAGGGGGTGTATATCCCCCCACCATGAGTTAAACGCGCCTTCAGATGCCAGTATGAAAATTTCTATGACTTCGTGCAGTACCATTAATATATTAGGTCGGTGCAAAAGTTCTGCCAGCATATAGAAGAGTTATGTTAAACCATAAACATTGATTTTATACATTTTGTTGCTATAATATCGATGCCGAAAAATGTTATGAATTAAAAAATGAGGAAAAAATAACAAAAATAAAAAGATAATTAAGTTTATCAGCAGATCAAAGGTATAAAAAGTTGTTCACCAAGGTACACAAAGGAAAGCTGAAATAATATTGTTAATCAAGGTGTGGCAGGTGACTGAGACAAAAGATCGGACATAAATGTAACGATAGTTAGAGCTAGTTTCCAGGCAGTTAGATAGGTAGCAATGAGTTCTGCGACAGTTTACGACAGAGGCAGTTTACGAATAGTTTTGTGTTTGCGACGATTGATGAGTTGCGAGTAAGTCTCACTTGTGTCCCAGAGCAGATTAAGATAAGCTGGCAACCACTGACGAACATGGCCTCAGCATCATACATAGATGGGTATTTATGATGCTGAGGCCATGTTCGCTAATGTAGATGGGGACTTATGATGCTGAGGGCATGTTCGCTAACGTAGATGGGGACATGATGCTGAGGCCATGTTCGCTAATGTAGATGAGGACTTATGATGCCGAGGCCATGTTCGCTAACGTAGATGGGGACTTATGATGCTGAGGGCATGTTCGCTAACGTAGATGGGGACTTATGATGCTGAGGGCATGTTCGCTAACGTAGATGGGGACTTATGGTGCTGAGGGCATGTTCGCTAACGTAGATGGGGACTTATGATGCTGAGGCCATGTTCGCTAACGTAGATGGGGACTTATGATGCTGAGGGCATGTTCGCTAACGTAGATGGGGACTTATGATGCTGAGGGCATGTTCGCTAATGTAGATGGGGACTTATGGTGCTGAGGGCATGTTCGCTAACGTAGATGGGGACTTATGATGCTGAGGGCATGTTCGCTAACGTAGATGGGGACTTATGGTGCTGAGGGCATGTTCGCTAACGTAGATGGGGACTTATGATGCTGAGGGCATGTTCGCTAACGTAGATGGGGACTTATGGTGCTGAGGGCATGTTCGCTAACGTAGATGGGGACTTATGATGCTGAGGCCATGTTCGCTAACGTAGATGGGGACTTATGATGCTGAGGGCATGTTCGCTAACGTAGATGGGGACTTATGATGCTGAGGGCATGTTCGCTAACGTAGATGGGGACTTATGGTGCTGAGGGCATGTTCGCTAACGTAGATGGGGACTTATGATGCTGAGGGCATGTTCGCTAACGTAGATGGGGACATGATGCTGAGGCCATGTTCGCTAACGTAGATGGGGACATGATGCTGAGGCCATGTTCGCTAATGTAGATGAGGACTTATGATGCCGAGGCCATGTTCGCTAACGTAGATGGGGACTTATGATGCTGAGGCCATGTTCGCTAACGTAGATGGGGACTTATGATGCTGAGGGCATGTTCGCTAACGTAGATGGGGACTTATGGTGCTGAGGGCATGTTCGCTAACGTAGATGGGGACTTATGATGCTGAGGGCATGTTCGCTAACGTAGATGGGGACTTATGGTGCTGAGGGCATGTTCGCTAACGTAGATGGGGACTTATGATGCTGAGGGCATGTTCGCTAACGTAGATGGGGACATGATGCTGAGGCCATGTTCGCTAACGTAGATGGGGACATGATGCTGAGGCCATGTTCGCTAATGTAGATGAGGACTTATGATGCCGAGGCCATGTTCGCTAACGTAGATGGGGACTTATGATGCTGAGGCCATGTTCGCTAACGTAGATGGGGACTTATGATGCTGAGGGCATGTTCGCTAACGTAGATGGGGACTTATGATGCTGAGGCCATGTTCGCTAACGTAGATGGGGACTTATGATGCTGAGGGCATGTTCGCTAACGTAGATGGGGACTTATGATGCTGAGGGCATGTTCGCTAACGTAGATGGGGACTTATGGTGCTGAGGGCATGTTCGCTAACGTAGATGGGGACTTATGATGCTGAGGGCATGTTCGCTAACGTAGATGGGGACATGATGCTGAGGCCATGTTCGCTAACGTAGATGGGGACATGATGCTGAGGCCATGTTCGCTAATGTAGATGAGGACTTATGATGCCGAGGCCATGTTCGCTAACGTAGATGGGGACTTATGATGCTGAGGCCATGTTCGCTAACGTAGATGGGGACTTATGATGCCGAGGCCATGTTCGCTAACGTAGATGAGGACTTATGATGCCGAGGCCATGTTCGCTAACGTAGATGAGAACTTATGATGCCGAGGCCATGTTCGCTAACGTAGATGGGGACTTATGATGCTGAGGGCATGTTCGCTAACGTAGATGGGGACTTATGATGCTGAGGCCATGTTCGCTAACGTAGATGGGGACTTATGATGCTGAGGGCATGTTCGCTAACGTAGATGGGGACTTATGATGCTGAGGGCATGTTCGCTAACGTAGATGGGGACTTATGGTGCTGAGGGCATGTTCGCTAACGTAGATGGGGACTTATGATGCTGAGGGCATGTTCGCTAACGTAGATGGGGACATGATGCTGAGGCCATGTTCGCTAACGTAGATGGGGACATGATGCTGAGGCCATGTTCGCTAATGTAGATGAGGACTTATGATGCCGAGGCCATGTTCGCTAACGTAGATGGGGACTTATGATGCTGAGGCCATGTTCGCTAACGTAGATGGGGACTTATGATGCCGAGGCCATGTTCGCTAACGTAGATGAGGACTTATGATGCCGAGGCCATGTTCGCTAACGTAGATGAGGACTTATGATGCCGAGGCCATGTTCGCTAACGTAGATGGGGACTTATGATGCTGAGGGCATGTTCGCTAACGTAGATGGGGACTTATGATGCTGAGGCCATGTTCGCTAACGTAGATGGGGACTTATGATGCTGAGGGCATGTTCGCTAACGTAGATGGGGACTTATGATGCTGAGGGCATGTTCGCTAACGTAGATGGGGACTTATGATGCTGAGGCCATGTTCGCTAACGTAGATGGGGACTTATGATGCTGAGGGCATGTTCGCTAACGTAGATGGGGACTTATGGTGCTGAGGGCATGTTCGCTAACGTAGATGGGGACTTATGATGCTGAGGCCATGTTCGCTAACGTAGATGGGGACTTATGATGCTGAGGGCATGTTCGCTAACGTAGATGGGGACTTATGGTGCTGAGGGCATGTTCGCTAACGTAGATGGGGACTTATGATGCTGAGGGCATGTTCGCTAACGTAGATGGGGACTTATGATGCTGAGGGCATGTTCGCTAACGTAGATGGGGACTTATGATGCTGAGGCCATGTTCGCTAACGTAGATGGGGACTTATGATGCTGAGGGCATGTTCGCTAACGTAGATGGGGACTTATGGTGCTGAGGGCATGTTCGCTAACGTAGATGGGGACTTATGATGCTGAGGCCATGTTCGCTAACGTAGATGGGGACTTATGATGCTGAGGGCATGTTCGCTAACGTAGATGGGGACTTATGGTGCTGAGGGCATGTTCGCTAACGTAGATGGGGACTTATGATGCTGAGGCCATGTTCGCTAACGTAGATGGGGACTTATGATGCTGAGGGCATGTTCGCTAACGTAGATGGGGACTTATGGTGCTGAGGGCATGTTCGCTAACGTAGATGGGGACTTATGATGCTGAGGGCATGTTCGCTAACGTAGATGGGGACATGATGCTGAGGCCATGTTCGCTAACGTAGATGGGGACATGATGCTGAGGCCATGTTCGCTAATGTAGATGAGGACTTATGATGCCGAGGCCATGTTCGCTAACGTAGATGGGGACTTATGATGCTGAGGCCATGTTCGCTAACGTAGATGGGGACTTATGATGCTGAGGGCATGTTCGCTAACGTAGATGGGGACTTATGGTGCTGAGGGCATGTTCGCTAACGTAGATGGGGACTTATGATGCTGAGGGCATGTTCGCTAACGTAGATGGGGACATGATGCTGAGGCCATGTTCGCTAACGTAGATGGGGACATGATGCTGAGGCCATGTTCGCTAATGTAGATGAGGACTTATGATGCCGAGGCCATGTTCGCTAACGTAGATGGGGACTTATGATGCTGAGGCCATGTTCGCTAACGTAGATGGGGACTTATGATGCCGAGGCCATGTTCGCTAACGTAGATGAGGACTTATGATGCCGAGGCCATGTTCGCTAACGTAGATGAGGACTTATGATGCCGAGGCCATGTTCGCTAACGTAGATGGGGACTTATGATGCTGAGGGCATGTTCGCTAACGTAGATGGGGACTTATGATGCTGAGGCCATGTTCGCTAACGTAGATGGGGACTTATGATGCTGAGGGCATGTTCGCTAACGTAGATGGGGACTTATGATGCTGAGGGCATGTTCGCTAACGTAGATGGGGACTTATGATGCTGAGGCCATGTTCGCTAACGTAGATGGGGACTTATGATGCTGAGGGCATGTTCGCTAACGTAGATGGGGACTTATGGTGCTGAGGGCATGTTCGCTAACGTAGATGGGGACTTATGATGCTGAGGCCATGTTCGCTAACGTAGATGGGGACTTATGATGCTGAGGGCATGTTCGCTAACGTAGATGGGGACTTATGGTGCTGAGGGCATGTTCGCTAACGTAGATGGGGACTTATGATGCTGAGGGCATGTTCGCTAACGTAGATGGGGACTTATGATGCTGAGGGCATGTTCGCTAACGTAGATGGGGACTTATGATGCTGAGGCCATGTTCGCTAACGTAGATGGGGACTTATGATGCTGAGGGCATGTTCGCTAACGTAGATGGGGACTTATGGTGCTGAGGGCATGTTCGCTAACGTAGATGGGGACTTATGATGCTGAGGCCATGTTCGCTAACGTAGATGGGGACTTATGATGCTGAGGGCATGTTCGCTAACGTAGATGGGGACTTATGGTGCTGAGGGCATGTTCGCTAACGTAGATGGGGACTTATGATGCTGAGGCCATGTTCGCTAACGTAGATGGGGACTTATGATGCTGAGGGCATGTTCGCTAACGTAGATGGGGACTTATGGTGCTGAGGGCATGTTCGCTAACGTAGATGGGGACTTATGATGCTGAGGGCATGTTCGCTAACGTAGATGGGGACATGATGCTGAGGCCATGTTCGCTAACGTAGATGGGGACTTATGATGCTGAGGCCATGTTCGCTAATGTAGATGAGGACTTATGATGCCGAGGCCATGTTCGCTAACGTAGATGGGGACTTATGATGCTGAGGCCATGTTCGCTAACGTAGATGGGGACTTATGATGCTGAGGGCATGTTCGCTAACGTAGATGGGGACTTATGGTGCTGAGGGCATGTTCGCTAACGTAGATGGGGACTTATGATGCTGAGGGCATGTTCGCTAACGTAGATGGGGACTTATGGTGCTGAGGGCATGTTCGCTAACGTAGATGGGGACTTATGATGCTGAGGGCATGTTCGCTAACGTAGATGGGGACATGATGCTGAGGCCATGTTCGCTAACGTAGATGGGGACATGATGCTGAGGCCATGTTCGCTAATGTAGATGAGGACTTATGATGCCGAGGCCATGTTCGCTAACGTAGATGGGGACTTATGATGCTGAGGGCATGTTCGCTAACGTAGATGGGGACTTATGATGCTGAGGGCATGTTCGCTAACGTAGATGGGGACTTATGATGCTGAGGGCATGTTCGCTAACGTATATGGGGACTTATGGTGCTGAGGGCATGTTCGCTAATGTAGATGGGGACTTATGATGCTGAGGGCATGTTCGCTAACGTAGATGGGGACATGATGCTGAGGCCATGTTCGCTAATGTAGATGTGGACATGATGCTGAGGGCATGTTCGCTAACGTAGATGGGAACTTATGATGCTGAGGCCATGTTCGCTAATGTAGATGGGGACATGATGCTGAGGCCATGTTCGCTAATGTAGATGTGGACTTATGATGCTGAGGCCATGTTCGCTAACGTAGATGTGGATTTATGATGCTGAGGCCATGTTCGCTAACGTAGATGGGGACTTATGATGCTGAGGCCATGTTCGCTAACGTAGATGGGGACTTATAATGCTGAGGGCATATTCGCTAACGTAGATTGGGACTTCAGCGTTCTGAAGGTCGATGTTATCACACACACAATGCAACTGATATTTGCATAATATATCGGAGTTTGTGTTTTTCGTGTTTCATTTTTTATACTTGTAAATCCATGCGCCCCTCCTCAGTCACCAATGTGAAAGACGACGACACGCCGAAGAGAGGGCGAATAAGAAGACCACGTTCGATCGGCGTTTGTTGTCGAGCAGGCTAGCCCACATGTCTCTATCATATTGCTATTAATTAAATATATTACCATGATTAATTTATAAAATTTCCTTTTAGATTATTAAAGCATCATTCTTAGCTATGTTGATCTGAAAACGTCCCTTTTTAGTTAATAGAATGGTAATCATATTCCATCATGATAATGCTCGTCCTCACACGGCATAACTGACCAAAGATCTCCTAGGAGAATTTGATTGGGGAATCTTGCTTCGTCTTGCATATTATTATGGCATTACTCCCTCGGATTATCACTTGTCACAGAATCATTTACATGGTCTTAGGTTAACAACACTAGAGAAAATTAAATTCATATTTAACATTAAAATCTAAAAAAAAATTGCAAGCAAAGCTCGTTTACAAATGGAATTAAGTTATAAAGAGCAAAAATGGTTATTGCTATGAATAAAGATGTTTAAAATCACACAGTGTTTCATTTGCAAGATGAAAATTTAAACCCGCAAACACTTTTGCTCTGACCTAATAGATAAAAAAAAAGAAATAGGAAAAAATTAAAACAAAGCATTTATAAAACAGATTAAAAATATTAACACTTTTCAACAGAAGACATTTTAACATAATTTGGAAATGTTTTTTTTACTCGTTTTCACGCTAAACAAGATAACTTACCACTGAGACGTGAGGCGCAATTGTAAATTAGAGACCATGCCTATGGTGCTACTTTAAGTGGGAAGTTGAGCAGCGAAAAGTCTGTTCACGTTACATTTAAATTTCTTTCCTAAATTTGCGTACTGTAATGGTATTCAAGTAATTTTAAGTAATAATTAGTTTAATGCATATTGTTAACACATGTAACTTATTATCTAATAGGCGGAAAGGTAGATATATGCCGAAACGATATATCCCGAAACGTTTTTATTAAGAGCGTAAGCACACAATTCTATATAGATAATCAAAGAAAATGTCTCCATTCCGACAATAGTCTTAACCAGAATAAGTATTTTCAGAAAGATCTAAAGCGAAATACATTATTAAGTAAAAAACTAAAAAGGCTAGTTAGAATCAATTATCAATTTGTCAGATGTAATGCTATCACGGTCTTACTTCGAGAAATAGCCCCACTTAATTTTATATATTAGATATCTACTAGTTAAAGACATTAATTATACACAATATAATTACAATGTAATTAATTTTCATGGCAAGTGCTCGTCTGAGTTTCACTCTCTGTCCCCCTTGCCAAACTTTCACGAAAAACACGTCTAGCTAAAACCACTATCAATAATTTACCGTACTCTTTATCTGTGCCCAAACCTAAACGTAGATTCCATGAACAAAGCTGTTCCGTTTTCCTGCTTTCCAGCTGATCATCTACAAGTCTAACGTAAACAAGATTTTGATGAGCCGTACCCTTAAGTAATCCAATTTACCAAATTTCCACTACTAACGATTACTAGGATATTGTCCCATTGACTACCGTACACTTATTAACCCTTATCCTTAAGTGGCCTCCGGGCCTTGGTAAGTAGTGACTCCTTTGTAAAAATAAAAATAAATAAATAAAAATTACTCGTCATTGCCAAGACTACTTCAAAGAAGGTGGACCTCTATCGTGCTAGGTGTGAATACGAGTAAAAAACATGTCAGAAATAAACATCACACATTATTTGTCCTTCGGGCCGATATTACCTCTATCCCACCGCAAGAGGATGTGACACCAGGTCGGAAGGTGGGAAAATGAGTTAGTGCTCCAAGAGGAGCACTTCGACCTTACTAAAATATGTTTGAGTATCCCTGTCGTCATTCCTCGGTGAACATACCTCAGGCAACAAGCGATAAATTTGCTCCCTTCGAAAGCCAGGAAGCAAGGCCCTAAGGGTGAACCTCCTAGGGTTACACAGAACATTTTTTCATAAGTCTGACAGCAAAAATGAACACCGAAATAGTCTAGTTTCTATCGGACTGATTGTCGAGATTAGAACATCGACTAACGTTAACTGTGAAGTTGACAGACAAAAATCGCAGCGTAGTATCTGTTCGGATGATGTACTTCACATATTCTCTCCCCAGTCAGTGGAGGATAAATCTTTTATGACTGAAACAATATTGATTTATGTTCCTCTCCAAATTGCACTTTTTTTGAGGGAGCTGAATTTTCCCCACATTAAAAACCAACATTTTGTCCAGCTCTGCCCTCGTGGGGAGGCAAGTAAATAGGTGTTTATCAGAAATAAATAGATAAGTAACGCGCAAACTCAGATAAAAGCACAGCTCTATTCAGCTTAAGTCTATCATCTCATAGGATTTATGCACTTTGAAATTTGAGTGCACATTAAAGCAGCTTTATACCATACATACACGCAATGCCCGCAGGTTAGAACTTGAATCCCTACTAAACACTATTCTCAAATGTTTAACGTCTACAGGATAACCTCGCGTGAGGATACCATCCCTACAAGTAAATCCTAACCAAATACAAAATAACATGATATTCGCATTTCTCATAAGATCCCTTCAGTATGGCTATCCCACAAACAATGGCACATACTAGTAATTGCGCACTTTTCCAAGTGATGTTACCTCAAGCTACGAACAGTGTTAAATATATCTTGACAAGATCATCCCACGAAGCAGCAACTTTATGGTAACCTACCTGCTATATCTACTACCATCAGGGAGCGACGTCTATGATTTGCCGGCCATTGCCAGAGGAGTAAAAGCTGATGAGGAATGTATTGCTGTTGACTCCACGGCACGGGCGCACGAGCATAGGACGACCTAGATCCACGTACATCCAGCAACTTGTACTTGACACAAACTGTGATCCTGAAGATCTGAGACAGCTGATGGAAGACAAGAAAGTCTGGTAAGAGAGAGAGAGAGAGAGAGAGAGAGAGAGAGAGAGAGAGAGAGAGAGAGAGAGAGAGAGAGTCACATGGTCCGGGCAAGGAACCCGACCAGATAGGTATAGATTACCTAAAGCTAAATACTCCAGCAAACTACATGAACTATTGTCCTAGAATCCGGTAGATACAAAAGAGACCTCAATATTTTATGGCCTTGGTCAATTAGTGAGAGAAAAATGAATGTTCTTCATTTCTTTGCTGGCTCAACATTTAAGAGGTACAGGAGAACTTTACTAAAATATAAAACAAATTAATAGAACACTCGAATATCAACACACATGAAACTCTAGTTCCCTTCGAAGTAATCTCCTCCAGCTGCAATTCACTTGGACCGTTCCAACTTCTGGAAGACCACATGGAAACCCTCTTGTGTGAGTATGCCAATGACCCTAGTCACAGCCTCTTTCATCTCAATTGTCTCATGACGACAACCTCTGAGGTTTTCCTTGAACTTAGGAAATAACCGAAAGTATCAGGAAGCAACGTCTGAACTATAAGGAGGATGAGGAACTATCTTGATGTCACCTTGGTCAAATAGTCTGTGATAAAGATGGAGTTGTAGAATGGTGCATTCGTGCAAATCTTCCGCATCTTCAGTTCCACACGAATAAATGTGTGTACAGTTCCCACACTGATATCAAACTGCGCACTTATTGTCTCTGTAGACACACGACGGTCCTTATCCATAGAATTCTTTATTTTGCCCCTCAACTTTGGTGATATGACTTCTTTATTCGTCTCACACCCCTCATCAGCACTCACCGATTCCCTGCCTTCCTTAAATCTCTTATGCCACTAATAACTAATGCTCGAGTCATGCAGTATTGCTCAAAAGCAGTCTGAAGCATTTCATATGTTTCTGCAGAAGTTTTTCAAGTTTAAAACAGAATTTTATTGCATATCGTTCTTCTAAAGTGTCCCCACGTTCAGATTGCATTTTCAAAATTCACCCGCTGTGACAATCGGACTTCGGTAGGGTGTATTCCAATTCTTGCTGTAGCTGTTCATTTGAACCTGCAGTCACCTCATAAGATGTATAGAATAGCATACTGAATTTTAAAGAATATACGACAATTTTAAATGCCTGTGCAAAGAAAAAAAATTGGAAACTTATTGAAGGCACCTAGTATATATATATATATATATATATATATATATATATATATATATATATATATATATATATATATATATATATACATGGGTTCGATAAAATACTGGAAATACATTGTGACTTTTGTATCAAATTATAAGTCGTTTAAACCTATAAACATTGAAAAATTACCAAAATGTTGGTTTCATGTCTTTAGCGAATCTTTCTGGCATGGTCTTAGTAATGTTTACAGGGCACTTGATAGTAAAAGATGTGCAGATACAAAGCCTTTTCTGTCCTTCTTTCCAAAACTGGTCATATCTAGACAATTCAGTTGCACTACATTATATGTTCCGAGCAATAAAGAATTTGCTGCTTTATTTTAAATTACACTTGATTAAAAAACAAAAATACAAAAACATTATTTATGATGTACGTACTTGTCACGGAACAAAGCTGTCATATTCCAAGAATTACGTAAATTGATCAAGTAGCCTTTTTCTTAATTAAGAAAATCAAGCCATGAGGCAACCGGGAGCGGTCATGTAATTTTTTATCTTTTGTCAAATTGAAGGGCGACAATAAAATTCAACTCCATAAATTGTTTGTATTCAATATATATTAATTGTTGAGACATTATGTTGAACAAAACTCTGTGAAAACTTTGTATTTTGTATTCAAAACTTTGATAAATTTTTGCATTTTGTATTCAATAAATTAAAACTTTGTATTTTGTATTCAAAACTTTGTTCAAATTTTGCATTTTGTATTCAATAAATTAAAACTTTTTTCTTTGTATTCAATTGATTAGAATTTTGTAATCGCTAAAAAATCTTAAAATTTGATTTTTGAATAAAATAAATTACTTGATTAATTTACGCGATTTTTAGAATATGACACAAGATTTTTCTATATTTTTGGTTTTTAATCAAGTGCAATTCTAAATAAACATGAGATTTTTTTTTATTACACACAACATATAATGCAACTAAATTATCTAGATATGACCAGTGTTGGAAATGGGGGAGGAGGGAAGTCTTGCATGAATAAATTTTTTTCTCTCAAAGGTCCTGTAGACATTACTAGAACTGCGTCAGAAATTCTCGTATCTTGCTGAAAGCATAAAATCAACAGTTTACTAATTTTTCTATTTTTATAGGTTTAAAACTTTCCGATGCCAAAAACGATTCTTGTAATTGTTTATTATTTGATTTATTTTTATTTAACACTTAATTTTCTATAACTGCTACTAAAAATAAAAGGGTAAATATGTATTGGTTTTAAGCTACAAACAAAATAAAATTTATGGATTATCCACGCGAGTGTATTTTTTTGCGAAAATATATCACAAGGATTTTTACGGAAATCGAAAAAAAAAAAAGTAAGAACCAACAATTCTACAGCTAAATATTTTGTGATTTTAAAACATATTTTAATAAAATCAAATTCGATATTTCGATCTGTAACAATCTTAATCAAGTAATATGAGGGCTTTTTTTCTGTCACGTACCATATTGTTGGAGGTAATGCCTGGCACGTATCTCTAAGATGTTTTGGTGAGGATAATGTCCAGTTTGGTAGATGAAGATTCTGTTATGGATCGAAATATCGAATTTGATTTTATTAAAATAATATGTTTGTTTATAAAAAATATGCACTTTAAACTTTAGATTTTATATATACTAGCATGGCCACCCTGCATTGCCCGGTCGTAAAATACGCTTGAATATGATATTTTGATTAATGCAGATTTCGTATTTATTATTATATTATATTGAACTCAATAAGATCCTTCTTAAATAAGAGAAAAATCTAGATTGTCCTCGATGGGCGTACGTCCAAAAAATTTGATATAAATGCGGGTGTGCCACAGGGATCGATTCTTGGACCTTTGTTATTTCTGATATTCATAAATGACTTGCCTGATAAAATTGTCTCTGAGATGGGTATATTTGCCGACGACACCACGCTCTATAGCAGGCATGTGGGGAAAACTAATGAGCACATATCTAAGGTAATGGCCAAAACCCTAGAGGAAGACCTCCAGTCTGTAGTGGAATGGGGTCAAAAATGGATGGTAACGTTCAACGCTGCCAAGACAAAGCTCATTTCTTTTAATAATTACATGAAACCTTACCAACCACCAATAGCTATGGCTAGAGATACTTTACCTGAGAGCACTTCGTTCAAGCTCCTTGGCTTAACGTTCACAAGAAACATGAGTTGGAATAGATACATCGAGATTATTGTTAAGGCTGTTGCAAAGAAAATGGGGTTTCTCTATCGTGCTAGAAAGTTACTTACGACTTAAAGTATCCTGTACCCCTACAAAGCCACCATTCGCCCGTGTATGGAGTACTGCTGTCACATTTGGGCTGGTGCAGCTGCTACTAGTCACTCGCTCCTAGACTGGGTCACAAAAGAGAGTCGCCAACCTAATAGGTCCCGAACTGTCATCTAAACATTAGTCCCTGTCCCGCCGACAAAATGTTGTATCCTTCTGCCTGTTTTATAAGTATTTTAATGGTGGATGCTCTGACGAACCCCTTGTACCCCCTCGACGAAAATACCCCCGACAAACCCGACATGTATCGAAGTCCCACCCCTATACAGTTGAGCTCCCTAGATGTAAGAAAGCTTTTTACTCTAACAGTTTCTTCCCCAGAACTGCAGGACTTTGGAATTCTCTTCCGATTTCCTGCTTCCCCAACTGTACTGACATGCAGAAGTTCAAGTGTAATGTGAACAGACATTTTGCTGCTAAACTCCCTACATAGTACCCCTGCAACTTAGGTTCCTGATAGTAGCTCCCTACATCAAAGTGGCAACGTGCCCTGTTTGGGTTGAAAATGTAATAAAAAATATATACATATAGTAATGATTTCAAAAGTTAAAAAAAAAAAAATACACTTGCGCCACCACTGGGAATCGAAACCAAAACGCTTAGCTTACGATTTACTTTCTCCTTTGACATTAATGCCTGAGCTATGAAGACGTATTTGCTGCAAGGCAAAAAATTAAAATATGATCCAATAGATATTACGTTACGCATGCATATTCGTAATGCCATCGATCGACCAATCGGGTGTAATCTTAACTTCCTGCACTGATGATTCCCGAAA
Source organism: Euprymna scolopes (assembly GCF_053919585.1). Lineage (NCBI taxonomy): Eukaryota > Metazoa > Mollusca > Cephalopoda > Sepiida > Sepiolidae > Euprymna > Euprymna scolopes. Next base: position 10,907,024 of record NC_136486.1, read on the forward strand.
GCATGAAATACTAGTGTCTGTGGGTATTAACAATAAGTATATTCTCTTTCTCTCTCTCTCTCTCTCTCTCTCTCTATATATATATATATATATATATATATATATATATATATATATATATATATATATATAAAGAAAAAAGGAAATGACGATATAAAACTATATAGTAATATATATATATATATATATATATATATATATATATATTTCTTCATTTATTCAATAAAAGTATACATCAATTGGGGTGCAGGGTAAGTGACAACTCTTTATACCATGGTATTTCGAAACCTAATGCTTCTCATCAGAAGAGGAGAGAAGACTCTAGGTAACATAATAGAGATATAACATCTAGCGAAATAAAATTCCGAGGCCGTTTGGGGAAACTAAACTTATCTCTGTGATATAGGAAAAATATAGTTTTTATTATGTAATACAGGTAGGTATATGTCATATCTGTCATAGTTTGTCATATATGGACAAAATATGTTAGTATGTAATATTAACGAAACATCCTTATAAATCCTCTCTATATACTCATCATCACTCATAAAATTCTCCCCAAGAGAGCTTTGACTTTTAACACCTTTAATTTTCTTCACTTAAAGCCTAAATTTTAATTTATCAGTATAAACGCTCCGTTCCACCTCAACACAATCCTAATATCTGAAAACACCATCTTGGTTTCCTCCGCTCCAGAATTGAACCTTTCCTACAAATAGACCTCTATAATGGCCATCTCTTTATAAAAATTTCAAAAGTAATTCTTAATAGATTTGGACCATTTTAACCTCCAATATTTTTAATTACAGTAGAGAATCCTCACAGTTACTATCTATGACATATAGTCCCAATATAAGTGGCATCACTTGAAATAGAGAAATATATAACCTTGACAACTAATCCCCCTCCTCAAGTAAACCAACCTAAACTTTAAGATCCATCGCCCCCCCCCTTACCACTGACATTCAGCTCACTCTCTTCATCCCTCTCCTCATCCATCTCTTTGTTCCTATCCTTCAACTACTGCGTTTTTACAATCCTGTGTCAGTTAGCATCAGGTCCTACTATCAAATTTACTTTTCTTCAGCCTCGAACTATTTTACATTTTATTTACAAATTTTGGAGGGATTCAGTTTCTCTATAACCAAGAACTACTCTTAGAAATTGTTAAAATTTCTAAAATTATGTAAAAATATTTATTCGTTAACCATAAACTAGTGCAAATTTTGTCGGTAAAAATGGGGGTTTCCAGCTAGATTATGTACTAACCAAATGAAAGTGACTCTGATTTTATAATCCATGAATTAATATCCCTTAAGCTGACTCATTTGTTGAAGGGATTTGTATTTATTTTCAACGAATGAAAATCTTTTCGAACCTCAAAAAGTAACACCTATATGCAAAAGGAATAAACTGGCACGGAGTTGGAAACTCCTATAAAGCGAGGAAATAAACAGACAAAGCTGGATAGACTTTACCAACAGGTTGACCGAAAGAAGTCAAAGAATGTATGTATTCTCCACAAATCACCCTTGCCCTTTCAGGATCAGGACGGCGAAGCAAAAAGACTTAATAATTCACATACTAATTTTATAAGCTCCCACTAACAAGAATAAGGTAAAAACACACATATACAATGTCACACTACACAAGACATAATGAATATATTGACTTGTAACTAGTATTCACTCAACGTCTTTATACAAACACGTATCGTCCTATGAACATTTACTAATATGAAAAGAACTTTTTAATTTTTACTAGCAGGTCACCATGCAGTGCCCGGTCGTAAAATACGCTTAAATATCATATTTTGATTAATAAAAATTTCGTATTAATTATTATATTATATTGGACCCAATTTATAGTAATGATTTAAAAAGCAAAAAAAAAAAAAAAAATGACTCAGGCGCCACCACTGAGAATCGAAACTAAAACATTTAATTTACGATTTACGTTTCCCTTTGACATTAATGCCTGAGCTATGAAGACATGTTTGCTGCAAGGCTAAAAATTAAAACATGAATCAATAGCTATTACTTTACGCATGCATATTCGTAATGCCGTCGTTCGACCTTCACTTGGCAAATTCAATTTTTTTAATTTTCACATTTTTGCACCGATTTTCCCCGGCCAAAACCCAAATATGAAGTTTCGTATGCGTTTGAATTCCTTATATATTAAGTTTCATGTCTGTAAACCAAAAACTGACAGAGGAGCTTGGTAGGCGAAAAAAAAAACCAAAAAAAAAACCCCAAAAAACAAAACAAAACAAAAAAAACTAATAGAGAATTAATTAAAATGAATGTTTCATAGGCAAATTGGCTAGATCTTTTGCAGATGAATGCAATTCTATTACCCGCATATGACAAAGTTGTATTTTCTTTTTAAATAAATAGAAAAAAAGGGGATTTAATACGAATATCAATACACAAAAACACCCAAATTTATGGGAGTATAGATATCTTTTGTATATAAATATTTTGCTATAAAATTTATTTTTTTCTTAATTTCTCTTTTACAAAACTCTGTTTAATGTAATTGCTAAAGGAAAGAAGTTTAATCTTAGCAGCATTAAATGTTACCATCCATTTACGTTCACGTTTAATTACAAACCTAAGGCTATTCTCTAAAATTTCAGCTATTGTCTTACATATGTGGGTATTCGTTTTCACCCATGCCTATTATAGAGCGTGGTGTCATCAGTAAATATGTCCATCAAGGAGATAATTTTATCATGAAGGTCGTTTATGAATATCAGGAATAATAAAAGCCTAAGCGTCGACAGTCGTTAAACCCAACGATTAACTTTTGTTACAAGTGTACAATTTCTCTCAAAACGACGGGGAAAGTTATGCTTTGCTAGTGTTCGAACTAATATCCATATTCATATTCGTAACACACCATTCGCTAAGGTGTAGAAAAAGAAAAAAAGAAAGAAAAACTTGTCACTATAGAACGAAGAAAAACAAATAAAGAAAAAGTCTCATTATGGATATAGAGTAAAGAGTTTCTTTCCGAATTTATTTCAGACGGCAAAGAGAGTGTCGGGCTTATTTGCTTTCCTCCGTTTCCAAAACACTTGAATTGTTTTTCACTCATGAACCTCTATGTGATAGGACGGATACACATTTAGATGTATATGCAAAATACACCTTGATCTTATATACGTATATATTATATATAAGTGAGAATGTCTGTGTGTGAGGACACTTTTTGAACCATACACTCAACTGATTCTTGATCCACAAACTTGAAATTTGGTATATACGGTATTCAGACACGTAGAAAATTTTAAAATCGCTTCCCATATGGAAAATAGGCTGCTAAGGGGGTCAAAATTAAAAAATTAGTATTTGTAAGTCATCGGATATTAATCTGCTTGTCAATTGTTTTACGAGGTTTGAAAAAAGTATTTAAAATCGTAGCTAGCTGGTCTAATGGTTATTGTATTTGACTTACTATCTTTAGGTTTTGGTTTCAAGCCCAGCTCAAGTATTTAACTAATAATCGCATTCGCATGTCTCTGTTTCTTTACCTTTTTAAAACTTCATTCTTTTAAAAAGAATTTAACATTAAGTTTAATACCTGGCAACGCCGGGTACATCTCTCTCTCTCTCTTTATATATATATATATATATATATATATATATATATATATATATATATATATATATATATATATATATTATATTTGTATGTATACACACACATATGTATACATTGGGCAAAAGTATATATATATATGTATAATATATATATACATACATATATATATCATATATTTGTATATATACACATATATATATATATATATATATATACATTGGCCAAAAGTACATATATCTATGCATAATATATATATATATATATATATATATATATATATATATATATATATATATAGTAGCATCCAAAACTAAGGGACAAAATTTTAAATCTAATATTTGTTAGAAATAACAACTGTGAAAAGCTGAAATTTGGACAACTGGTAGTCGTTATCATCCATAATAACATACTAAAATTTGAATCATTTGCAAAGGATAGAAAAAGAATTATAACAATTGTTTATTTATTTTCAAAAGTAAGGGAAAAAATTGAGAAAAACAATGTAAATAGTATGCTATATTCAAACCTGTTGATTTCCTCTAAAGAATAAGTCTTACTTAGTCATTTGTAAACGTTGTATTAGCCGGCACCATGGCTAAACGCCAAAAAATTGATTACTCTGTGAGACAAGCTTTTTAAAGCTACACAAGGAAAAGCACACCATTAGAGAGATTTCAGAGAAACTGAAGCGTTCCAAGAGTGTTGCTGGTAGGGTTGTTAAATCCTACAATGACACTGGCAAAATAGTTAGTGCTTTTAAAACCGGTAGATCCCGCAAAACTTTGGCAAGAGAAGATCAAATAATCCAGCGTATGTCATTAAAGGACTGTTTTAAGTTTTATACAAAAATTAAAAGGGTTATAAATAGTACGTCATGTGTTAGTGTGTCAAGACAGACTGTTTCTAGACGACTGCAAGAAATAGGGCTGTTTAATCGAACACCAGGAAAGAAACCACATGTTAGTTCGAAGAATAAGAATATATTAGACATTGCTAACAGATATGTAATTTGGGCATATGTAAATTGGGCAAAAGTATTTTTCAGTGACGAAAGCAAGTTTAATTTATTTGGAAATGATGGAAAAAACAATGCAAAGAGACGTATTGGTGAAAGATTAAGTGCAAAGTGTACTAAGAAAATTGTCAAGTTTGGGGGCGGAAGCGTCATGGTATTTGGAATGATTTCTAGCCAAGGTACAACGCTTCTTGTCCGGCTACAAACTCGTGTAAATGCGCAGATCTATAAAAACATTATTCAAGATCATGTTGTGCCAGTCATACAGAATTCAGGTTTCGATGGGCTACTTTTATGCAAAATAATGCCCCATGTCACAAAACAAAGGTGATGATGAGTTACCTTAACGAGCAAGATTTCGAAATTATGGATTGGTACCCGCAAAATATCCGATAAAAATCTTTGGAAGATCTTAGGAGTGAAAGTTATGGAAAGAAATCCCACTAACACGGAAGATTTGTGGATGAAGCTTCAAGAAGAATGGTCTAAAATTAGTATTGAGGATTGTCAAGATTCGTTCTTGTGGTCGAAGATGTGCAGCTGTCATTGAGAGCAAGGGCTCATTTACTAAATTATAAAATTATAAATTATAATTATGTTTGTATTGTTTTTTTAGCTGTTTACATTGTTTTTCTCAATTTCGTCCCTTACTTTTGGACGTTTCTATTTCGAAAATAAATAAATAATCGTTATAATTCTTTTTCTACCCCTTGCAACTTATTCAAATTTTAGTATTTTATTATGCATAATAACGACTACCAGTTGTCAAAATTTCAGCTTTTCACAGTTGTTATTTCTAACAAATATTAGGTTCTAAAATGTGGTCCCTTAGTTTTGGACGCTACTATATATATATATATATATATATATATATATATATATATATATATATATATATATATATATATATACCACAGAAGGTGTAGTGCTTTTAATCTTTTAGTGCTTTTAATTTTTTTCTTGCGCATAAACTTATGCGTTTCTGAAATTTGGAGATAAGAATTGATATTCGGGCTACTGTTCTTATCTGGAGTCTTACATTTCGGCCGATATAAGCTCCGGCCTTCTTCTGGTATATCTTGTTGAACTCAGAAATCTTTCTGTCGAATTGGGGAATAGAAGAGTAGTAGGAATAATCTAAAATACACAAATATAGGAATTGTTTTTTCTTTATTTTTTATTTACATATTATTTTCTATTTTTGTTATATATTTAGACCCTGTGCCAGTAAAAAGAGATTATGTTAACTAGTATGAATTTCAGCGAGAGTTACATAGGTACATGTCATGATAAACTGGCCGCAAACGGAAGTAGACTACCTGTAGTTAGCGTTATTGAAGCTAGTGGTTAAGAGTTTCCTTTCTAGTAAGAACACGCTAAAAATGTCAATGATATTACATAGTGATTACATCACGTGTTCGAGAAAAAGAACATAGTTTTCTTTTTTAACCAGTTGGGCTCAGAAAGAAAGAGAAACAACATGCGTTCTGAAAATATAGAGAGAAAATAAACGAATGCCACTCCGATAATATTGTCTGCGTCTCTCAATCCCCATTAAAAAAAAAGAAAAAACAAAAAGCAAGTTAATCAGAATAGATCGATCTCTCCTTCCATGAACAACCCTTCTCTAAATAAAACTTTTGAAAACCAACACATCTCGATTGTGTTTTCATGCATAAGTAGATTCCTATTGAGTTAAACAATAGATCAACTACCACAGGAAAATAACGTGCCACACATGGAAAAGCGACGATAAAAAAGAATAAAAACCAGCGACCGCGCACGTATGTAAAATACTTTGTTGATTGTTTCTTGATCGCTCACTGGCGATAAAACATGCGCACAGGTACTCGTTTGTTGGAACGACAGAAGTGAACGTTTCGCTTAATGCTTGCTTATGAAAAATGTTACGCTTTTCTCTTCCATTTCTTTATTTCTTTCTTTATGGTTTGTCATTTCTTTACGACCTATTTTTCATTTCTTTTTAATTTCCGCTTCTAAACTTTTCTCCCTTAACGTTTCTGAATTTTTAAGATAACGATTGGTCATTCATATTACTTGGATTCTTCGAACTACTGTTCTCATCTGGACTGTTATTTTCACAACGTTTTGGTCGATGTAACCTCCGACTTTCATCAGGTGTATCTTAACTCGAGAATCTTTATGTCGAACTCAAGAATCTGCACGGAATCTCGAACAGAACCCTCTAATTAATCCACAAGAGTAGCATACTCTCGTTCCAACCGCAAAGACCAGTGGCGTCGTGGATAAAGCACTTAGTAAAAGTGACACTTCTGGAGATTGAATCTTCAATACTCAGTGCGAGCGACACTCAAAATATTATTGCGAATTACTTAGGACTTGTACACAGTCAGGACCGACAAAACGAAAACATGAGGATTAAATTCCGTAGATATTCTTGAGTGCGACAGAAAGATTCAATAGTTTGACAAGCTACACCTAAAGAAGGTCGTGGGTTACGTCGACCGAAACGTAATAAAAAAAAACACACACACAAGAATGAGAACAGTAGTTAGAAGAATGCAAATAGTACAAACTTTCTTTTTTCCAATCTTTTCGTATAAACATATCACCTGCTTTTAATCTACATTTAATTATGTTTAAGCTTCCAGTGATAATGAAAAAAAAGAACAAACATCTTTTCTTCGTTTCATTTTCGCTTATTTCAAACAAGAACCAAATGTCAATTATCTTTTCGTTGTAAGCGACGCGTGTGAGAGTCGGGATTAAAAAGTCATTTCAGTTGAGCTCTGGAACAGAATGAACCACTTAACTAACTTCATCGACATTTTTGTTTTCGCTTAGAATCACGATTCTCTACAAAAAAGTGAAAAAGCAACAAAATTATTTAATTATTATAGTAAAAAAATAATTATATATATATATATATATATATATATATATATATATATATATATATATATATATATATAACTACTTAATTTCCTCACATAAAATTAATATACGAAAGTATAGATTTATGGGTAAACTTTAAGTATTTACTTCAAAAGTGGTCAATACGTAGTTAGAGCCAGTTAGTGAATTATAAAATGTATATGGCGATTAAGCTACACTGAATATTCCGCGTTTCATCCACTCTAGGATTCTTCAGGCTAGCTTCAGTGTAGCTTAATCGCCATATACATTTTATAACTTATTATATATATATATATATATATATATATATATATATATATATATATATATACTAGCAGGGTGACCGGACGTTTCTCGGGAGTTAATGATTGAGTGATGATAAGCGAATGTTTCACATTCCCATATATTTATTGTCATCGAAATCGATGAAATCGCCAATTTTTTTCAATAATAGAACCCACTGTTGATTTTATATGCCTGACCTTACAGCTTGTACGGTTATAATGGTTTGAATTTAAGATTTAAATGCAAAAGTCAAGTCTTATGGTGCAACTGTGCTTTAAACAGAAATATTCATTCTGAACGAACCTCTCTCATATCAAATAACCTATTCACACACGCACAGACACACACTCTCAAAGTTTCTTTTATTTAATAGGATATATATATATATATATATATATATATGTTTTTTTAACCCAGTGGTCACCACTTATCAAGGCCCGGAAGCCACTCAGGGATCAGGGTTATTGCAAGTACATTACGTTAGTGTGGAGATTTGATGAAGTGTTTACTTAAGGGGGCGGTTCATTAGGAATTTGTTAACGTTGGACTTGAACACATCCAAGTTGCAGTCAGGTGGGAAGCAGGCAGATGGAACAGAGTTCCACAGGCGTGCACTTCTAAGAAAGAAGCTTTGTTCATGGAATCCACGTTTTGATTTAGGCCCAGATAAAGAGTGGGGGAAAATTTTCACAGTGGATTCGGCTAGACGGGTGTTTTTCGTGAAAGATTGGCGAGGGGGGACCAAAGATTGGAGTTCAGACGAGCACCTGCCATGGAAATAACGATAAAACAAGGATAGGCTCGCAACGTCTCTTCTATGGGAGAGAGGTTTCAGGGTAGAGAAAAGGGCACCCCCACTAAGCCACGAAGTCTATTTTGTACTCTGTCAAGGCAGAATAGGCTATTTTTAGCAGCTCCTGCCCGGATATGGCAGCAGTATTCCATCCTTGGACGTACTTGGCTTTTATATAGATAGAGAATTGCATCAGTAGTGAGATATCTTCTGGAGCGGTAGAAGGATCCCACCATCTTTCCAGAGACCTTGGCCACAGACTTGATGTACGTGTTCCATTTCAGATCAGGAGTAAAGGTCAAACCCAGAAGCTTGTCAAAACACGGGGCCTCTCCCAGACGAGAGCCATCCATCACAATTGATGCCAGCTGGGGATCAGAGCGTTGATGATGTAAGGATAGGAGTTTGGTTTTAGACGGATTAAAGGTAACCAGCCACGTCTTCCCCCACTGAACCACGCGCTCGAGATCAGAGGAGAGAGAATTTTGTCATTTACAGCCTTTGATGTGTTGCCGTAGATGGTCGTGTCATCAGCATAGGTGTCAACGAATGATTTAAGTATGTGTTTAGGGAGGTCATTGATGTAGATCAGGAAGAGAGTTGTGCCCAGGATTGACCCCTGAGGGACTCCAGCATTAATACTGCAGGCCTCTGATTTTTGTCCATCTACCACTACTCTTATGAGCCTATCGGAGAGTATATATATATATATATATATATATAATTATTTTTTTACTATAATAATATAATATAATATATATATATATATATATATATATATATATATATATATATATATATATATATATATACATGTAACCAGTCTGAGATATTCCAAAATAGGAACCAATGAAATCAACGAGGTTGTTAGTGCTCGCTCGATAACAAGAGCATTTGTTTTTATTTATTCGAAGGTAAAAAGTTACATTTGGTCGCTACTAACAGGTATTTGTTTCAGTCAATATATATATATACACACTTCGAAACACGTGTTTGTGGATAACTATATATATATATATATATATATATATATATATATATATATATATATATATATACTAGACTACCCGTGACCCGTTGGGTCAGTATATTATATTAGCTATGGAATACATGTATGAGCGTGACACTTGTGACGTAAAGAATATGGTTTTTGTGACATAACAGAAACATTTCTATGAAAGCATATTAAAATGAAAAAAAGAATATAGATAGATTTCTATGAGTCGTTCTGTTTATAAGTGTTTATTTTTGAAAAAAAACTTACAGACATTGAATTATAAGTGGTTTGCCATACTTATAGGTAAATGTGCACTAAACAGATACCATAATACTTAAAGTTAAATTAAAATTTTGATATATCTTTTAATATAAACGCGAATAAAAAACACCAAACAATTAAGACGCAGAAAACATACACAGTAAAACAAAAGGTTTTATTGTCGCGTTGGTTATTTATTTGTAACGCAAATAAAAAAACATTTTCGGGTTATTTATTTATGTTGGTAGTGTAGAAGGAAATGTATGAATGTTTTTAAAGCTGAAGAATAAAATTAAAATAAAGACCGTGGGTAAATCGCCGTTGTAAAATGCTCTTATGATTGTCACCGGATTGAAATAAATTTATTTGTAAGAAAATCGCGTAAAAATAACTTAAACATAATACGGAAATGAGCGATGTAAAAATACTGCAGAAAGTATTAACAATTGTTTATTTGAATAACTTAAACGCAAAAAACAATTGTGACGCTGAAAACGTACACAGTAAAACAATACGTTTATTGTCACGTTGATTATTTGTTTATGTACGCATGTGCAATCGGAAATTGTAAACCGGATGTTGGATTACAACACCCGTTACAAGGTCATTTGAGTTTTATAATTATATATATATAATACGCGGAATATTCCATGTAGCTTAATTGCCATATATATATTTTATAACTTACTAACTAGCTCTACCTATGTATTGAGTACTGTTAAAGTAAATACTGAAAATTTAGGCATAAATTATGCTTTCGTATATTAATTTATGTGATTAAATTGAGTAGTCATACTTAGCCCCTGAAAAAAGTGAGCATTCTCAATACGATTTATTTCACCATAATAAAAAATAGGTATGGAAAGAGTTAACTTTGAAACATCGCTAAAAGATATCCCAACACATAGCAAGCATGGTTATATTATTAAATTAAAAAAAAAACACAGATGAACTAATACGCCGAATGCGATGGCCAGCAAATTTCTTCCTTAAAAATGAACACAAACAAAAAAGAATCCTACGGTTTTAAAACACAAAAGGAGTAGAACTTTTGATAAACTTTGAAAATGACCTTCTAAACGTAATTAAAAATTTAGAATTCCACAATCAACGTAACAGTTTTCAACGAAAACTACACAAAATCCTTAGAAACATAATAAGAAAATCTTCGTAAAAGCAGATAACACTAGAAATTTTTTATGAAATAGATAAACAAGAATATAACAAACTAGTCACAGAAAACAATACAAAAAACTACAAAAACTGGACACAAATGAATGCGACTACATAGGTATGGTACATACTGAAAGTAAACAAATCACCGATAAACTAAAAATTAGCGATAAATTTGGTAAATTGAAACCTAGAGAAGCATGCATTTTACTCAAAAACCACAAATATGACTTAGAATTAGTAAAACAATACTTTCTAGAGTAAACAAACAAACAAACAAACAAACAAACCAAACAAGACATGAAATTAAACTAGTGGGAAAATACTGCCGGTTTAAAAATATAGAAAATAAAAATAAATGTACGTTTATACAGTTCGGCAGCATAGATTTCTATCCCTCGATATCCGAAGAACTTTTTAACATTGCCCTGGAGTTTGGCGAGGCATATACTGATATATCCTCGGAAGAAATCCACATTAATAAAAAATGTAGAAAATCAGTTCTAGTAAATAACAATAACCAATGGATAAACAAACTAAAATAACATTCTTTTGATTTGTGGATGGGCGCTTTAGACTCTGCAAAGAATCAGATCTTATGGGATTGTTCATTATATATACCCTCACAAGCATATTTGGTATTACTGATATCGGCCTATATAGAAATGATGGATTAGCTATAATAAAAGAATCTAAAAATGTCAAGGGGGTGACTTTAAGAAGACCATACATAAGGAAATGAAAAAATTAGGCCTAAAGGCAGACGTACTAGCTAACATAAAAAAATAACAAACTTCCTGGGCGTCACGTTAAATTTAGATAAAAACACATATGAACCCTACTTAAAAGATAACGCTAATCCCATATATGTAAACCCTAAATCCAATCACCCTCCATCAATTAGAAAACAAATTCCTAACTCGATCGTAAGTAGACTCAGCAATAACACAAGTGATGTAAATGTATTTAACAGGTCAATCAACATCTACGACACAGCCTTAAAAATAGTGGATACAAAAATATTGATATCAAATATAAGCAACAAAACACCGATAACTATAATAAAATTAAAAATAGACGAAAAAGAAATATAATCTGGTATACAGCGCCATACAATTAAATGTTAAAAACAAAACTTGGCAATAAATTTCTATACCTCATCAAAAAGCACTTCCCCGTAACTAATCCCCTACACAATATTTTCAATAAACATAACCTAAAGTTATCATGGAGTTGCTGCGAAAATTTATAGATGATAATTAAAACACACAATAACAAAATATTAAATAAAAGCAATGAAAACAACAATAACAAAATAATCAATGAAAAAGTGAACACCATGACAAAAATACATAACTGACAAAAATAAAAATGCAACTAATAATAATAATAATAATAAAAATAATAATAATAATAATAATAATAATAATAATCATAATGATAATCATAATAATAATAAACCAAACCTAAACAACAACAACAACAACAACAACAACAACAACAACAACAACAACAACAACAACAACCATAATAGAAATAAAATACTAGTAATGAACAAGATAAATGCAACTGTAAATCCCACACAATCTGTCCACTTAAAAATTAATGTCTAACCAAAAACATAGCTTAGCAGGCCACAATATTTGCGGAAGAAAACCCGAATAGCAAGAAATATTACGTAATAGATTAAAAACCCGATATTATGACCATGAAAGTATGTTAAAAAACAACAAAAAAAAAAAAACACCGCATGAAAACAGCACTAGCAAACCAATACTGGGAACTCAAAGAAAGCGGACATTCACCGATAGTCGAATAGAAAATAATAAAACAAGCAAGCACATATAGACATACATACACACAATATATATATATATATATATATATATATATATATATATATATATATATATATACTAAAATAACATCCGGATTATAGAAAAATAATTCACATACCTAACTACGTCGTCCTCGTCGTTGTTTTTTTTTAAAAGAAAAGACAAGGAGATAATATATATATATATATATATATATATATATATATATATATATATATATATATATATATATGTATATTGCTTTACTTTTTTCGTTGTTTCTATTTCTGCATCCACTTATTTTCTCATCTTTATTATATTGTTATATTGTTTTTCATTCTCTTTCCTTTTCCTTCCCATTCCCCCCCTTTAGTCCATATATTTATTTCCTATGTTTCTTTAGCTATTATCTGCACCTTTTCTCTTATTTACAGTGCAATGTAGTCCAAAATATATTGTGAATTAAATCACTGCAGGGAAGCGTGTGAATCTTCCTCCCGGTGCAGCACGATGTGTCCTCAATTAATCGATCTGATTGAAAAATGGACGATTTCATCGATTTCGATGATTCTCTAATAGAAATCCTATCTAAGAACATTGCCAGATACACAGTACATTTGTGTGAAATTAAACTAAAGTCGGTCTGACGGTTTTGATGTTCATAGGGAACTAACTCTCTCATCCCTCACACATAAAGTCAGAAATGCATAATGACTGTATTTCTGATTTTATGTTTCATCTTTTATTTTTATTATTGATTTTCTATTGCTTTTTCTGTATTTTTTCTTTAATATTTTAATTTTCATCTCCATTTCCGATGTTTTTTTATATTTTTATTTTTTATTGCTTTTCTATATTCCTTTATTTCTCATCTTTCTTGTATTATTATTTTCTATTTCCCTTTTTTTCCTTTTATATTCCATTTTTCCTATCCCCTATGTCTTTAGTGCATATCAATATTTCCTGTTTCATTTCTTATTTTCCTTAACTATAATTGGTACCTTTCCTCTTATTAAGTATTTTTAGTACAACATTCCTGTCAATAACCCTCTTTCGGCATTGAAATTATTTCTAATGATCTCCCCACCCTTTTTATTATTTCTCCCCCTTTTCCATTTCTAATATATATATATATATATATATATATATATATATATATATATATATATATATATATATATATATATATATATATATATATATATATATATATATATATCGCCATGTTTGATTATGTGTTTTAAAGAGAAAATTGTAAATTTCACTTTTTTAGCTGACGGAAAATATATCTTGCTCTTTTTGTTTTAATTATCACCGAAATAAAAGAAAGAGAGAGAGAAAGAGAGAGAGAGAGAGAAAGAGAGAGAGAGAGAGAGAGAGAGAGAGAGAGAGAGAGAGAGAGAGAGAGATCGAACCTCTTACGAGAGAAAGAGAGAGCGTAGGGAAAAGAAAAGATGATGAGAGAGTCGAAGAAAGGCTTAACAGATATTCCACCCCCCCACTCCTTAAGGATGAGTCAGCGATTTGACACGTCACGCACCGTCCGACCAGGTTTGGTTCCCGGCCGTTTACCGCCAAAAATGGACAAATAAAAACAGAGAGATAAGCGGAATACGAATGAAAAAGGAGACTTGGGAGAAAGAGAGGAGGAGGAAAAAAAGATATACATTGCATAGGGAAGCTAAAATAACGAAACTGCAAATAAATTGAACACGGAGATACCACGAGATATAAGCAGTTAAAATCCTCAAGAAAAAAAAATAAACAAAATAAATAAAAAGACCGAAATTAACAGAATGTGAATACAAATGGATTAAAACCCCACACAAAGGACAACGAATCATCTGTAAGTTTAACCGTTCCTTGCTTTCGCTCATTCCCTCTTTGTGAATTGATATTTTGCTTTTTTTATCTTTTGTTTTTGATATATTTTCCGTCAGCATTTTCAGACATTAGCGAAATCTTTATGAGTTGTTTTTTTTTTGTTTGTTTACTTTCACCTCCTTTTCTTCCTTCCTCCTCTCATAGTCTACTTTTGTTATAAAATTAATTTAAACTTTAAACTTGTGTTTGTGCATTGTTACTTTCATGTGTTGTTCATTCTATATCTTCCGGGTTTTGAAAGAATCTCTTCCATTCCCTCTTGTTCACCGAAATATATCGAACCCAGAAGACCCCTTTTTTTCCTTTTTTTCTTAATTTAATTTTTAATTTTGTTGCGTGAGAGCTTTACATAGTCTCAACGTGGAGCATCATCGTAACAGCTTCGTCTCATCATCTAAACAAAGGAGAATTATGCCCACTTCGGATTGTTACCTTGTGCCGTGGAAGATTCAAAATACGGATTGGATACCTTTACCTCACTGCTACCAAGACTTTTACTTCGGAATTTACCATATAATTTAGATATGAAATTCAATATCCTTTTCATTTTGAACCAATATATAATTTCCCTTACTCTATTATTTAGAAACTTAAAAAACTTTTTCATTATGATTTACTATGTTTATTGTATTTAGCAAATTAGGTATAAACCATTATTTATAATTTTTGCTAATATTTTCTCCTCATAATATAACAATATAGTTCCTAATATTTTCTCTTCTGAGATGGATAGACGTTGAAAACCTATTGGTTAAGGAGAATTATATATTGGTTCAAAATAAAAATTATATTGAATTTCATATCCATATTGATGGGTAGATATCGAAAACCTATAAGTTAATGAAATATACTTATTGAAAAGTATAATTTGTCTTGCATATAATAAAAATTCTAGATTTGAAATTTAACCATTTCACTTTATAAAATTTAAATTACTAAATTATGATATATATATATATATAAATATATATATATATAAATAAATAAAATAAAAATGCATAAAAGCTTAAGTGCCTTAGGTACCAGATAGGCATATATATATATATATATATATATATATATATATATATATATATATATATATATATATGCCTTTCTGGTACCTAAGGCACTTAAGCTTTTATGCATTTTTATTCTCATAGCATTTATATGCTAGTTGTCATGTCGCAGAATGGATCTTGTAATCCTAAACTTACTTATTAATAGTTTATCTTTTTATTTTTATATTGTATTTATCTATTTTTTCATTTATTAGTAAAAATAGTAACCGTATTATTTTACATTTTTTTTACTGGGGAAGTGGTATTATCCACTGGAGAGCCATGTAATTAACAGCTGTCCTGTTTTTAAATCTCCGAAACAGCTACATGGCAAGCAGCTGATGATCCCCGTTTTCTATTTACAAAATTTAAGTAAAGGTTTTCTCTTTTCATCCTCATGTAGTTAAATTCTGTTTTAAAATTGAAAACTTTTGCGAAATCGGCTTATGAAAGTGCTCAGTCTATTTCTATTTAACAATTTTAGTTAAGGCCACTTTTTGTTTTCATCCTTATATAAATGAATTCTCTTTTGTAATTATAAACTTTTTAGAAGTCAAATTATGTAGGTGCTTAGTCTGCGATAGGTTAAAGTTAATATTTTTTTCCTTACGGGAATTTAAACTGTATTCTTTATTTTTATTTTTGCATTTTTTTTATTCAAAGCTTCTTTAGACTATATATATATATATATGTATATATATATATTAGGCACCGCCAAAACTGGGGGGGGGGCAGGTCAGTACTTTTTGACGGACCGTCTTTTTAAAAATCTACCAACAATCAGGTAATTATCCGATCAATACGAAATTTTCAGCGATTATTAGGAGAAGAATGAACTTTATAACAGTGTACTTATTTTTCATAAACGATATTTATATATATATATTTTTGCTTACAACCCCCCCCTTGTTTTGAAGTGGGAACAAATATGCTTAAAATAATCATCTGAAACTGAACAAAACATATTGTGTTGTTGTAAGGGACAGAATTATAGATTAAAAAAAATTGTTTGCATACCTTATTTTGACGTCTGAATATCAGAACTTCGATTGTGTTTAATTATCTCGCTTTTGAGTTTTGAAGTGTGAAATTCGGTGAATATGTAAAGTAAAATAATTAATTTAAGTTAAGCAAAACAAAAAAATTTTTTTTTTAATATTTATACGAAAAAAGCCATTTTAAAATTTTTGATAAATAAATTAACAATTTTTTTTAGCGAGCCGAATAATGCATGACCATTATTAAACAGGGCATGCTTTGAATAATCGATACAAAAAAAAAAAAAAATTCGATAAATGTTGTGCCCTTTGTGTTAAAAATAGCATCATTTTTTTCGATCCCGTTTGAAAACGTTTGCCGCCTTTCGACTACGGTGGACCAAACGCGCTGAAATAATTTTTTTTATTCTGCTTTAAATTGCCCCCCCCCCATTTTGGGGAGCCTGGCCCCCACACACATACACATTAAAAACCAAACTCATACAAATGGTCACCCATCTGGTACTGGCCAGCCTCAGCTTAATAATACATTAAAATTTTCGTCACTGAAAAATAAGTTTTTTTGGCCTGTTTGGTCTTCCATAGTTTTCTTCTTATAAAACGCAAACGTAAACAGAGTCGATCTCGACTCTACATCGACGCGAAAAATTTTGTTATCTATATGAATAAGTGGAATTATTTGAAATTCAGGTACTTATATTATAATATTTTTGCATATTTTCTTAGAAAATCATCCTAAATCTTAGTTAGACAATAAATAAATAAATTAATTATTTCAAAAACGTTTTTTTTTTAAATATTTAAGTACGTTTTTTGTGCAAGACAAAAAATGTCAATTGTTAACTTTTTGGGAAATTTTAACATTTAAAATTTAATTAAAAGTAGTAGAAAAAGTTTTACATTATTCTGTTTTCTATATGATAAAATTCAGGGTTTTATCTTTCTGGAAAAAAAAAGTTACTCAGAAATAATGGATTTTAATAAATGTAATTTAGTTTTAAAAAATAACAACAACTTGATTTTGCGGCCAGTTTTGGCGGTGCCTAATATATATATATATATATATATATATATATATATATATATATATATATATATATATACTTTTTGTACAACAGAGAAATAGAGTTAATTTAAAAAGATATATTACATTAAGGAAAAAATAAGGATGAGAAAGATAATAAGATTTCCTATGACATTTTTCAAAAGAGAAACATTAGAAATAATCACAGTAAAAAGTTTCCGATAAAGATCGAAGCGGAAATTCGTAAGCTGAACATAGATTGGAGGTAAATCTCTAATAAATTCATGTGTGTGTGTGAGTGTGTGTGTGTGTGTTTGTGTGTGTGTATGTGTGAAATCAGTAATATCTTTGTTCACATTATATTTGAATGTCTGCATGTCAGTTGAGTCAGGAGAGCAGGAGACCGGGAAGGGATTCCAAAATGTAGCACTTCGAGGAAAGAAACTAATAATGTAGAACGCTTTCAAGTATCTAGGGATCGCTAAGTGAAGGGTGGAATTTTGTTTTTCTCCCTTTAAAACTTTACACATGCGCAACGCTTGTATTGCCGCCATATGTCGTGCCCACTCTTTAATGTAAGCAAAATATTAAAAATTTTTCATTTAATAAAAATTTTAATTATTGATAATTTTTATTTATAATTCAATCGTTTTTTTTTTACAAGGTAGTCACCACTTATCAAGGCCCGGAAGCCACTCGGGGATAAGTGTTATTGTGTGTACAGTACGTTAGTGTTGGAGACTTGATAAAGTGTCTTATTTAAGGAGGCGGTTCATCAGGAATTTGTTCAACTTGGACTTGAAGATATTCAGGTTGTAGTCAGGTGGGAAACAGACAACCGGAACAGAGTTCCACAGGAATGCACTTCTAAGAAAGAAGCTTTGTTCATGGAATCTACGTTTTGATTTTGAAACAGATAAGGAGTGGGGAAAATTTTTGACAGTCGTTTCAGCTAGGCGGGTGTTTATCGTGAAAGATTGGCGAGGGGGGGGACCAGAGATTGGAGTTCAGACGAGCACCTGCGATGGTAGTAACGATAAAACAAAGACAGGCTCGCAACGTCTCTCCTATGGGAGAGAGGTTGCAGGGAAGAGAAAAGGGCATCACCCACTAGGCCACGAAGCCTATTTTGTACTCTGTCAAGGCAGGATAGGCTGTTTTTAGCAGCTCCTGCCCAGATGTGGCAACAGTACTGCATCTTTGGACGTACTTGGCTTTTATACAGATAGAGAATTGCATCAGAGGTGAGATATCTTCTGGAGTGTTAGAAGGATCCTACCATTTTTCCAGCGATCTTGGCAACTGACTTGATGTACGTGTTCCATTTCAGGTCAGGGGTAAAGGTCAAGCCCAGAAGCTTATCAAAACATGGAGCTTCCCCTAGACGAGAGCCACCCATATCAATTGATGCCAGATGGGGATCAGAGCGTTGATGATGTAAAGATAGGAGCTTGGTTTTAGATGCATTAAAAGTAATCAGCCACCTCCCCCTCCACTGTACTATACGCTCAAGATCATAGGAGAGAGAATCTGAGAGAACTTTGTCATTTACGGCCTTTGATGTGTTGCCATAGATGGTCGTGTCATCAGCATAGATGTCAACGAATGATTTAAGCATGTGTTTTGGGAGATAATTGATGCATAACAGGAAAAGAGTTGGGCCTAGGATGGACCCCTGAGGGATTCCAGCATTAATATTGATGGCCTCTGATTTCTGCCCATCAACTACTACTCTTATGATCCTATCGGAGAGAAATTATTTTATGATCGAGAAAACATTTCCAGTTATACCATAGCTGGAAATCTTGTGAAGTAGGCCCTTATGCCATACCTTGTCGAAGGCCTTCGATATGTCAAGAGCAATTGCCCTAGAGAGGAAACCTTTGTAAAGAGATTCGCTAATCCTATGAGATATAACAATTAGCACATCTGCTGTAGATCTGGCAGAACGGAAACCATATTGCATGTCACTAAGAAGGTTATTTCTGCTGAGGTGGTTGACTATTTCTCTATTTAATATGGATTCCAGCAGCCTACTCATGACACACAGGAGACTTATTGGTCTGTACTGAGAGGGAGATGACTTATCACCTGAGTTCTTAAATACGGGGCATACTGATGAGGTTTTCCAGGTTTTTGGGAAGTAATTCTTTTTAAGGCAACGCTTAAAGAGTTTTGTAAGTATGGGAGCAAGTTCAAGTTGAAGCTTTTTCAGCACAATGATTGGAATGCCGTCAGGGACAGTTGCTTTACTGGAATCAAGGTTCTTGATTAGCTTGGTGACCTCACGCACAGATATTTGTATGTTGCAGAGCGTATTGTCCGTTATAGGAGGAAATATGGGGAGTTGATGGCCTTCGTCGCATATGGTAGAATTAGCTGCAAAGTTCTTAGCAAATAGTTTGACCTTGTCTGATGCTGACGAGATGACCTCAGGTCCATTGATGATGGTTGGGATAGAACGCACACTTCTGTTCAGGATCCTGTTTGCTATTTGCCAAAACTGGTGGGAACCAAGCCGCTGCTCAGCTACTTTGGATTTAATGGACTGAGCATATAGCTCTCTAGCATTTTTTATTACTTTTTTGCAGTGGTTGCTGGCAGCCCTGAAGGCAGCTTTAGTCTCAGTGCATCTATTACGATGGTAACTATGGAAAAAAGTGATTTCTGTGTGCGATGGCAGCAGCACATTCTGGGGAGAACCATGGCTGGCTGTTAGGTATTGGCAAAAAGGTTAGTGCAGATGTAGAGACCTTGTAAACTTCACGGGAAGTTGAATTCACAAGCGGCCCCCCCATAAGTCGAATGTATATTTTGGTTAGAGTAGATGATTTTGACATTTTGACGTTAGTTTTTTTCTTTTTTAGGTAAGCGTCATAGTCTCCACACATAAAACACCGGGTATTTTTCAATTGTCACGCATATCATACTGATCGGGCTCCACGTCGCTTAACCTCGGTGATCTAAGGAGAACCTATGTGATCATGTGATTATGTAGTACATGCATTTATTAACAAAATTGATTAGATCTGGAAGGTAGAGAACAGTTAACATTCCAGTACTTTTTCATGTGTCGATAATACAGCCTTCATCGGAATAAAGTAATTAATTTTTTACAGTTTCTACACGTTAAAAGTATATGGGTCGGTAGCAATTTTTAATTCTACTGCGTTTGCTATGACTTATTTGATGCGTTTCTTTTTGTTTATGAGTTCTCAACCTTTAATAATTCTCTACTTTACTCCTGAGATGTCTATTTCTATTCGTCAACTCCATTGTAAGAAAATTATGTTAACTATTCTGGGCTTTAACCCATTTGAGAAAAAGGTAGGTCACATGTGCCCGAACTATTATGTTTTATAGCACTTTTTTGGTAAATAAACAAGCTGGTTCACTTGTAAGACTGACAATCTATCTATCTATATATCTATAAAAGTGAACGTGTCTGTCTGTCTGTCTGTCTGTCTGTCTGTCTGTGTGTCTGTGTGTCTGTGTACATTTCCCTACGCAATAACTCTGTCAATTTTTAGTCTATAAACTCGAAATTTGAAATACCGGCTACTGAGATTTGGGAAAATCGATGTGACGGGTGTCAGCCAGAAATTTGGCTGTTAAGGGGTCAAATTTCAACGATTTGACCTTTAAGAACTCTACCAAACTCCTCCGACAATTTTGGGTCTAGACACTTGAAATTTTAGATATAGGTTCCTTGAACCTGGATCTAACTTAAAGTGATTTGAGCCCGAAACTATAAATTTTAAGGGGTCATAATAGGGGTCAAATTAAAAAAAAATTGACTACTTTTTCTTTTTTGCTCAACGTACACTTCCAAATACTCGGGCAACGCCGGGCACCCATGCTAGTATATCTATAAAAGTGAACGTGTCTGTGCGTCTGTCGGTGTGGCTGTGTGTCTGTGTGTTTGTCTGTCTGTGTACATTTCCCAACACAATAACTCTGTCAATTTTCAGTCTACAGACTCGAACTTAGATATACAGGGTACTGAGATTTGGGAAAATCGATGTGATCGGTTTTCGGCCAGAAATTTCGCTGTTAATGGGTCAAAGTTCAACGATTTAACCTTTGAGACCTTTACCAAACTCCTCCAACAATTTTGGGTCTACACACTTGAAATTTTATATATAGATTCCTTGGACATGGATCGCATTTAATAACTTGATTTTAGCCGAAAACAATAAATGTTAAGGGGGTCACAATAGGGGTGAAAGTTAAAAAAAAATGGGCCCTTTTTTTTTCTCAGCATACACCTACAAACACCCAGGCAACGCCGGGTACCCATGCTAGTATATCTATGAAAGTTTACGTGTCTGTGTGTCAGTGTGTCTGTGTACATTTTCCTACGGAAATAACTCTCTCAATTTTAAGTATACATACTCGAAATTTGATATACAGGGTACTGAGATTTGGAAAAATCTATGTGGTCGTCTTGGCCAGAAATTTGGCTGTTAAGAGGTCAAAGTTCAACGATTTGACCTTTGAAAACTCTACCAAACTCCTCCGACAATTTTGGGTCTAAACACTTGAAATTTTATGTATAGGTTCCTTGGACATGGATCTAACTTAATAACTTGATTTGAACCCAAAAACAATAAATGTTAAAGGGTCATAATAGGGGCCAAAGTTAAAAAAAATTGACTTCTGCGGTCTCTACCAAATTACTCAGACAATTTCTGGTCTAAACATTTAAAATTTTACATAAAGGGTATTCAGAGATAGGGCAAGCTTTTTAATCGATTTGGGTCGAAAATTTTAGTTACCAATATATAAATGTATGTATGTATGTTTGCATGTCTGCCTAAAACTTTTGACAGAGGTGGCGGATTTTACCAAGATCAGTATCGTTTTGAAGTTCGACCTTTCAGACGACAAATATCGAAAAATAGGCTAAAACATTCATATCTTTATCTTCAACTGGGCACTTTTCAGCAGGGGTGGGGTTGTTCTTTTCCTCCTTCGCGGTACGGGTTCGAGCCTGCCTTCCTACTACCACTTTTTTTTTTGCTCAACATACACATCCAAACACCCGGGCAACGCCGGGCTGAAATGCTAGTATATATATAAAAGTGAAATTGTCTGTGTGTGTGTCTGTCTGTGTATCTATCTGTCTGTCTGTTTGTGTACATTTCCCTACCTAATAATTCTGTCAATTTTCGGTCTACAGACACGAAATTTGACGTACGAGGTATTGATATTTGGGAAAATCTTTCTAATTGGGTTTCGGCCAGTAATTTTGCTGTTTAGAGATCAATGTTCAACGATTTGACCTTTGAGAATTCTACCAAACTTCTCTGCCAATTTTGGGTCTAAACACTTGAAATTTTATATATAGATTCCTTGGACATGGATCTAACTTTATAACTTTACTGGAGACCAAAACAGTAAATCCTAAGGGGTCAAAATTGGAGTCAAATTAAAAAAAACATTTGATCTCTGCGGTCTCTAAAATATAAGTCAGCTAATTTTTGGTCTAAACATTTGAAATTTTACATAAAGTGTATTCAGACATTGGGCAAGGTTTTTAATCGGTTTTTGGCAAAAAATTTGGATTCCAAGGGGTCAAAGTTTAAAAGAATTTACCTTTGCGGTCTCTAGCAAACTATTCAGCCAATTTTGGGTCTAAACATTTAAAATGATACATAAAGGGTATTCAGACATGCAGCAAGCTTTTTAATAAGTTTTTAAGCGAATGTTTCGCTGAAAAGAGGCCAAGGTTGAAAGAGTTGACCATTGCAGACTCTACCAAACTCCTCCGTCAATTTTGGGTCTAAACACTTGAAATTTTAGATGTAGGTTACTTGGACATAGGGCAATCATTTTAATTTTATTTGATTCCAAAAACAATAAATGTTAAGGGGTCCAAGTTGGGGTCAGAGTTAAAAAATTCTGCTATCTCTACAAACTTTTCTCTGTGGTAGTTAAGGAAGCCTATTATATAAAAGCATTGCCGTACATATTCACACTTTTTAATATATACATATGAACATAAAGTTATGGACAGTACATAGAGCCTGGGCAAAGCCGGGCGGACTGCTAGTTAAATAAAATAATTAAAAGATCAAAACATATCTTGGGAGACGCTAATAAAAGTACAAACCCGACTTCGAAATCTAGTGAAAGATATTCTTGTCTCCCTCCACTGCCATTTTCTCATAGAAAATAGTTCCTGTACCTCTACATGGCCACCATTCACCCATGCATGGAGTATTGTTGCCACATCTGGGCTGGTACATCTACCACTAGTCTCTACCTCTTAGATAGGGTAAAAAAAGGGACCTTCAATCTGATAAGCCACACTTTGTCAACTAATCTCCAACCCCTGTCCCATCGACGCAATGTTGCATCCCTGTGCTTGTTTTATAAGTATTTTGATGGAATGATAAACTCGTTACATTTGTGTCCTCTTGACGTACATATCCATGACAAAACCGCTTAGCAGCAAAATCTCACCCTTTCACTGTTGACGTCCTTAAATGCCAGACAGCTTTCTACTCTAACAGAACAACTAGACATTGGAAGTCCTGCTACCTGCTATCCTAACTGTGCTGATATGCAGAACTTCAAATCTAACGTAAACCACCACCTTAATCTTTCCTAGGCATGGTCCCAATTAGTAGCCTTCACGCCCAAGCGGCAATATGCCTTGGTTGGGGTAAAGGCGAGTAAAAATACAAAAATACGAGCCTATCATGCTCTATCGTTATATTCATCACAGGTGCTCGACTGAGCTTCACTCTATGGTTCCCCCTCCCTCCTGTAAGGAATTCGCGGAAAACACTAGTCTAATTACAACCACTATTATCAATTTCTCTTACTCTCCGCCTGTGCCTAAAACTAAATAATAATTCCATGAACAGAGGTTTTTATCCAACAATTGCTCGTCTGTAGAACGCAATAACATAGAGATGCGTCCCACCTGACTATAACATAGTCGTTTTCAAGTTAAACGTGAGCAGGTTCTTGATTAGTCGCTATTTAAAATAAATTAACTTATCAAATTGCTATCATCACAGTATCCATTAACCCGTATCGTTTTCCCCGGGCTTGATAAGCGATTACTATATGGTAAAAAAAACAAAAAAAAAACAAAACAAAACAAAGCAACAAAACACTATTCCAAGAACAAAATGCTTTTTTTTTGATAATCGATTTTTTAATTCGCACACAAAGAGGTTTTGATTGTTAAATTGTATCTTATGATAATTGAAATAATGATGGAAATATTACCAAACTTTTCTTGCTGTCTAATCAGGCAATATTGTTTCTGTAAGGTATGTTGCTCGGGATCACCTTTATGTTAGTTCGTTTTATATTCCTTAACGCGATTTCCCTTTTGATCCCAAAGGTTGTTCGCGGTGATTTTTGGCTGCACAGACTGCCGTGGAGTTTTTGCTCTAACAAAGAAAAAAAAAAAATTTAAAAAATAAAAATAAATGTCATAAACAATTGTCTTTTGTCAATGCGGTCTCGTTTCGAGAAGTTCGGGTTAAATAAAACTGTTTAATTTACTTCTTTTTTTTTTCATTAAATTTGAATTTTTTTTTCTGTTCGTCTATTATGGCATTCGAACATCGCGTCTGTTACTCTTTTACTTGCCAAATTTTCTTCTTCTTCTTCTTCTTCTTCTTCTTCTTCTTCTTCTTCTTCTTCTTGTCTCTAAGGATCCGCCGTCACAACTTCCGGTCCCAATAACGGGGTTCCGAAACCCGCACGTGCTGTCTGCAAAAGAAAAGAAAATCGAGAAAACAAACAAACAAAATGTAATTATTTTTTTCCGAAGAGGTTACTATATGTCAAGGCCCGGATGCCATTCGAGGATAAGGGTTAATGTGCATATTATAGTCATTCGGACAATAGCGTAATAATAGTTTGTGTTGGAAATTTGGTATAATTAGATTTACGAGGACGGTCCAATAAGAACTTGTACATTGGACTTGAAGACAACAATATTGTGGTCCGCTCGAAAGAAGACCAGTGGAACAGTGTTCCACAGGCTGGCACTTCTAGAAAAATAGCTTTGTTCATGGAATCTACGTTTAGGTTTAGGCACCGATTTCTTCAGGAAATACATATAGTTTTTTTTCTTTTGTATCATGCTGTAGGTAATGCCTGGCATGCCTTTAGAAGTTGGTAATGGATATATATATATATATATATATATATATATATATATATATATATATATATATATATATATATAAGGTTTATATATATATATATATATATATATATATATATATATATATATATATATATATATATATATATATATATATATATATATATATATATATATATATATATATATATATATATATATATATGTATTGCAGCAAGCATGTGTTCATAGCTCAGGCATTGACGTTAAAGTAAATTGTAAGCTAAACGTTTTGGTTTCGATTCTTGATGGCGCCGCACGAGTCATTTGCTTAAAAAAAACTTTTTTTTAAATCAATACTATATATTGGGTCAAATATAATATAATAATATGCATTAATCAAAATATTGTATTTTTCGACCGGGCAATACCGAGCAGTCTGCTAGTTTTATATATTTACTTGATTCGTAAAATGAAATTGTTCACGCCCAATAAACAGAGCCCAGACTTTTTCTGTCATGAAAATATTTTAATCCCAAATATGTCAGCCAAGAATCAATGGCAGACATTCTCATTCGAATAAAGAAAATTGAATACCCGATCCTCGATCTGAGATCGTGACGACAATAGCAGAAACCTTATTTTCTTGAAAAATAATGTTGATGCATTAAAGGCAATGTTAGCAAGAAGATGTCAGAACTGACATGAACTCAAATTAGATTTTGAGTCGGGTGTCAGAATATCACGTTGAACACACGTGCGGCTCAAGCGTGAGTTTTGATCTCTCCCGTGGCTGAGCTTCTAACGTGAATCAAGAGTTTGTTTAAACTTTTATGACTTTTTATAACCTTGATATATCATTACTCTCATAAGTTCATGCGTTTCATTCTTTCTAAAAGAATTGTGATTCTAGGATATCTTGAAGAGGTTGACAACACGCAGAGAGGTGATGGTGGCTTCGTGGTTAACGAACGGACCGACATCCTGAGTGTTCTAAGGTTGAATTCAGTTCGTTCCGCAGAAAAAAAACTTTCACTTAGAATGTTGGTAACCTTCACGTGGTCTCTCCTGTAAGGACCTGAAATCTTTCTAAAAAGAATTCTAACTAGAAAGATATCGGGAAACCAATGCCAACAATAAACTTATCTGATTCATACAAAATAAATGAATTACAAGAAGAGGTTAAGGGTTAGGGTTAGGGTTAGGGTTAAAGCTAGGGTCTAGGTTTAGGTTAGGGTTTAGGGTTAAAATTCAATCACAAGCAGGGGTTAAGTAGTAAAACTCTTTCTACAGTGTAAGAAGGTACCTTTATGAAACATAATCACACCATAACCAGATTTTTTCTTCTAAGAGAAATTTCTAAGTTAAAAAAAAAAAAAAAGTTGTCCTTTTTTTAAAAAAAATTTTTTTTTTTTTACTTTTTCATCCCAAACAAGGGATATTGCTACTTGAAACGTAAAGCTTTACTATTTGGGATTGTGTATAACAGGGGGCTGTGGGTAGTCGACCAACGAGATGTCTATTCACATTACATTTAAATTTAAGCAGGTTAGTACAGCCAAGGAAACAAACAACGAGGAAGGAATTTCAAAATCTAGCAGTTCAAAAGGAAGAAAAACGGAGTAGAAGGCTTTCCAGCATTTAGGGACTTCAATAGTGAAGGGGTGTAATTTTGCTTTTAGATGTCATCAGGCATCTCTATATGAGTTCCATTTTTTTCAGCTATTTAATATGTTACGTTTCAGTTCGAATTATCGTGTTTGTGATCTGTCAAGCTTAAATTTGAAATCGCATATTTATGGTCTGTCAAGCTTAAATTTGAGATAGCATATTTATGGTCTGTACAGCTTCAGTTTGAAATAACAATGATAAGGTGAGTAACGATATAGTAATTTAATATAGTATTTTCTGCTTTTTCTTTAATATAGTATTTTTAATGCTTAGATTCGAAATAAACTCCTTGCTTTTCCTATTTTTTTTTGTTTCAAACTAGCAGTTCAGCCCGGCTTTGCTCGGGCCCTATGTACTGTTCATAACTTTATGTGCATATATATATATATATATATATATATATATATATATATATATATATAAGGTTTATATATATATAAGGTTTATATATATAAGGTATATATATATATATATATATAAGGTTTATATATATATATATAAGGTATACATATATATATAAGGTTTGACTCATGTCCAAGTAAGCTACATCTAAAATTTCAAGTGTTTAGACCCAAAATTGGCTGAATAGTTTGTTAGAGACTGCAAAGATCAAATCTTTTGAACTTTTACCTTTTGGAAGCCAAATTACTGGCCGAAAACCGATTAAAAAGATATTCCCAAATCTCAATACCTCTTATGTTAAATATCGAGTCTGTAGACTTAAAATTGACAGAGTAGTTTGGTAGGAAAATGTACACACACGCACACACAGACAATTTCACTTATATATTATATATAGATAGATACATTATATTTGCAGTAATAGTTTTTATCAGTTTGGCAGACTTAAGTTTTCAATAATAATTTTTGGTCTGTACGCTTAAGTTTTACAAATATTTTCTTTGATATGTCATGTTTGAAATAAGTTTTTTTGTTTTTTGCATGCTTCAGTTTGAAAGTTTTTGTTATCTATCTATCTATCTATTTATCTATCTATCAGATATAATGGAACCGTGTGTGTGTGTGTGTGTGTGTGTGTGTGTAAGTTCGTTCTCTAGGGACTCGAAAACGGCCGGGACAATTTAAAAAAAAAATTCACGCGAAAGTGCTTGATGTGTGTGAGAGTGTTCTTACGTAGGTTTTGTATCAGAATGAGCCCGATAAGTATCGAAAATCAATAATTAAAAAATCCGATCAAAGAAGGAAGTTTGATTTTGACCACGCTTAAACGCCCTAATATTACATGTGCACTTTTACAATTTTCTCACCTCACAAGCAGAAAGGCTCAGCCTATAAAATCAGCAGTAGGGGTTTTGATAAGACAGGGACACGTTCAAGATGAACTTTCTTTTTAAATCATATTTGAATCATGATACTTGACTTTTGTACATTTAAGTATAATTTAAGTGTTTATTTAAAAATAATTTCATAAAATCCACAGTTGGTCCTTTGATAGCACAGGGCCGACTTCGTAATGAATGTTTCTATTTAAAACACAACTGAACTATGATAATTGGCTTTTGAATTTTAAACTTTAAGTGTAGTGATTATATAAAAAATGATTTTATAAAATCAACAGTAGATTCTCTACAGTGCAATGTAGACTACAAAGTATTGTGGACTGAGTTCCGGTACACTGTGTGAGGAAGTCACTAACTAGAGCAGGCAATTAATCAATTCGATAAAAGTGTGGGCGAGTTAGTCGACTTCGATAACAATAGTGCTATAATAAGAAAAATGTTTTATGACTTGTTAACTCTAGGTTTGAGAGAGTAATTTATTTAGTTTGCACATTATCACGCTGTTACGCTCCAGACAAGGCATGAAGCCACTTGATGTAAGGAGCTAAAACATACTACTTCAAGGTCAAAAACTTGCCAACGATAAGTGTTACATGGAACAAATTCTGACACAGAAAATAGCAATTCTTCCCTCTTTGTCAGAAACATCGTTCAAGGACAAAATAAGAGAAACGAGAGTTACGTGGTTGTCGAAAATAAACTCAAGATTCACTAGTGAATGTAGTGCTACGGAACAACCTGGATTCGAACTCGTTTCCCCAGTTCGTCAGCACACGTCAGTATCCACTTCGACACAGTCACTTCCCACACAGATAAACAAAAAAAAGTAAGTCATCTCAGAATCAACTATTCAATATTCATGACGAAATGATGAAAAGTTCCCATTTTTTGATAAAAATTCGATTTCTTTGATGAATGCTTAGTAGATAAGCAGGCAGTCAATTGACAGTCAATTGACAGTCAATGTAGCAATGATAAGTTAGAATGACATAGTTGATTGAATTTTATGCGAAATAAAAGTATATGGTATTCTTTTGGGAGAAATTACATCATTCCAATTATTTGAACCGATAATTACTATACGAGGAACGTCGCTAAGTCATTATTATTTCTCGTTAGTTTCGTTTGATCTTACCGATCATTTCTGTTCGAGTATTTTTCTTTGATTTAGGATAGAAAAGTTACCTTGGCAGTCATTCATGTTTTACACTACTAAGGTGGCCTACCTTCTAAGGCGTTTCCGTAGTACATGGTATTCCAATTCTAATTCAACCTACAGGATTGTTAATAAAATTCACATTCTGCAATTCGACCATATTTGCTACGAATAAACTTCAATCTATGTATGTCTCGTCCACAAAGTTTTAGATGCGAATATTCAACATTTGTATTATCGCCGTTCAATAATAATATATGGGCATTTTTGACGATCGGCTTTATATTCACCAGACCAGAACACCCCAAATTCATTATATGTGGGTGTATATCGTCTATCAAAACAATTCCCATACCATTCATAAAATGAAATTGGCCATCACAGCTAAAATATGGGCAGTACCAAGAAAGGGGCGCATCAGTTATTTCACAGATATACAGAGGATTGAATGTCAATAAAAAAGGCCGTTGGACATTTATGACTGAAAATTAGTGGACAAGTCAGGCATAGACTGTAGTTTATTTGCAAAATATATGGTTAGATTGCAAAATATCCAATTCCTAGATAAAACAACTTCTTTTCGCCTAGAACATTCACTCTGAGAAACGCGTACTTGCTATGCAGTGGTTATTCAAGGAACTGTGGTGCAGTGGTTTTGAGAGTATTTGGAAAAAGGAACACTCGTATTATTTGGATTTGGTTGAAGGTTCAATTCTCAGTGTGGACCTCTATCCAGTCATGGCTGACGGAACAAGACCATGCTACCCCCGTGAAGTAAATAAAGGGTTCCGTTCGAAATTCCGTTCAAATTCCCGAGTTCGATACAAACATTCCTGAGCTAGACAAGATACACCTGAAGAAGATCGGAAGTTACATCGGCCAAAACATTGTGAAAATCACACTCAAGATGAGAACAGTTGTCCGATGAACCAAAATAATACGAATAACCAACCCTCATCTAAAAAATTCAGAAACGTAAAATGGAACAAGTTTCGATTTATTATTTTATTATTTGAATCTTTTGAGATGAGTAATTTGTAAATTTATTCATTTATTTGCCGATTGTTAACCCCATCTTCATAATTGTTATTTTTACAACGTTTCGGCCAACTATTTCTCTGACCTTCGTCAAGTGGTTAACAGGATAGGAATGCTGAGTCTATTAACTGTATCCTCAGTAATTACTGCATTTCTATCCTGTCACGGCTAATCGCCTGATGAAGGCCAGAGGAATAGTTGGCCGAAACGTCATAAAGATAAGTATGAAAATGGGAATAACACTTTACAAATAAATAAATATACGTTTCAATGTATAGTGAAATTGAATTTTATTCAATATAGACGGCTTTCTAATTACGTGGTCATGTCAGTATGCGATCGGAGGATGCAGTCGACTCTTTTGCAGGTAGACAATTATATGAAGGGTCAGGTACTTTCTGGAATAGTAGAAATGTTAGATGTTCGAAATGAAACTTTCCTAAACAATTTGAAATTTTGTCAATCAATATGAGGACGAAATAAAAACGCAAATAAAGAAACTCACCGTCCTAAAACTGGAGAATTATACCCTGGTGACCATGGTAGAGCTATGAAAGGAGTCAGTACGTGAGGTTTCCATCCCAATATAAAGGCGTCTATTCCGTCGACATCGAAACAAGGTGCTCACTCCTAGGAATGGAAAGAGATGAAAAATGATTAGATAAGATAAAATAGCGCGAGTGCAGTATGAAAGCGCTAAAAACATTACAGCTTCAAGTATAACATACATATCAAGGATATTATGATTATTTTCTTATGAAATAAAAGTGCTCACAAAGAAAACAACGAGCAACAAGGTATGATTGATTCATGCGTTTCAATAATCGGGGAGAAAAATACAAAAGATCACATAATCGGGGAGAAAAATACAAAAGATCACATAAAAATATTACAGAAAATAGATCTAACTGCCACAAAGTAAATCTTTTTTGTTTATTAAAAACGAAGAAAAAAACCTACTTTCTCTAAGAATTTCACCAATTTGATGAGTCGATCTTTAAAAATTTTAGCGTACTTTGAATGTTCATTGGAAGTACAATATAAAGTTGAAGTGAAATTTGTAATTGTCACAAGTTGTAAAAAGAACTGTGGCACTATATCTTATTACCCGGTTTTGGTGGTTGTTAGCACCCTCCTTCTGCATGGCCGTGATTTGGCCGTAGGCGGAGGGATACATTGTAAAAAGAACTATGAACTTGTAAAAAAATCCTTTGATTGATTAAAATTAGTTATAGCGAAGAAATCAATAAATGAAGTTCTGAGTCTAAAACGGACATTACGTTAACCATTATTGTAATCAAATATTCGATATGTAGAATATTTGATTACAAAAACATCCGAAAATGCATTTATCAAGAACATTAACATACACCGAATTTAATGCTTCAAAGATAGAGGAAGAAGCCTTGGCTATCATGTGGACAACGACGAGATTAGCAGCTCACGCGTCTTGCGACACATGTAGTGATCGAAGTACAGAGTGGAACGATAAAAGTGTTGCCCTAAAGAAAACAACACTACAGCTTTATTCTAAAAATTTTATTGAAAAAAAAAATCAATTTTAGTAACTTGATTATGTAGTAGAGCAAACATCTATTCAATGTAGCCGCTTTCAGCCCCAATCACCACATCGATACGGGTCCGGAACTGGAAGCATACTTTTTCTACACACGCTGGTACGAGCTCGCGACGATTAGACTGGCTTTGGTGTTGTAAGAGGTCATGTTGATGATTTTATCATCATATACCCACACAAAGTAGTTCAGCGGGTTTAGATCGGGGAAGTAGGGGGGGCAATGAGAGAAGTCGTTAAAAATGTCGTAGCACACTTTCTAAAGCCAAGCCTAGATATCTTTGGGTTGTGGGCCGGAGCCTAGCACCTGATTGCACCAGGTGATCACCACACTCTTCAGCACAACCAGGTACACTTCGGTGTTGACTTTCAAGCTGAATTCGAAGTATATATATATATATATATATATATATATATATATATATATATATATATATATATATATATATATGCGATGCATCCGTTCAGTTTCGAAAGACGAAGGATACTCCCTGTAGGGGCCGCTCCGTGTATAATTGTATGGCAAGAGTTGCGCAATCCCTGACGCCAGATATTATATATATATATATATATATATATATATATAAAGTAAGTTAAGTTATAAAATATATTTTTTATAACTTACTACCTAGTTATACCTACGCATTGAGCACTGTTGAAGTAAATACTTAAAGTTTACGCATAAATCTATACTTTCGTATATTAATTCGTAATTAATTTATGTGACTAAATGAAGTAGTCACACACACACACACATACACACACACACACACACACACATATATATATATATATATATATATATAATTATAAAACTCAAATGATCTTGTAACGATGTATGTAACCCACTTTCCGGTTTACGACATCCGATTGCGCATGCGCGCATGCGCGCATGACCTGCGTACTGAAATATTAACGTTATTATTTCGAAATTATTATTTAACATGGAAAGAGTGGGGTTTAAAATAACTTAAATGTAATACAGAAATGAACGTTGTAAAAAAAAGAAGACAGTATTAACAATTGTTTATTTGGATAATTTAAACGCGAAAAAAACAAAACAAACAACAAAAGAACAATTGGGACGCTGAAATATTAACACTATTATTTCGAATGATATATATATATATATATATATATATATATATATATATATATATATATATATATATATATATATATATATATATATACGTTTCATAACATAAAAGTTAGCAAGTCATAAGCACTTGGGCGCAAGTTGTTTAGAGAAGAAAGAAAGTTAGACAACTTTCTGCTGTCTGTAATCAATATGGTAAGCAGTCCGACAACCTTTTTCCTTATGTTTTCTTTTCTTTCTTTTCTTTTTCACTTTATTATTCTGTATCGATTGATACGCACGTTTTTAGTTCACTGTTGTAAAACCTTCCGATCATTACTCATTTCAGTTAATCGGACGATAAGAGAAAACGTTCAACCGATAATGAACACCATTTCACCGAAGTATTCCATAATTTATTACTAATTGGTTTTGAGAGTTACCGCAATGTAAGAAACCAAAGATTTATCATCATCTAGAGTGACTCATATTGCCCTTCATTTTTCCCGTAACTATTAAAGAAAGCTTTAGATATGACTATAAAGAAGAAACCTTAACAAAATTATATATACGTACGTATAAAACTATCCAGAAGAAGAAGAATACAATATGACGATAAATTATAAGATAAAAATATAGGAGCGCAATTTTGACATTATGCCGGACTCCTAGACTCTGATTAATTATAGTTAGACTATACTTTCTGAATGAAATGAATAAAGATATATCAGACATGCTGGGAAGTTCATGTAGATATGATACATTATTTTTCGTTAATTCTAGTAATACAAATTTAGAGAAAACTAATAAAAAAAAAAACGTTTTACATCATTTGAAAAAATAAGATGTTAAAATAACCATTGAAATAGATATAACATTAAATTTAAATAACACTTTTAAAGCTACGATAAAGCAAACCACATTTTATACTAGATTGACGATAATTGTATCCACGCGCAGCTTGTAAAGCATCCTTATTCTCAGTATTTTTAAAAAAAATATGGAAGCTATCTTATCACGCACAGATATTCAATAGCAATGAACAATATGGACGCTTCATTAGATTTCGATATAATAAGAAAATTAATTTTGTTAAAAATAAACGCAGTTTGTAAATTCCATGCCACATTTTATCATATATGTTTATGGTAACATTGGATGAAAATAAAAAAAAAATCATACCAAGTTTTTGATTTTTTAGATGAGAATTGATTATTCATATTATTTGGATTCTTCGGACTATTGCTTTCATTTTGAGTGTCATTTTCACAATGTTTCGATCGTTGTAACCTCACACCTTCTTCGGGTGTATCTAGTCGAACTCGGGAATTAACGGTTGCCACATCGTGTTAAATTCTATATTTTAACACGATATAGGAACCGTTAATTATAAGTACAGTAATAAACAAAATGAAGCCGAATGTTGGATCTTGAAAAAAGTCAACAAGAAGAAAATTGCTGCTTTTGAATTGTGGTGCTACCGTAGACTTCTCCGTATAAGACCAGTGGACAAACGTAAACACGAATGGATTCTAGTGAAGATAAGACCATATCAAAGACTGTTGGAAAAAAATCAATGACAGGAAATTGCGATTTTTGGGACATGTGGCCAGAACAGATGGCTTAGAAATTATCTGCTCTTTGGTACAACCCATCGCAGAAGAGAACGTAGAAAACGAAAAAACAAGAATGTCAGGCAACATGAAGAACATCGCAGACATTAGCATGGCTGAGTTGGTCAGAATGGCGCAGAAGCGGGGTCAATGGCGATGATTCGTGAAGCGTGCCGCGGCTGGTCTGTAATGACAATTTCGTCAAAGAGAGAGAATAAATAAAACATTAATACACGCACGCACACACACACACACACACACACGCACGCACGCACACACACACACACACACGCATATATATAGTAATAATTATTAATAAATAGTGATATTTTCAGCTAGAAACAAAAATAGGTTTAATTTAGAAAAAAATATTTACAACTAGTAAAATATTCGCAATAGCACTGTCCGCAAGGACCAGTGGCGCAGTGGTTATAGTATTTGGAAAAATCAATTGTAAGAGTGATATTCTCCTGAAGGTTGAAGGTTCAATTTTAATAATAATTAATTTTTAATAAGCACATCTTAAGCAACATCCTTAAGTAAGTCTACTACTCTTTTTTTTATTATTCATAAGAAAATAAGGAGCATTGCTTTTAATCGTTTAAGCTGCAATATATTAATATCCTAAATATTAGATTATCACAATAGTTCGTAAACACTTGCGAAAAATTGAATTTTTTATGCAATTTGTAATTGATTTTTTTTGTTTGCGTTTATATTGTTATAGTGATTTTCATCATTTTATTCCAGATGGCAATTAATAAAATTGAGATGCGAATTTTGATTTGTTACTGCTGAAAGCGAGGTCTTTCAATCAGGAAAGCAGCAGAAGAGATTTGTACTACCGAAGTAGAAAGAACGATTATTAGGTTGGTGCAAAAATATTGTCGCTTTTTGACGTTCAACTTCACGTCTAAAAGCGACATTATTTTTGCACCAACCTAATATATGCGGCGATCTGAAAGGGGTACAAGCGTTTTGATTCTGGCGATATGAATCTTGACGATGTCTCGTTCAGGACGGCCGTAAAAGTTGAATGATGAAAACTTGCAAACCATGTTGGACATTACGCTTTCAACGACAATTGGCTAGTGAGCTTGGTCAAATTTGAAGAATTGGATGGTGTTGAGGTTCTGCCACATCTAGCCTTCAGTTCTTACTGTGATCCATCAGATTGCAGCCTTTTCCACTCAATGCAGCACTTTCTGAATGCTGCCGATTCGACTCATTTAATAAAGTCGAGAAAGCGTGTCAAGAATTGTTTTATTCGAAGATGGCTGAATGGTACGTTGACCAGATCCAAAAGCTTGAAGATCGATGGCAAGAAGTATTGGAAAATATTGTGATTATTTAGTTTTTTTTTTTTTTTGTTGTTTTTATTACTTGACGAGTAAAATTTCAATTTTTAGAAAATGTTTACGAACTTTTGGGGCAACCTAACAATATCCGTATTTCAATTAATATTAAAAAAATAGTAAATATATTAAAATATCATGTGTAAGTTATATGCCGATCCGTTTTAAATACTTATGTTTAGTTTTATGATTAAATGATGTGAAGACACTTAAGGTAAATTCATGAAACTTAAATGAGTAGACACTAATTCTTTCTTATAATTAATACTAAAATATTAAAGAATGTAAACACTTGTAATTATAAAGAATGTAGTATGCATGTTTTTATGATTATTATCTATATAATATTCTGATTTTTTCTTCCATAGTTAGTCAGTACGTTACGCTTTGAAAAACGCCAGATACAATTTGTGAAAGCCAAAACGCTTTAAAAATGCCAAATTTCGTGAAATTTTTGTCTTTAAAAAGGCCAATCTAGCAACTATGGATAAGAATAGGAGAGTGACCTCCCTTTCTTTCAAATATCATTAAAATAATAATATATAATGATTGTTGCAATTGTGTAAGGAAAAAATCGTAGTAATTACGACGGAAAGCGGTTCTACACCGAAAAAATAAATCAGTGAAAAGTTACATACAGAAGAAGGAGAATTAGAAAAAAAATAAATAAATAAAAATAAAAAATAAAAACAGTGCAAAACAAGAACATTGTCTGTCGAAAGATGCTGGACTAAAGGAGAAAATTAAACATTGTCCCTTACAATATAATTTTGTTATTTGTATTGAACTATGTAGCACAATATTATTTTCTGAGGATATTTAAAATAAAATAGACACTATTTTCATAAAAATGTTAATAAACTCATATTTACTGCATGTTATTTATCTTTCTGTCGAAAAAGTTAATTTTTTGTGTCAACAAGAAAAATATCAACTTTATCAAAACATATTTGTTCATTACTTATATTTATCATTCCGTGGAATTTCTACGAGCCTGCTTGTTATAAATTATTGATAGCTAGGATTAGAAATAACTATTCCTAGACTGTAGATTTAGGATATTACTGTGGTCAGTAGATGTTTTGGTTATATATAATGTTTCTGGACTCTTAAGGGTTTTGGATAAGTGGATACTATAATTAATTAAATGTTGTATTTTTTAAAATTGACTTCTTTCGCTGAAACGAACATTTTCAAAATATTTATATATAAATACCATTTGGACTAATTATATAGATATATAAGAAGCTAATGACTCTATCTTTATATCTGCTATTATATAAAAGTGATTTTGTGTGTGTATGAGTTCCTTCCTCATAGGTTGCGAAACGGCTGAGCATATCTTTTGCAAGTTTCACACAAAGCTAATTTATATGCCTGGTAGTGTTCTTAGATATGTTTTGTACAGACATTCATCCGATAAGTATCTAAAATAAAAAAAAAAATTCGACCTTAAAATAGCTTTTCTCTCTTATAGACAAATAAAGAATAATTTTTACGTTGCACCGGCAAAGGGAGATAATAAAATTTTAGCAAATCATTTCTTCTTAAAAAAACAAATTCATCATCATCTGGAGATATAGCTTAGTGGTAGAGTATTTGACTACAGATCTGCTACTTTTCAAGCGCGGGTGTATCACTATTTTATTTTAATTTTTTCTTATTAATGAATTCGATTTACGATAAAAGAAGAGGTACCATTTAAGATCGTCGCAAATTATTTCTTCGTTTGCATATTTTAAAACTAACCAGATACTCAAGTAATTTATACGGCTTAAAAAATATGGCATCTAAACAACAACAACAACAACAACAAGCTCATGTCCCTCACTGGAACTGTATTTTCATTGTGAATGTTATTTTTTGTCTCTGTTTTTTTTAAAAATATTTCTGGCGCAAACTGGTCAGTATAGATGTAAAAAATTAGACAGTCCTTATACATTATTAAAAAAAAAAAACATAATAAACTGGAAAAGTAAACACCTGTATACACAGTGACCTTCATGTCTTTCTACAAAATATTCTATCAATTCTTTCGTCTCTCTCTCTCTCTCTCTCTCTCAGCAAGCCTCGCTTAATATATATGTTAATATATATATATATATATATATATATATATATATATATATATATATATATATATAATCTCCCCCTTTTAGTCGATCTTCTTCCTTTTCATTTTTCTTACTTTTAGTCGATCCTGTTTCTTTTTACATCATAGTCGACCTTTTTTTATAAGGTTAAAAAAAATGCCCCACTTCGCTTTTAAACTATTACAATTCTGTTGTACTTCGAATTTAATATATATATATATATATATATATATATATATATATATATATATATATATATATATATATATATATATATAATCTCCCCCTTTTAGTCAATCTTCTTCCTTTTCAATTTATTTTTCTTACTTTTAGTCGATCCTGTTTCTTTTTACATCATAGTCGATCTTTTTTTATAAGGTTAAAAAAAATGCCCCACTTCGCTTTTAAACTATTACAATTCTGTTGTACTTCGAATTTAATATATATATATATATATATATATATATATATATAATCTCCCCCTTTTAGTCGATCTTCTTCCTTTTCAATTTATTTTTCTTACTTTTAGTCGATCCTGTTTCTTTTTACATCATAGTCGATCTTTTTTTATAAGGTTAAAAAAAATGCCCCACTTCGCTTTTAAACTATTACAATTCTTTTGTACTTCGAATTTAATATATATATATATATATATATATATATATATATATATATATATATATATATATATATTAAGTAATGTGATTTATAATTTAAAAATTTTAAAAAAATTTTTAAAATTTAAAAATCAAATTTTAATTAAATTAAAAATCAGTTTCATAAGAAGGAACAACAACAAAGTCAATTATCTGTACGATCGTTTCGGAAATCCGTGCTTTTTATTTGTGGTATACATGAAGTCACGTAGAACAATTATACATAGTTTTTTTGGTAAGCACGGTCTCCTCATCAGCAAAATTTCCGAAACGATCGTACAGATAATTGACTTTGTTGTTGTTCCTTCTTATGAAACTGATTTTTAATTTAATTAAAATTTGATTTTTAAATTAAAAAATTTTTTTTTTAATTTTTAAATTATAAATCACATTACTTAATATTGAATTAGCTCTAGGACATTTAACTATCGAGCTTATTATATATCTAAATTAAAACGAGCATTTCCTGTATTTTAATTAAACTAGTAATTTCACTATTACATTAAAATACACTTAGCTCTTTAGACTATTATTCTAATCTCCTTTAAATTATATATATATATATATATATATATATATATATATATATATATATATATATATTTATAAACAGAATTTATATCTAGTATATCTATACAATTGAGAATGTATGATTGTGATAAACTTCTAGACCTATAAACCTACAGACTTGAAATTTGGTGTATAAGATATTCAGACATGTCGAAAACTTTTTAATCGGTTTTCATCCGAAAAAAAAAAGACGGGTTGCTAAGAGGTCACAATGGAAAAAATTGGTACGTGGGGAGATTGCTTATATTACGAATAAGTAGGTTTGAAAACACTTTTAAATCGTGTCAAACTCGCCTAATGGTTATCGTAATTTAGGTTGTGGTTTCGATCTCATCTCGAGAATTTTTTTTTGCTTATAGAACTTTTTAGAAAAAAAACCCATAATACTCGTATGCACATATCTCGGTTTCTTTCCGTTTTTCTTTACTTTATTTAAAAAAATGAATTTAACGTTACGTTTAATACCTACAGTATTTCTGTTTGTAATAAATGAGAATTTTGTAATAATTAAAATATAATTATGTGTCGTTTACGACTGGGCAACGCTAGTCGACCTGCTAATATCTATATAAACAGAACGCTATGATACTTAAAAGAATTTTTTTGTTTAGTTCAGCATTTTTGCTAGCAATACTAAACTATGTAATAATAAACAAATAAGAACTAACAGTCAATTTGTTCATCTAATAATAAGAAATCATTAAAAATCCGTCGATACAGAATTATCGAAAAGCTTCTATAGAAATTGAAAATCTATGAAAGCTAACCATTTAAGATACCGAAGACAGAAGGCATTTTACCCAAAAAATAGTATTGAAAAAAAAAATGTCCCTTTGTTTATTTTACGCGGAATATTTCGGTTCACGTCCGCCATTAAAAAAAAATCAATTTCACTTTTTTCGCTAAAAGCAAAGTTTTTCGTCATGAACATTACGGAAGGAAATTGATCTAAATTTGACATTTGACTGGAAAACAAGAACAGTGATTTAAAAACATGGTTCAAAAAATTTGCCAAACTAAAATTCAGAAAAATCATTTTGGGGTTCGAATTGTAGTATCGTTTAATTGTGTGAGTGACGTTTTATGCTGTTTGCTGTGTTTTTGTTTGTATGAGAAAAAAAAAATGAAAGCGTGTACATTAAAAGCAAAATAAATAAATAAAAGATGAAAAATAAAAATGAAAAATAGATAAAGAAAAAAATAAAGAAAATGAAAAGTTTTAAACGCGGACAAACGTCAGACAGTTAATGCAAGAATATTTTTCATGTATCCGCATTCACGCATGCGCAACCAAATATAAACAATGACGACACTCACACACCTACGCGCATAAATTAACAGATACTTGCATAGTTATTTGAAGAATGTGTGTGTGGAAGGGAATTTGAGGAATATGTATAAAGATCTCTTGGGTTTAAGTTTATGTAATTAGTCTCTAAAACAGTGATTCTCAGTAACTACGCCATGGCAGGCATCGGTGGTTTCCTCTTTGAATTCCTTTAAAACTATCAGGCAAATTACGTTGCAATGATTTTATATTTTAATTTTTCGGTGAAAATATTGGAAATTATTATTCCGTGCCTTATAATTAGATGAAAAACAATCAATTTCAGGCCACGATTTAGAACCTCTGCCACTATGTAGGTGCGTTTTTTCAAGCATTCAGTCTTGTTCATATCCTATTGCCAACAGAACCAGAAGCAAAACCGCTGACTGTACTGAACTACTCCTATCGAAATATTACACTGTGTGCTATTTAGGACGCAAATTGCCGACCATAAAATATATGGTGTATAATAAAAGTTATTTTACTTAACTTTATGATACAATATAATATAATACAATAGAATAATAGTTCAAATATTACAAAAAATAATGATCAATCCTTATCGCTAAAATATGGATTCATCATATAAAAACAATTCACCATATAAAAGAAATTCATCATATCAAAAATTCATCACATCAAAAAACATTCATCATATAAAAAAAATCATCATATAAAAAAATTCATCATATCAAAAATTCATCATATCAAAAATTCATCATATCAAAAATTCATCATATCAAAAAACATTCATCATATAAAAACAAAAAAAAAAACAAAAAAAAAACGGAATTGACCAGGATTTATTGAAAAATAGAAATAGACTTGATGCTATTTGCTTTTTGAGTTTCTAACAGCTATGTTCGTTGGGAAAGCATAAAAAAACATTTTTCACTACTCGCCAATAATATCAAATGTGAATACATCTGATGGCCGGAGGTTACATCGGCTGAAACGTTGTGTAAAAAACAACCAATATAAGAATAATAGTTCAGATAATAGAAAAAAAAATTCATGATACAATTTCACTGTCATTTATTTACGAGAAG
The DNA here is from genome assembly GCF_053919585.1 of Euprymna scolopes. Classification (NCBI taxonomy): domain Eukaryota; kingdom Metazoa; phylum Mollusca; class Cephalopoda; order Sepiida; family Sepiolidae; genus Euprymna; species Euprymna scolopes. Next base: position 10,949,414 of record NC_136486.1, read on the forward strand.
AATTTTGGTAAACAAGTATTTTGTTTTCGTAAACGAATTGTTAGAATAACACTATTCCTATAAAATCACTAGTTTTATTAGTTAACTTTAATGTACTTGATACAAAGAACAGCGAAACTGGCTTACTGCGAAGTTGCTGGTTTTGGCTTCAGGTTTTCGACATAAACAACTCAACTGAGTGATTTCACATATTCCTTTTCTTCTTCCTGAAGATCAGGTATTATTAATAAATGTCAGAACTTAACAATACCATCCTGGACCAGCTATTATATTTAAAAATAAATATTTTATAATTGAAAATGATTAAAATCTATTAGTATGGTCATTATTCTATTTGCCTTGTCTTGTATCCAACGGTGTTTTTCTACAAGACTGCATTGTCATAGCCTTCAAACACAATAAATTTCATTTCGCTTCAAACAAACTATAACGTCCTCATCCTCCTTCTATATATTTATGTATTACTTGTTCAAATATATTAATAACATGAAACCAATATTTCTTCAAAAGTTCTCAATACAGAATAAAGCTTTTATAAATAAAATTATATAAACTATATATATTTATATATATTTATTTATGAACAATTTTATCAATTGTTAAGAAGACGGATAATAGTACTTACAGAAACAGAAATTGAAACTAGCAACATCACGTTTATGTATGTATGTGTGTGTGTGTGTGAGAGAGAGAGAGAGAGAGAGAGAAAGAAAAAGTGCGTTCAATCAAATTATAGTTACGCATCCAAAACTTCTAATAAACCCTTTCAATACTCTCGATGAACTTCTGTTGTCTCCTTTTTGTGTGATGAGAAATTTTATTTGTCTAGCTTAACTGATGAGACGATCACGTAGACGAAGACAGCAGCGGCTAAATTAGTGTGACGGGGACGATGGTGAAGCTAAAGACAGTGAGAATTAAGATATGTCAGACACACATAAAACAATCTATATAATTATAAAACTCAAATGACCTTGTATCGATGTATGTAACCCACTTTCCGGTTTACGACATCCGGTTAACCTGCGTACTGAAATATAAACGTTATTATTTCGAAATTATTATTTAACATGGGAAGAGTGGGGTTTAAAATAACTTAAACGTAATACAGAAATGAACGATGAAAAAAAGCAGACAGTATTAACAATTGTTTATTTGGATAATTTAAACGCGAAAATACAAACAAACAAAAAAACAATTGGGACGCTGAAATATTAACGCTATTATTTCAAAATTATTATTTAACATGGGAAGAGTGGGGGTTTAAAATAACCTAAACGTAATACAGAAATGAACGATGCAAAAAAAAAGCAGATATATCAAAATTTGAATTTAACTATAATAAGTATTATGGTATCTGTTCAGTGCACATTTACCTATAAGTATGGCCAACCACTTATAATTCAGTAATTGTAAAAAATATTTTCAAAAATAATCAATTATAATAAACAGAACGGCTCATAGAAATCTATCTATATTCTTTTTTTCATTTTAATATACTTTCATAGAAATGTTTCTGTTATGTCAAAACAACTATTTTCTTTACGTCACAAGTGTCACGCTCATACATGAATTCTATAGCTAATATAACATACTGACCGAACAGGTCACGGGTAGTCTAGTAAATATTAAAGCTTGTTGCGTGACAGTTAATATAAACAATACATCTAATGTATGAATGTACTCGCGAAAAGCGTGTAGAAAAAGTGAGAAGCAAATAGTCAATGTAAAAAAAGAAGAAAAAATGTAACAACATCACAGATGGATGAAAATATAATATTTAAAACGAAAACCTGGATCAATCTAACTCGAATTGTTAAATTATTAACACGTATTAAAAGGTATTTACACAATCCAATCACTAATGAATATATTGGAAATCGCTCGAGACAAGGTATGAAGTAACTTGATGTAAGGAGCTTATAAGAACGAAAGATGATAATCGAAAAGGCAGACGGTGCCTATTGACATAAGTCTTGAAAAGGCCAAGGTTATAGGTAGGATGAAAACAGTCAACAGGAAAAGAGTTCCCCAAGCCTGCGATTCTTGAAAAGAAACTACTGAAATAAGCAGGTGTATTACAATAATGTCCGAAAACAGCAAATTAATAAAGACCACTAGGCAAACGAGTTAAACGAGCTGGAACAAAAAAAAAAAAAGCAGGAAATAGATTCGACAATACTGAAGAACACATGCTTTAATAATATTTATAAGAAAGACTGAGACTGGCAACATCGCGTCTGTGATAAAAAGGCTGCAGAGAAGAAGAAAGGTCGGGCCAATCAAATTGCAAATACGTTTCCTCATCTTATCAATTATCCTCAAATGGGACAGAGATTAATTAGTCCAAATATGGCAACAAAACTCCATACATGGTCTGGTAGTGGATTTATAGAAAGAGTGAATAATCCCAGGTGTGAGAAAATGTTATGAGCGATAGTAGAGAACCGACTTCACAAGAAATATAAAGTAAAATGAATCTAATGTATGAGATTCAGGAAAGATTTGATAAGAAAATTATTTTTAGAATCTATTCCTCCACTCTTCCTCCCCAGAACAGAACTACCCATAAAATCCCAGGAACAAAAATGTCACACTTACGATTGAAACTTAAGGTTAACGAACGATAAACGGTACTTAAAACTTTTTAAACATAAGATTCACGAACGAAAATATTCTGTTTAAAACCAAAGCTTAGGCCAATCTAACTAGATTTATTTACTTATCAAAGACTATTTTTAATGGAAATCCGTCCAGACAATGCATGAAACCACTTTATGTAAGAGGTTAAAATATCAGTACTTTACGGTACCCCCCCCAAAAAAAAACAAACAAAAAAACTTGTCAACGATAAGTGTTAATAAATAGGATAGATTCTGACCGAGAAAACACAAATTCTTCCCTCTTTGTCAGAATCATCGTTCCTAGAATATGAGGACTAGGAATAAAAATGAATCATGCAAACAATGAATCACATATACAACCCAGAATGAATCATCTATAAATTGTAATTGTGTAGTTGTTTTTAAATATTAAGATGCATATATTAAAAAAATCCTAAGCATGGCAGAGTGACAGAATATCAATTCTTTCTACACTTCCTCGGATCCCATGATCACAAACAGGGTAGGGACCGGGAGCCCGTCTTTGTCGGGTACTTTGAAGAGGAATAACGCAGACTTCATCCTCGCGCACACTGTTGGCTGCGATTTGAGTTTCAATAAATACTGCATCAGCTGGGAGGCCACTGATATCAGACTCACTGTCTAGTGGATTTAATTTCAAATAGACCAAACGCTTACTATTCTAAGCATCGCTTTCGTCAGTTTATAATAATTGCATCCGTATCACTGGTCGTAGGTCTTTAACGTGACGAGGCACTCCATCAATTCGCACGCCAGACACTCGTCCAGTCCCATATTTCGTCGTGCACCAGCCGAGTGAGTTTGTAAATAAAGTATATTCGTACTCATTATAAATTTCCCCACATATTCAAATACACACACAATTTTGAAGAAAGAGAGAAGCGTACTTGTGATTTAAAATGTATTTCCATTTACATATAAAGGTCAAGGGAAAATGTCAATTGGAATCTATAAAAAAGAGAATGCGTTAAAGAAAGTTTACTGCGCATCGCACTTTGGCTGCGTAGTCACGTGTCGTGTATGGAAAAAACAATATATACGGGACTGATTAAAATAAAAAAAAAAAATATGCGCAATAGCAGCCACAATGAGTTGATGTCCTCTGGCCTATTATTGATTTTCGTTCGGTAAATTCTAAAATATCCCATTATATTTGACTTTAATTCGGTTTGATTGGATTTAGAGAAGGACAAACAAACTTACGAATATAAGAAACGGCAACGAACGCCTTCTAGCGGCTGGGTGAGGAACTAATTTAATCTAAGACATAAAAATAATTTAAAGCGTCCAGAATTTAAAACTCAAAGATGGAGAAATGTTAAAGGCAAAGAAAGAAATTATATACAAACAGGCTTATATATATATATATATATATATATATATATATATATATATATATATATATATTGGGGAACTATATATATATATATATATATATATATATATATATATATAACTACTTCATTTACTCACACAAATTTAATATACGAAAGTGTAGATTTATGCGTAAACTTTAAGTATTTACTTCAAAAGTGCTCAATACGTAGGTAGAGCTAGTTAGTAATATGTGTGCATGTGTGTGTGTACACATAGGTATATTCATATATAAAAAAAAAAAATACACATAGGTATATTCATATATATATATATGAAAAAAAAGGAGGGAAAGATCCACCTTAAACCACTAACCTAGTTCTAAAACAGATCCTTTGTTCGATAAAATGCATGCCCATTGGCTGATAGGAGGGGGCGCGGTGGATACTAGAAAGCTGAGTGGCTAACTAGAAATCCTCAACATATATAAAAACAAGAAGCAACCACAAAATTTGCGCATAAGCCTGACGAATCCTACAGTGGATGAAACGCAGAATATTCAATGTAGCTTAATCGCCATATATATTTTATAAATTACTATATATATATATATATATATATATATATATATATATATATATATATATATATATGAATAAAAAAGAATACGAAAAGTATAAAAGCTTATAACTTTTCTTTATTCGTTTTCAATTGGTGACGTGCAGGAATACAAAATAATAATATTATGAAAAAAATTAAAAAACTTTTTTTATAAGTACATATTTTCGACCGATCCTTCAGTCTTCATCGGTGTAGTGAAAGTATGAGGATGCACGGGGAAAAGGGGAATGGAAAAGGAAGGAAGGTAGAGGAAGAGGAGAAGAAGGAGGAGGAGAAGGAGGTATAGCCAATGAGAAGGTGCCACGTCAGTCTTAAATATATAAACATATAAGTACGCACATACACACATGCACACAGTACATATATACATACAAACGAAAAATTAAAAATTAAACAGTAAATAAAAATGAGAAACGCGTCTTTAACTGTCTAATCCTTTGAATTTTAACGATATTATTTATTCTAAGAGAGAATAAGAATTCAAAGGATATAAGACGTTATGAGGAGAAACGCTACGATGCTCATTTGTAATTTAACGGCTATTTCTCGTTCGAAAAAGAACGAAAACGTCGTTTCTAAATTCAACCGTTTTAAGACAAAAACGAAACGCTACTTTTTATTAATATGTATATTAATATGTACATATACATACGTATACAAACAAATACTCACATGTACAAATATATACATATATATATATGCACATATGCATACATAAATGCATGCATATATACATATATACATATACTAACAGACATACATGTACATACATAAATGCTTGCGCATACATTTACACGTACAGACAGCTGTACATATATACATATAAGTTTACATAAGCGAATGTAGGGAGAGAGAGAGAGAGAGAGAGAGAGAGAGAGAGAAAGGAAGAGGAGAAGAGAGTGACGAGAAAAGAAGTATAGGTGTGCGAGAAATACATACACTTATATACACATATACATATACGGTAATATGAAGAAAATTAACTCTTAAAGAAAATGTGTTTTGAAAACATACACACATATATGCGCACACATACACATATATCCAAATATACATACATATATATATATATATATATATATATATATATATATATATACATACACATACATATACATGTATATACATATACTGTCGTGTATATACATATATATATGTTATTTGTTTTTGTTTTTGCGATACGTTTTGAATGAATTCAATTATTTACGAAAGTGCATTTTTACCTAAGTCCGAGTTGGGAATAATTTTCCCTTTAATTAATTCGGTACCCCCACATGGGGAGCAGTGTATATATAATATTTTAAAAATATAATTATCCACTGACACGTGTTTCGTCAGTGGATAATTATATTTTTAAAATATTATATATATCTACGACGCACCAGAGTGCCTAAATCTCGCTAAATTCAGCCACCCTGATGAGTCGTAGACGACGAAACGCGTGTCAGTGGATAATTATATTTTATTTTAATAATATATATATATATATATATATATAGATAATTATATTTTATTTTAATATTATATATATATATATATATATATATATATATATATATATATATATATATATATATAGAATAGAAAGTAATAAACCAGAGTCTAAAAGAGCAAAACCCCAGTTAAATATATTTAAAGGTGCTGTGCTCGGAGCATTGCAGATATATGATAAATTCAATAGGTGTAATTACCTAGAGCTATATAAATAGAAAAGGTGAAAGATTAATAATTGTGAATAATTGTGAAAGATTAATAATTATTAATCAAGGTTTCATAGGGGAAACAACTAAAATAAGATAATAATAATAAATTAATATGTACGATCGTTTCAGAAATGATATCGCTTTATTCATTCAATATTTACAATAAAACCATCGAGAAATAAGGTAAAAAATTTATAAACAAAATTTTAATCTACAAACTTGAAATTTAGTATATAGGTAATTTAGACATGTGGAAAACTTTTTAATAGTTTTTCATCCGAAAAAAAACGGCTTCTAATGGGGTCCAATTTTAAAAATTGGTACGTGGGAGTCGTTGAATTTTTCTATGTTTGCTAACTGTTTCACGATTGCGCATACGTGAATGGTTCATATTACAGATTCCTTATGTTAAATATAAGTCGGTTTAAAAAATATTTTAAAGCGTGCCACGCTGGCCAAATGGTTATGGTATTTAACTTAGTCATTTTAGGTTTTGGTTTCATTCTCAGCTCGATTATTTTTTTTTTACTTACAAGAAGTGAATTGCTTAGAAAAAACACAATACTCGCTCGTATATGTCTCAGTTTCTGTATAAATTAAACTTTTATATTTATGCGTATTTTACAACCGTGCAACGCCGGGCGGCCCAATATATATATATATATATATATATATATATATATATATATATATATATATATATATATATATATATATATATATATACCAAGTACCAATGGACCCCTCACCCCCACTCAAGTAAGAGTAAAAAAGGAAAAAAATGAGAAAAAACAAAGAAAGATGAATAGAAACACAAGCAGAGAGAGAGAGAGAGAGATAGAGAGAGAGATAGAGAGAGAGAGAGAGAGAGAGAAAGAAATATAAGACATCAGTGACCACAGTCCAGCCCAATGAACCAGTAATAAAAATTAAACATACGAATAAAATGTAGAATCATTTACACATATTTCCACCTCTCGAAAACATTCAAAGTATAAAGATAGGAAAGCGTGTATATTTGCTGACCACTCGGCTAGCAGTTGAAATCGGTCGCATCTCTCTCACCAGTGTTGGAATTACTAGCGCTATTTATAGTGCTAATCGGTGTAAATTCCTCTGTTCAAGGAAGGCCGCTATAACACCCCCTTTGAAAATATCCCGGCTGGGATTAATAACGTTTTTGTTTTGGGTTCACTCAAATAAATTCTGTTGATTTCCGTTTTCTGTTTGATCTTCTGTTCTCCGGAACTGTCTCTGGTATGGACACCAGAAAAGTATCAAACACTGTGTCCATGATGTCCTCCTCAGGCGATCTGGTCACCTCACTGTTCGAGTATCTTTTCCGAATTTGGTTAGTGTGACGTTTGTGCACGAAGTCTGGTCCCTTAATCATGTAGACCATGTTGCATATTCGTTTCTCAACAATGCCGGACTCCCAGAAAGTCTTATTATTTATGTGAATCTTGTAGAAGACTCTTTCGCCAACTTTATGCCGTTTTTTTGTTATCGATATTTTGAGGTTTGGCATATCCTGGTTTGGTAACAACTTGTGAAAAATCGATCTAACCTTGCGTTCTCACATAACCTCAGCATGTATCTTCGACATTTCGATGTTTGCATTCGAAGTGACTCTGTAGACTTGTAAAACTGTTGGATTGACTTATCTGTCGGCGACCCACTAGCTTTTTTCAGAGCTCTCTTGAATGTGTCAACGAATTTCTCTGCTTGTCCATTACTTCTTGAGTGGTATGGCGGAATGGTTATATGCTCGATTAGATGATCTTCGCAAAAATGTTTAAGTTCGGTAGACATAAATTGCGTTCCATTATCTGTAACGATGCAGTCTACTACTCCAAACCTAGCGAATAGTTCATATAGGAAGTTGATAGTTACCTCGGATGTGGGATTCTTACATTTTAATACTTCCGGCCATTTAGATAGGCTGTCTAAAACAATGAGATAGTAGAACCCCTCTAGCGGTCCTGCAAAATCTAAATGAATCCTAGACCAAGGTCGGTCCGGTTTTGCCCACGATCCGAATTAAGTCGGAGGAGCTTTCATAGCTAATGCTCATCCTATACACTCCCTGATTTTTCCTTCTATGTCCTTATCCATGTTTGACCAATAAACGAAAGAGCGCATAAGGCTTTTTATTCTTGATATACCTGGATGTCCTACATGGAATTCCTTGAGCATTCTTTTCTATAATGTCGCAGGAATTACAACCCTGTCGCTATACAACAGGACGTTATCGTAAATTGAATAAATTTCTTCATCCAGTTCGTTATTGTTGATCCTTTCTTTCATGCGTATACTAAATTCGTCCATCTCTGCCTTACTCTTAATCTCATCAAGTGTTACTGGAAGTTCTCTTATTGTGTCACATAACGTATTTTTTCTTCAACTTCCGCTTGAATGGCTGCTATTACCATATCCTCCAATGGTTCTGTCTACTTAGGTATTAACCTCGATAACCCGTCTGCATGACCAAACTTTTTAGATAGTACATACTCCATTTTAAAATTGTGATTCAGAAGTATGGTACCCCATCTTTAGAGTCTATTCACCGTATGTTGTGGTAGTCCCTTTTCCGATCCGAAAATCGTTAATAATGGTTTGTGGTCCTTTTGTAACAGAAATTGCCTACCACGCAGAAAACGATGACATTTATTTACCGCGAATATAATGCTTAGCGCCTCTTTTTCAATTTGTGACTAGTTCTTTTCGGCTGGCAAAAGTGATCGGGATGAATGTGCTATGGGTTTCATTTTTCCATCATCCATTTTGTGTAAAATGCATGCTCCTATGCCATAGGAGCTGGCATCGATTGCAACTATAATTTCACCCTTGGGATTATAATGTGCCAGAAACAAGTCAGACGTTAAAGTCTCTTTAATTTCCTGAAATGCTTCTTCGCACTCTTGCGTCCAGACCAATTTTTAGTCTTTCCTTAATAGTTCATTTAAAGGCGACCTTAGTTTATGCATATTTGGCACAAATACATTGTAGTAATTTGCCAAACCTAAGAAACTTTGTAAAGACGCAATATTTTCTGGAGTAGGCATATTCTTTATTGCACTTGATCTATCTGGATCCGGCTTTCTTCCATGTTTATCGATGATTTGGCCCAAGTATTTTATTTTCTCCATGAAAAATGTACATTTTTCCTGTTTTACTTTAAATCTGTAATCCTGGATCCTTTTGAATACTTGGTTTACATGAGCTTTGTGTTGTTCTTTGCTAGCGCTTTTCATTAACACATCGTCCAGGTACCTTACTGCAAAATCTAACCCATTTAACACAATGTCCATAATTTGCTGAAAAATCGCAGAGGCGACTTTGACTTTGAACTTGTACAATCCTTTATGGGCATTAATATATAGCAGCTTTGAACACTCCTCATCGACTGGAACTTGTAAGTACGTGCCACTGAGGTCGATTTTAGAAAAATATTTCCCTCCACTCAGTTTCGCAAATATCTCTTCAGATCTCAGAAGAGGATAATGGTGATCTTGTAATACCCTGTTTAAGCCTGTCGCGAAGTCGGCGCAAACCCAAATCTCTTACTCTTCTTTTTGATGTAAACCGTTGGTGCAGCCCACTCACTGTGATCAATTTTTCCGATGACACTCATGTTTTCGAGTGCTTTTTCGGTCCTGTTCTGGAAAAAAATATTCGTCAATAATTCTCCTTCAAAGGTAATTTTTCGCCACTGACGCTTATCGCCGTTTTATGTGATTTAATCATAGTGGGTCTCCCAAGCCTCTTCCATGTCTGTACATTAATAATGGAAATATCACATCCACTATCAAGCTGTAGCCTTACTTTCTTTTTAAACCTTTTGACCTGCACATATTTCCGGATATTTTGTTCCTCAGGTTCAATTTTTGTAATTTTAATGGATGTCTTTCTAACAGATTTTTTCTTCAATACCATTCTTTATGCCCTTTCTGGTGGCAGTTGTCACATTGTTTGAATTTGTAGGAACACTCATTGTAGCAATGTTTATTTCCACACCTCCAACATGATCCAGGTGGATCTTTTCCCTGTTTCTTTCTCTGGGTATTTTTTGAAGTCGAATTTTTTTTGATGGATTTTTTAATATGCGACACTCCGCTTTCCTCTATGCCACGACTGTCTTGTTTCAGCGCAATAAACCGTTCACAGTCTTCCGCTAAGTTTTGTAGTTTTAAATTCGGTTCGTTTTCGAGTTTATTTAAAACACGACGCCTGATTTCAGCGTCTTTATTTAAGACCAGCCCTTGCACAAATATCAGACATTTAAAATTATCTGCTGATAATTCCTCCAGTTTAAATCATCGCAATGCTTGTTCACTATACTTGCATGAGTAGTATAGTCGTCTTCCTCTCTTCTAGTAACATTCATACATTTATATTGCATATGGAAAAGAGATGTTTTTGCAGAAAACAGTCCTGTAAGTAGCGTAACTGTTTCTTGGAAGCTCAACTCACTGGTCTTTTTTGGGAGAATAAAATTCACGAACTTTGTATGCTCGGCTGTTCCCAATTTCCTTAGCAAAAGCCTAACTTTTTTCGCGTCTGCCCAGGTACTACAATCCGATATAAAAATATCCTCATATCGTCTATAGTACTGGACGAAAGTGACATCGTCTTTTGGATTATAATTGAAATTTTCAATAGCGGCTCACACAGCTGTTTGAGAAAATGCGTTATGATTATCGTCCGCTTTATTTAATTGCGTCGCCTCCAGAATTTTTCTTTGTTCCTCCTGTGTTTTCATCAATATTTCCTCGAAGCGTTTCTGCTGTTGAAGCATTTTTTCTTCAAATGCTTGTTTAAATCTCTCTTCTCTTTCTACTTTTTGTTGAATTTGCTGCTTTTTCAACGCGAGATTTTGCTCTACCTGGAATTGGAACAATTCCAACAGTGAATCTTTGAATTTCGCATCCATCATACGAATTCACTTAACAATTTACGCTTGTATTATATAAATATTCCTTAGTAAAAAACATCAGCCAATTTTTCTTTCCCAATTCGTTTGTTTGAAGAACAACAGTCCTTTTGTAACTTACTTTCTTACTAGAAACAATCTAGCGAAATTACATTTGTTTAACATTTTTTTTATTTGCACGCGTTTTACGTAGCAAAAATAAAATCAGTCGCTTTAAATATCCGACGAATTCGTATGGGAAACTTTTAGTTTTTATTTTTACCCTCTTTGCCTTTTGCAAAAAATGACTTGATTCCTTACGTGTTTGCTAAGCACAAATGACGTACGCGAATAATTATTTTCACGGCCTGTCTCTTTCTTTTGACAAAGTCAAGCGTTTTTTTTCAAATCTCAGATGTTATCGAAATAACGATAAGCTTACACGGTATTTGCTAGTTGGTTTTGGACATTTAACTTTGCAGAAGAAAATTCTTACCGTAGGAAAATGGCTTCTGGTGAAGAAAAAAATGAACCTCTTTTCCCTTTCTAAAACACTTGGTAAGTGTGTTCAATTATTAAATAATTGACTACATTCGCGTTTTTCGCTGTGAATTTTGGTAGCAAGTTTTTCCCAGTCGCCAAATTACTATTGTAGTAATTAATTCACTATTAATCCTTGCGTATCAAAATATCTGTTGAAATGACGATGTCACTTTCGTCCAGTACTATAGACGATATGAGGTCTTTTGCCGTAAAGATTTTACGAATCTTTATTTCAATCACTTTTGGTGATTCTCTGCAGTGACGGTCGTTTCGATTCCTTGTCGCCAATCTGTTGTGTTGTGGAACAACAGTGAAAATAAGAACAATCAAGTCGAGGTTCAGTTAAGGAACAATTGTACTAACAATAATGTAAAAAGATAGGAAAACGTGTATATCTGTTGGGCACTCGACTAGCAGTTGAAGTGCAGTCGCATCTCTCTCCCCGGTGTTGGAATTACTAGCACTATTTATAGTGCTTATGGGTGTAAATTCCTCTGTTCAAGGAAGACCGGTATAACAATATGCTAACAAATATATAGTAACAAACAGATGGTAACAAACATATAATAAAAAACATATGGTAACAAACCTATGGTAACAAACATATGGTAACAAACATATAGTAATAAACATATAGTAACAAACATTTAGTAACAAACACACGGTAAAAAACATATGGTAACAAACATACGGTAAAAACATATGGTAACAAACTTATTGTAATAAAAATATGGTAACAAACATATAGTAAAACATAAGGTAACAAACATATAATAAAAACATATAGTAATGACATATGGTAACAAACATATGGTAAAAACATGTGGTAACAAACATATGGTAACAAACATATGGTAACAAACATATAGTAATGACATATGGTAACAAACATATGGTAAAAACATGTGGTAACAAGCATATGGTAACAAACATATGGTAAAAACATGTGGTAACAAACATGTGGTAACAAACATGGTAAGAGTATGTTACTATATAGGAATGTTGCTAAGCAGAAGACTTGTGAGGCAAACAAGAAATAAAAATAAAAGGTTGAAATCTGAAATATTCCAACATGATATGTGTCATGTTCGGCATTTTCGAAGAAGATATTCTTTTGGTGCATGATTATCGCCAGAGATTGATGACGTCATAGCTCAATAGATAAGGAAACAGAGCAGAATTTGAGTTAAATGTTTAATCATTTGTAAAACTTGGGTAGAAATAATCATTGGCCACGTAGAATTATCGCGGTAAAAAATAACAACAAAATAAAACGACGATGACGTAGTTTATAAGAAGATTTGACACCAAGAACTGAATCCGATAGATGGAAAAAATAAATAAAAAAATGCGGTCCTTTATTGTTCAAACTCAAATAAATATGTTTGACATTTGTGAATTCTTTGACAATGTGATAAGAAGCCGAAAAAAGCCTAAGGGTATAATAGCAAAACTGCTGTCAGCAAAGACATAGGAAATGCGCTGAAATAACCAGCGTATAAAATGGCAACCGAAATGACAAAGGAGGAACTGGAAGGGTTGGAAAGAAAGACTAACTAAAAGAAAGAAGAAAAAAGAGCCCGAAGAATAGAGCGATCATAATTGTATAAAGTCAAGGATGAAGAATCTGTACAAAGTTAAGAGTTTATATATATATATATATATATATATATATATATATATATATATATATATATATATATATATATATATATATATATATATCAATAATAAGACCATTAGAAATCAAAAAATATTCAATCAGTTAAAACAGCCAATGAGAGATCCAAAACAGACCATATAGGTAAATAGTGTAAAGTGTTGGGAACTTAGGATTTATAATACAACCGTTGTGTTAAATTCAATCAACCCTAACCCTAACCCTAACCTTAACCTTAACCCAAGACAATTGCTGATCATCAATTTACCTCAAAGTAAAATTCTATGTTCTCTTTCGGTGGAGGAGAAATCCTTCACGACTGAGACAATTTTTATTTTTGTACCTTTTCTCCACGTTAAAAAACGACCCTGGTGTCTAACTCTGTCCCGTGGGGAGGCATAGTAAATAGGTACTAAGAATGAAGATAAAGACGACCATTGAGAAAGAAAACTATCAAAAACATCTGATCCAAAAATAATTACAGTACAAAAATTGTTACATAAACTTTTACAAGACTCAGCTACCAATGAAAGATACGAAACGGACAGATAACCACCATTTTTCATAGCTATATTGGAAATGGAATCAACACTATAATGTACATAAAAGTTTACAAGATATTACAAATAGGTTGTTCTGTGTATTTTTAACACCATTTTGAAATTAGTTAAAGCAGTCAGTGAGAAATACGAACCGGATAGATAACCGCGTAGCAACACTCTCCCTCCGTTATACTAAATAATATAAACAGTGCAATGTGCAAGGAACTTATGTCACAACCGAACGATGATTATTGAATTCGTATTTAATATTATAATAATTATTCTTTTTTTTTGTAAGTATTTATAGCCTTCACTTGTCTGTTTCAATGTAATAAATTTGTTATAAATGTTTTAAAAAATACATTTTTATGAAATGTTTCTAATTATTTAACTTCTGCAAATACAATGTTTTTCTACGTGTGTGAAAAAATATAAGTTCTTTTTAAATAATTGTATCTGGGCATAATGTGTTTTTATGTAACGACGTTTGTTTAATTAGTTAAAAAACCTTTTTATTTTATTATTTTTTTAAAAATTCAATTTTCATCCCAAACAAGACAAGTGCCACTTTGAAGTAGGGGGTTAATATCGGGGACATAATTTGCGGGGGCATTATGAAAGGAGATGAGTAGAAAGATGTTTGTTCACATTACACTTGAACTTCTACATATCAGTACAGTTGGAACAGCAGTATCCCGGGAGGGAGTTCCAAAGACTTGCAGTTCTGGGGAAGAAACTATTGGAGTAAAAGTCTTCTTACACCTAGGGATCTCTACTGTAAAGGTGTGGAACTTCTCTGGTTTGTTGGGGGTAGTCATGTCCAGGAGGTACAAGTGCCTGCAGTTCGTCAGTGCATTCACCATTAAAGTATTTGTAAGACAAGCAGAGGAATGCAACATTTCGTCGATGGGACAGAGGCTGAAGCTTAGATGACAGTTAAGGACCTATCAGGTTGGCGACTCTCTTTTGAACCCTGTCCAGGAGTGAGAGGCAAGTAGCAGATGCACCTGCCAAAATATGACAACAGTACTCCATACATGGGCGAATGATGACCTTATAGAGGTCCAGGATACTTTCAGGCGTAAGTAGAGAGAATACTCTCAATGTATATATTCCAGTTCATGTTTCCTGTAAACCATTGGCATTAGTTGTAGTGAAGGTTTCTTGTAATTATTGAAGGAAACAAGCTTAGTCGAAGCAGCATTGAATATGACGATCCAATTTTGTCCCCATTCCACTAGAGATTGGAGGTCATCCTCTAGTGTTTCTGCCATTTCCTTAGATATGTGTTCATTTGTTTTCCCCTCGTGCCTGTTATAGAGAGTGGTGTCATCAGTAAATATACTCATCTCAGAAACAATTTTATCAGGGAGGTCATTTATGAATATCAAGAATAATAAAGGTCCGAGGATAGTCCCCTGAGGTACTCCCGCATTTATATCATATTGTTTAGATGTACGATCGTCGAGGACAAATTGGATTTTTCTTCGTATGTTATAAATGAATTTGTCTGTTTATATATGTTTTAACGAACATTTAATCGATAAAAAACATCAAATGTTATAAAAAACATATAATTCCAATAAATGAGGAAGAAAAAAACAAATGCATTGCAAGCTTAACATGATGAAAAAATGACACAAAAGATTGTAACTTTGATATTTTCACTCACAATGCAATTAGCTGATGTAAGTCAAAAGTTCTACGTACTATTATGATATAAAACTAATTCCATGATGCACACACACACACACACACACACACACACACACACACACACACACACACACACACACACATATGTATATATATACTAGCAGATAGAATCGACCTTGCCCGGGTTTAAAATATGATCAACGAATGTTTCATCCTCCCATATTTTTATTGTCATCGAATTCGGTGAAATCACCCATTTTCAAAGAAATTGATTAATTGTTTGCTGTAGTTAGGGGGGGCCCATCGCGATATAACGGAATGAAGCTCCACATGCTTCCCCGCAGTGACTTAGTCCACAATACATTGTAGTTTACATTGCACTGTAGAGAAGCTACTGTTGATTTTATAAAATAATTTTTATATATAACGGCTTGCATTAAAGTTTAAAATGCAAAAGTCAAGTATTATAGCTCAACTGTGCTATGAGCATAAAAAATTATTTCGAATGCACTCCTGCCATATCAAAGAACTATTGCTGATTTTAAATGCCGGGTCTTTCTTCTTGTGCGATAATAAATCTTCTCAAATGCACATGTGATGTTAGGCTGTATAAGGTGTTAACCAGTTAAAATGTCAAAATTGCATGTTTCGTCTTTCATCGGATTTTTTCGATTATCGAAACCTATCTAAGAACACCGACAGGCACATAAATTACATTTGTGTGGAATTTCATAAAAAATCCTTTAGGAGTTCATAGGAATCGAACTCTCACATAAAGAGACAAAGTTCCTTATATATATATATATATATATATATATATATATATATATGATAATACAATGGACTATATTTTCCATCAAGACAATAAATCACGTGTAAGATTACTTACGCGTGTTTCATTAATGGAAAAAATATAGGCATTTGCCTACAAGTAAGATAATTAGAAATAAAGATAAAAAATAATAACAAATGAATAAAATTTATGATTGAGGACTTATTTTTTATTGGTCATTCTCTCTCTCTAACTCTCTGTCTTTCTCTCTCTCTCTCTCTATATATATATATATATATACATGGTGATTGTCACTTCTTGACAGAAGAAGACCATCTTTCCCTTGCTTTATTGTTGATTACTCAATCATTTATTGTTCATATACATACATTTATTGTTTATATATATATATATATATATATATATATATATATATATATATATATACACACACACACACACACACACACACACACACACACACACACACACACATAAATGAAACTCTTGGTTCGTTCAGCTTAAATAAACTATAAAACTACAGCCCCGTTTTTCTTAACATTTTGCAACAGCATTTTTAGCTTATCCAAGCGTGTTTTTATATACTTAAAACAGAAAAATATTAAAATATAAAAAAAAGCTTTGTTTTCGAAATCGTGTGAAATCGTTTGTTATCGGCAAAAGACGTACACGTTATACAGCACTGGCATAAGAAAGCGCCGATTGGCTGAATTCCAAAAGCCAAAATTTATCACTTCGTCATTGGTACACATGAAGACAAATAAAAAGATGTCGATCATGATATTGAAGAAATATTGGCGATTATTATTTAAGTTTTTTTTTTCAAAAAAAGATTAATTCCCTGACGTACACAAGTCGAACCCCAAATGCCACATACAATGTTGAACGTGAATTTTGCTATACTGTTATTTTTTTATTTAAGAACTTTTGATAACATGCATTTCGTTATATATATATATAGTACGCATTTTGGCCTTACAAATTTAAATTTGGTTACAATTTTGCGTTTTCCGATCGTGTTTTTTTATCAAGCACCTATGTTACTGTACTGAAAAATATAGTTGTTTTTATATCAGGCAAAATAATTGCTCGCTAGAAGGTGAGTTTTGAATGGAAACGTATAAAGGTCGAAGAACCTTAATAAAACCATCTTTGTTGTAAAAATACATTTTTTAACAAAATTGGCAGTACACGTTTTTTTAAACAGTTGTTTTATATAAGAAATATGAACTCTTTTTTTATTATTATAACAATAAATTGTTAGGTGAAAGTACAGTTTTTATTTCGAATAAAATTTACGGTACATATGCATTTTGGTAACGTGCTGAAATAATACGTTTTTTTCAGCCATTCTAACCATGGAGAGGGGAGGGTGTTTTGTAACTGTTCTGTGCTTTCAACTAACAATTTATTATAAAAAAGATATCGTGAAATTTGAATTTAAATTAGAAAAAAGAACATGGACAGCGCGTTCAACATTGTAGCCGGTGCCTATTTCGCAATGGAGGTCCGTTTCGTATATGTCAGTCGATTAATGTTTTGTTCTTGCAATTTTTTTTACCGTAAATTGTTAGGTTACCAAATTTTAATTCCTAATATAAAGTTAATCCTACTCCATAACTAACATATAAACTATATCTAAACCATACATTGACTCTTTCCCTTTCAAACTAATCCTGTTACAAATTTAATTGCTTCCACTGTATAAATTCCTAGTTATCCCATCTTCCATTAGCAATAAAAATGAAAAGCATAGTAATGTCCTTTTTAATCACTTTTCAGTAGATATAAAACCTACTACATAACAGTAGATATACAACCTACTAAATAACAGTAGATATAGAACCTACTAATTAACCGATTAACATTAACTACTCATGCGGGGTCGCAGAAATACCTGGTTTAGGACACAGGCACGAGACGAACCCTCTCGGTGCTGATAGACCCGTAGAT
This sequence comes from Euprymna scolopes, assembly GCF_053919585.1. Taxonomy (NCBI): domain Eukaryota; kingdom Metazoa; phylum Mollusca; class Cephalopoda; order Sepiida; family Sepiolidae; genus Euprymna; species Euprymna scolopes. Next base: position 10,967,756 of record NC_136486.1, read on the forward strand.
CTTCCCAGGTCATCCGTCTAGGAGAAGGAAAACTCTGAAGCTAAACCTAGGGAAGGGATGCCTCTTCAGACCCGGACGACAACCTTCCTAGAGCTGGTGACTCAAGTAAATTACCGGTTGGCAAACCTAAACTGCTTAAGGAGGAGATAGGCAGTGTCTATGGCACGGCTTTCATATTCTTCTTTGCCCATTAGCCAGGCGTAGAGGTGCTATCACAGGGAATCGACAGAATTATCCAGTGGTCGACCTTGTTTCCTGATTAGGGTAATGAACGCAGTTTTTTCCCCGCTCCCGCCACATTCCATTCCTCCTAAACTAGACAATCGAGGTTCTTAAGTACCATATATGCTGGTACAGTTGGACTGGGCTGACTTTTGTTTGATGGGTTGAAGTACCGAATTGATAGTTCCTGGCTGCTGTTTCTGATTGATAGTACAGTGGCCCTAACTCTTTAGTAGCGCTTACAGCATAATATAAAATTAGAGAATAATAATATATAATTGAATAATATCGGGATGTTTGTAGTGCATGGAAAGGCCAAAATCCTATAGGTAAGGTGACAGCTGATGGCTTACTTGTATTGCATGTCTGATATTCTGCACAACCACTTGTCCAGCACCCCTCACTCACCCTAACTAAAACCTTTAAATCAAATAAAATGAAATGACAGTTCAATCTAAAATTACGTTTAAACCAGGACCAAACTCAAAGAAAACCAACCTGCCTCCTCCCTTGAGGCTTGCGTTCACGAATATTCGCGGGCTTACAACAAATTTAAATGATGTCGAATCATTTCTCCTAGTAAACACTCCGGATATCTTAGCATTAAGTGTAACTAACCTACACTTCTCCATTCCCTCTAACCACTTTAACATGCCTGGTTATCTCCCTCTCTGCTGTAAGGACTCAGACAGACATACGCTCGGGCTTGGAGTTTATATTCGTAACACCCCCCCCACCTGACTAGAGAAACAAAACAAGAATCAGACGACCAGGTCCTTTGTGCTTCAGACTAAACATGCAACATAATATTAGCTACTTGTATTTTCTCTACCGCTACCCTCAACCCAGGACTGTACTCTAATAAACAAAGTCTCTGACAGCATAGGTATAGCACTCTCCTACGATACTAGAGCACAAGTACATGTATTTGGTGACTTCAATGTCCACCACAGTAACTAGCTTGGATTCTCTAATTACACAGAAGCAGCTGGTAGCACAACACATAGCATCTCTATATCTCATTCTCTATCACAGACGGTTACATACGGTTACATTTTCAACACGTTTCCCAGACCAGCAAGATCAGAATGCCTCACTTCTAGATCTAGTTCTGACCACAGTTCCCGATGATTGTATAACAAATGTCCACAGCCCATTCGGGAATGCTGATCACGTTGTAATAATGGTACAAATCGCCTTAAATTCTCGACCCAAAACTGAAGACTTACTGCTCAAAACAACGAGGTATTACAAAAAAACTGACTGAGAAGCCATTAGGGAACTCATCAGAGATGCCCCATGGGGAAATGAGACCACTGAATGGTTCAAAACTGCAATTGAAGCACATGTTCCCACGGAAAATTCTATAGCAAGCCCCACTCTCCCTAATGGTTTACGTCTACTTGTACAGCTGCTATTGCTCAAAGGCAGCATGCATACCGCAGATTCAACCGACATAAGTCCAGTTCAAACAGAGAGAAGTATATAGAAGCTAGAAGTAACTGTAAGAGAGAAATAGCGACAGCTAAGACAGAATATACTGAAACCATCAGAAAACACATCGAAGCACAGAAATTAGGAACTCATGATTTTGGGAAAATCTACAACAGTGTAGTAAATAATGGACAGTCAACGTTTCCCCCACTGTCAAATGATCATGAGGTTGTTTGCATGGCAACCGAGAAGGTTAACCTGCTCGCCAGTCGGTTTGCCTAAAACTCTACATTGGACCCGGCACAGCATTCCCTCCCTGACTTTCCTTTCCGGACAGACGCCATACTAGATGACTTGAAAATCACCCCCTCCCAGGTACATGGTATCATAAAAAACCTAGACACTTCAAAAACATGTGGACCTGATCTCATGCCGGCTGTGCTATTAAAAATGTTGCTCCAGTACTCTCCAAACTTTATAACAAATATCTTAACGAATCTTGCTTTCCTGACTGCTGGAAAACCGCTTCTGTGATACCAGTTTTCAAGAATTCTGGCGAAAGAACTGACCCAGTAAATCATCGCATCATTAGTCCTCTCCTGCTGTTTGCCAAAATATTTGAGTCTTTAATTAATCAAGCTCTAGTCAATCACATTACAGCTGCTAAACACCTGACAGAGAATCAGTATGGATTTAGGCAAGCCCGTTCCACAGCAGATATCTCAACTGTAATCTCTTCTGAACGTATATACCGTTGACTTGACAAAACAGGGGAGGCTAGAGTGGAAGCCCTCGATATATATAAGGCTTTTGACAGTGTATGGCACGATGGCAGAACACATAAAGTAATTAAATCCTTCTTAAGTAAGAGAAAAATCCAAGTTGTCCTCGACGGTCGTACATCTAAACAATATGATATAAATGCGGGAGTACCTCAGGGGACAATCCTCGGACCTTTATTATTCTTGATATTCATAAATGACCTCCCTGATAAAATTGTTTCTGAGATGAGTATATTTACTGATGACACCACTCTCTATAACAGGCACGAGGGGAAAACAAATGAACACATATCTAAGGAAATGGCAGAAACACTAGAGGATAACCTCCAATCTGTAGTGGAATGGGGACAAAATTGGATCGTCACATTCAATGCTGCTACGACTAAGCTTGTTTCCTTCAATAATTACAAGAAACCTTCTCTACCACCAATGGCAATGGCAAAGAACACATTACCAGAAAGTACTTCCTTTAAACTCCTCGGCCTAACGTTTACAGGGAACATGAACTGGAATATATACATTGAGAGCATTGCCAAGGCCGCTGCAAAGAAGGTGCGCTCTTTACCATGCTAGAAAACTACTTACGTCTGAAAGTATCCTGTACCTCTATAAGGCCACCATTCGCCCATGTATGGAGTACTGTTGTCACATTTGGGCTGGTGCATCTGCTACTCCTGGACAGGGTTCAAAAGAGAGTTGCCAACCTGATAGGTCCTTAAATGTCATCTAAGCTTCAGCCTCTGTCCCATCGACGAAATGTTGTATCCCTTTGACTGTTCTACAAGTACTTTTTTGGTGAATGCACTGACGAATTTCAAGCGCTTGTACCTCCTCGACGTGAATACCTCCGACAAATCCGACAAGCAACTAAATCCCCCCCTTCACAGTAGAGATCCCTAGGTGTAAGAAAGCCTTTTACTCCAATAGTTTCTTCCCCAGAACTGCAAGTCTTTAGAACTCCCTCCTGGGATTCTGCTTTCCCAACTCTACTGATACGCAGAAGTTCAAGTGTAATGTGAACAAACATCTTTCTACTCATCTCCCTTCATAATACCCCTGCAACTTATGTCTCCGATAGTAGCCCCCTACTTCAAAGTGGCACTGTGCTTTGTTTGGGGTGGAAATTAAAAAAAAAAAGGTTAAAGTATTTTTTTTTTCAAAACAAAATTGGAAATACAGGTTTTTTAAAAAACTTTTTTTACATTTTTTTTTACAGAAATAATTTTTATATAAAAAAATATATATGCTTTTTCTTTATTAAAACCGTAAATTGTTAGGTGAAAGTACAGAAAAGTTTCTACCGAGAAAACCGTTATTTTTTCAGCCATTTTTACCATCGGGGGGTGTTTTGTAACTATTTTTCTGCTTTCAACTAACAATTTATTAAAAAACAAAACAAAAGGTAATTTTTTACATTATGCTCACCTCCACAATTTTTAACATGCGTTGGGGGTGTTTATTCCGAAAGCCGTTTTGAACATGGAAGGATGGGGGTATTTATTCCAAAAGCCGTTTTTAACATGGGGAGGTTAGAGGTGTTTATTCTGAAAGCCATTCTTAACATGGGGAGATTGAGGGTATTTATTTCAAAAGCCGTTCTTAACATGGAGACGTTAGGGGTGTCTATTCCGGAAGCCGTTCTTAATATGGGGAGAGTGGTTTTTATTTATGGCTGCCAGTGAATTATAGTGCATAGTACAGGTCTTTATATCTCGAAAACTACTTGCTCTGCAAATTTTAAATAAAATTGTGGAGGTGGACCTAATGTAAAAAAATACCCCCCAAAAGATATCGTGAAATTTAAATTTAACTTGGAAAAAGTATTTTAAAATAGCATGGTACTAAAAATAACAAGGCCGATAGCCATTAGTTGTGTGCTCTCGTGTAATGAATGAATGCGTGAATGTAGGATTGACACGAAATTCTTAAAGATAAATTAAAATGACCGAAAAATGGGCTGAAATGACTTAAATAAATAAAAAATTCAGGAAAAACTAATGGACGGTTATCCGTCAACTGTAAAGACAGACGGATCCATTGAAAACATAGGCCCCTCTCTGATAAATCGGGGGACAAAAATGTTACTCCATACCCCTTGCTTAAAAAAATAAAAATAATAAAATGTAAATGTGTTACAGACCGACCGATGGAGTGACTTGCATGCGACTAAAAATGCCTTAGCATGGAAGGGTTTCCCCTTCCATTGCCAAGAAAAAGTTACAAATGTAAGTGCATCATCTGTTAAGAACATATAGTACACTTTGATCTTAGCCATGTAGCCAAGGAAAAGTTACAAACGTAAGTACAGCATGTAGTAAGAACAGATACTACACTTTGAGATATTAAATCCTTTATTCGTGTTAAAAGTACAGCGAAAATCAATAATGAACACTCCAGAACTAAACAAAATCAAAAGTTTCTCCCAGCTAGTATCTTCTTTTACCATAATACCGCATTCACCCTTTCGTACTAGGGGACTTTTAAAACATTTTTTATTGACGTGTAAAAACAAAAAAGATGACAATAAAAATGGTACAATAATTCATTTGTGTCGAGGGCGGGAGGAAGAAAAAAAGGTGATTAGTAGGACTATCCTAACTCCGTCTAGTTGATAGACTGCCCATTCTACTAGGTTTGTAAAAGGAACCTCGCTTCTGCGGGTCAGTCTCTAAGTGGGGATGCCCTCTAGATGGGGGTGAATGGAAAAAGAAAATTTTGTGGGCAAGGAATGGGGGTTAGTTTGTATTTCTTTCTTTCCAAGATGGGTGAAATTTAGAGGAAGGGGCGAAAACAAAAATTGCAAGTAGGAGGGGGTGGGGATCTTGGAGCCTTCCTAATCGGGGAGGGATGGAACACACACTCAGCTAGCTGAGAGGCTACTTGTTTAATTTTACTTTATGGAACTGCGCGTTCCACACCTACGCCGGGAACACGTATTCAAATTTGGCTCCTCTTCGTGCACACAGACTTGCTACATGTATCAATCTTTTGTCAAATGCCGCGCGATGCAGCCTTCTTCTGTCACATCTGATCTTCACCCGTAGTTGGTGTTTAAAGAAAGCGATCAGATCCTGATCAGAAAAAGACCCCCCACCCCGGCAACCTTGCAGACGCAACGTCCAAATCACCATTCTCGCCACGGCCAGGATTGTAACGTAGACCATTTGTCTTTCCCGGTCCCACGGCGGCCTCACGTTGTCCACAACATGGATACGGTAATTGGGCGAGGATGCTCAGGATCGATGCAGGCCGTCACCTCGCTGACATATGACCAGTACCGGCAGAGTTCGCGGCAATCGAAGAAAGCGTGATCAGTCGTTTCTACGGCCGTTGTCCCACAACAGGGACAATCAGGCGACTCCAAAAACCTAAAACTGCATTGTATGTTGTTGAGTGGAAGTGCATTTCAGGCCAATCGCCAGGTCAGAGAGAACTCTGAGTTGTTCAGATGACTCGAACCTAGCGCCCAGCACCATGCGGAGTGGATCTCACTCTGCTGCCAACCAAAATGCGCGCATAGTGGGTCGTCGGCGGCTCCCTTCACTAGATGCCTGTGAAGTTCCCTACGGGTAGCAGTCACAAGGTCGCTGGACCTTGGTAGTCGTTTTAGCGCGGCTCGGCACTCTTTCATGTAGGCAGATTCTTCCCGCAGCCTGCGACGGCTCTCGATAGAAGGGTCGAGAACAACGTCAGGAAGGCGGCAGTAACCACGGTGTGTCACGGTTGGTCATCTTGCATATAGTGGCTCAGGAAGGCCAGCCTCTCACCGTCTCGATGACACTTCAAATCCGGAATTCCCAAGCCTCCCTCACACGGACGTTGACTACGACCTGTCTGCTCACCCAGTGTCTTCCTCTGTCCTAAAGAAGCGAGGACAAGAGTTGGACGAGAGCTCTTAGGTGTTGTGAAGGTAGGGGAAGTACGGCCAGTTGGTAAAGGATGAGAGGAAAGATGTAAGTGGCGCACGCTTCAGCTCTACCCTTTAAGGAAAGTTTCCTAGGAAGCCAGGAATTGACTGCAGCCTCCACCTTTCACCGTACCTCCAACTAATTTTTGTCAAGCTGGAGACCAAGTCCGAACCACACGCTGAGGATCCGAACCGAGCCATCCGTTCAGCTGAAGGGCGTCGGGAGGTTGGCGTTGCCACTCCAGGCGCCCAACCGCAGTCCTACCGACTTGCTGTGGTTTATGTTGGTCCCTGTAATTCTTTCGTACCGAGCGAGCGCCTCCGACACGATCTTGATATCTCTGAATGTTGACACAAAAACCGTAACATCATTGGCGAACGCGGATGCCTTGGCGTATGAGCCACCGGGTATTGCAATTCCGCGCAAGGCCGAATTTGCCTCCCCACGTTTCAACTTGCGGAGTAGGGGCTCCAAAGCCAGGACATAGAGCAGGGGCGACTGCGGACAACCCTGACGAACCGAATGAGAGATAACAAAGGGTTTCGAGCGCTTTCCGTTGACTTGCACGACGGCTGTGGGCTGTCGATACATCACGGAGATCCACTTGCAGAAGTCCAGTTTAAAAACGATGGTCGACTCTATCGAAAGCTTTGAACTGATCTAAGTTGATCAGCGCCGCTTCCGTTTTGTCATCTATCCCTCCTTCTAGGTTCGTGCGGATCAGGTGCAAGTTGTTCTGAATCGATCTCCCCTTCAAAGCGTAGTTCTGTTCCGGTTCAACCAACTTGCCGATAACAACCTGCAGCCGATTCGACAGGACCTTGGCCAAAATCTTCAACTCTGTGTTTCGCAGAGTTTGGGGCATATAATCATCTAACTCTTCCTTACCATGCCCGTCACCTTTCCTCAGTAATGTGATCACTCCCTTAGTGACTTGCCCCGGGATGACTCCCTGAGGAACCCAATGGTTGAACACATCCGTCAGAAGAAGCAGAAACATATAGTTAGTATGGCAGACCATCGAGTCCCGGCGATCTGTCACAGCTGACCTGCTTCAGCGCAGTAAAAACCTCCCGCTCCATCACCCGGCCCTCGCAACTAGCCGCTCTAGCCGCCTCGAGGTGGGGAGAGTCAGCCAAATACACTAAACTTAAGGACCGGAAGATCGGGCTGCTGCGTAAAACGTTCCTCGAAATGTTCTCGAAACCTCTCGCAGATCTCCCGAGTCGATTCCAGGGTGGGTCCATCCGGATGTCTTACCTTTGCAATGTACTTGTCCGAGCCACGCCTAGAAATTTCACGACGCCTGTCAGTGTTGGAGTTGACTGATTCATTGCTTATCTTTCTAAGCCTAGGTCTGACTACTTGACCTTCATAACGCTCGCTATTCTCACGCAGAAGGTCCTGCTTAGCTAGTTCCTGACTAACCCTATCACCCTCCCCCATAGCACGAGCTAGTTTCTGCTCTAGCCTCTTCTTCGTCTTGGCCTTATCTAGTGCGAGGCGCTGGGCATACTTGACGGAGAAGGTTCTAATTTTGGCTTTTAGACCTACTTACTCCCGGTAACCGACCCCCCTTTAACTTCTCTTGGAAGGGAGGTGTTTAACTTCCAGTGAGCCACTAACTTAGGCCTATTTCCTAGCTTCAGCCGGGCCATAACTAGTTTATGGTCCGTCTGGCCTAGCCAAGTGAACGTGGGACAAGATAAGAAGTCTACTTCGCCTCTCCTAACTAACATCCTTCCCAAGTAAGCGTTTGGATAGGAGGAAACGCTATTGGTCCACGTCCACATCTCCCGCTCCGAATGCTCGACCCGAAACCTGTCGACCAGACAGCATCTGGCCATCAGATCAACCAGGCTGGGATCGCACCTCTCCGATCCGCTAGCATCGCCTTCTACCTTATCTATCTCGGGTCTAAGATAGCGTCCCCCCATTAGCACTACCCGCTTCCGACAATCTACAAACGCGTCAAGCTGACTGAAGAATGAGATCTTCTCATGAGCGGTGCTGGGCGCATGAACCGCGATCACCCGAAACACAGAATCTTTTACGGCAACATCAGCCACAACCAGCCTTCCCACCACATCCCTATGAACAACGTCGACCGTCGCCGACAGGATACGTTTAACCAGCACGGAAACTCCCTTCCCCCGCGGGCTGCCATATGCTGAGAAACCCTCAAAATCTCGGGCCAGCACCTGACAGTCCACAGAGGAAATGAAATGCGTCTCCTGAATCGCAGCCACATCCACTCCCAGGGACAAGAAGTCGTGTCGGAGGCGAGCCGCCCGGCCCGATGATCTCAAGCCCCTCGCATTCAAACTAGCCAAATTCAAAGCCATGGTACCTACCTTAGGGTGTGTCACACTCAGCTCCGAAGTCAGCCGGGGAGAGGACGCCGACGTTATGTGCCATGGTCAAGGTGGTCAGGTTTTTCATATCCTGACCTTCTCTCGTAATGCCACCGACGTCCAAAGGATAACTTAATTTCATGGCCCTGTAGAGTGGCGGATGAACCAACACTGGGACCGTTTCCTTGCACTGTTTTGACAGTTCGTCAATAGAAGGGTCATTTTTCTTAACCAGTTCGATTCCCGGAAATGCCCCTTCAGCGACCTGCAGTCTTGTCCACAAGTTGGTCTTGTAGGCCGCTGGAGTTCTAACAAAAGTTATTAGGGGCGGGGCGAGCGTCCGGGAAATGTGAGGGGATATTTACATCTTTCCCCTCTATCTGTTTGTAATCGAGCAGAGGTTTTAAGTTTCTCCTTTGCCGATGAGAAATGTCTGTGCCACAGATAGAGGGTCTACATAACATAGTTCCCCGGGGGCAAGAGCTTTTAATTTGGCTGGTCTGCAAGAGGCAGCAGAGTCTCTCCCTTCCCTCGGTTCATTCTTTTCCTTTCCATTTTTGGGGTGGTGGCTCAGTTTGCATTGGTGTGGGGACAGGTGTTTGTGTGGTGCTTGGTGCTGGTGTAGTGTCTGTTGTTGGTGTAGTGTCTGGTGTTGGTGCCATATTTGTTGGTGGTGCGGTGTCTGGTGTTGGTGTGGTGTATGGTGTTGGTGCGATGTCTGGTGTTGGTGCGGTGTCTGGTTTGGGGGTGGAAGTGGATTTGTTGTTAGGGGTGGTGTATGTTCAAAGGGAGTGGGGGGCCACCTTTTCTTCCCCTTTTTTTTGTTTTTCTTTTTTATTCTTTCGAATGAACCGGGGGGAGGTGAAGTTGAGTTCTCCCTCTTACTTGCAGATTCATCCTCAGAGGAGTAGTCTTTTCTCCGCTTGATCCCCGTCTCGATTGGTGTGGGGACCATTGGTTGTATCTGCTCCTCTAGTATCTGTTGACGTTGTTTTTGTTGCTGCTGCTCTCGCTGGTGTCGTTGCTGCTGCTTCTGCTACTGCTTCTGCTGCTGCTTCTGCTGCACTTGTTGCTCTTGCTGCTTTTACTGCTGCGGTAGTTGTTGTTGCTGCAGCTGTTTCCGCGGCATCGGCTGCGGTGGCTGTTGTTGCTGCTGCATTTGCAGAGGCTGCAGCCTCGATTTTTGGGCTGGTGGTGAGACGGTGGCGGAAGGGATTATGGGCTTCCGTTTTTGTCTCACTTCATCCCCCTTGACCACCTGGGTGGTTTGGGGTTTCCTATGAGCTGGGGTTGGTGCCGCGGTTGCAGGAGTTGTTGCCGCCTGTTTTGGCGCGGGCGCTGTCTCAGGGGTTGTAACCGCCTTTGGGTCGTTTGATTAGGAGTTACCCTTTGGGGGCAGCTCCTAGTCATGTGACCCTGCTTTTGGCAGAACCAGCTGTGCAGACGACGGCCTTCTACCATTACCGTCATGCTGGCGTACTTGTATGTCAGCAGCGCTGGTATCGGCCGAACACCCTCCCTCTTCAGTCTCATTGGTATTGTGTAGCAGCCTAGGTGAGTCCCAGTTTTTGACCGTACTGGGGTCACCTGTTCCACCTCACCGTACTGGCTGAAAAGCCATCCTAGCAGTTCCGCAGGGATTTGGGTTGGCACATTAAATAACTGCACCCGAGTCCTTCTCTTGCTCTGGTATTCGGGTATTAGTTTGACTCTCCCATGCTTTATTTCTTGGAGGAAGAGTCACTCAGCATTGTTCTTGGTGGGTTGGAGGATGTACCACACGGCGAAGCTCCTCTGGTACAGGTATAGTACCGGGATGTTAAGTTTGTGGAGGAGCCCCCCATGTCTTCTTTCTTCATCCCCAGGAGGCGGGTTTCCGGTATATCGGAAATGGCGAGGGACAGGACTCTGCCCTCAATCGCCTCCCAGGCACCTGGTATGGGTTTTATATCTGCCCTCTCTATGTATTATTTGTACTTTGTCAGGTACAGATCTCTATACTCTTGAGGTGACAGTTGTTTTTCTACGGTCTTACCCCACGCAGACCCTCTTGGTGGTGTTGGTGTTGGTATGGGGTCTTTGATGGGGTTAAACCGTTTTTGGTCTTTTATGGGTCACCCCTGCCTGTTTATTAGCGACGCTTCCTGCCTCCCCAGATTTCTTAATCTCTCCTTTTGTGGCAGTGTCGCTTTTTGCGGAGCGGCTTCCTTTTCAGTGTGTTTTTGCCCGATCGACCGACCGACCGACCGACGGAGTGACTTATAGAGTCGTTTGCACGCGACTAAAAACACTATGCACAAAGATTCGAAAAAGTTGTCAACAAAAAACAAAAAAAAAAACAAATATATAACAAGTAAATGTTTTCAAAGGCAAGATAAGTTACTTTTCTACCTAACTGGATAACTTTTAGTGTTTTTATTGGGTTTGTATTACTGTACACATAGATTCGAAAAAGTTGTCAAAAAACATATATATAACAAGTAAATATTATCAAAGGCCAGATAAGTTACTTTTCTGCCAAACTGGACAATTTTTTAGTGTTTTTATTTAATGTAAAATGTTTATTCGACTCGAAAAACACAGTGTTTACCGATATATTTGAAAAATAGCGGCATTCCCTGTGTTGAACACGTTAAGTATGAGAAAATTAGTTAAAACTAAAAACAATGCAAAATACTGTTAAAAAACTACCGAATATATGTCAACCTATGTCACGGTAACATATATTGAGTGAGTTCCTAACAGTATTTTGTATAGTTTTTCTTTAGTTTTAACTCATGTTTAACAGTCTGCAACCATTTGTATTTTTCAAATATATCGATACACGCTGCATGTTTTCTAATGGATTAAACATTTTATATTAGATAAAAACACTAAAATCTTATCCAGTTATGATGTTAAATAATATAATAGATATTCTTCTAAGATTTCGTATTTAGGTTCAAATTTAAAATATGATGTCAAGTAGACTCCTATGAGGTACTTCTCCCTAATCGATGCCTCCGTTCAGTTTCGAAAGACAAAGGATACCCCTTGTAAGAGCAGCTGCGCGTGTAATTGTGATGGAAGGGTTGCGCAATCTCCAACCACACCTTTCCTGAATCGGCACTGTTTGAGCCCAGTGACAAAGAGAAGTCCAGGATGACTGGCAACAATGCCGAGATAAGCAGAGAGCACATATAGCACTTAGAAGTCCTAAATGGTCACCCATTTAATACTGACCAGGTTCAACCTGGCTTAACTTCGGTGATTCAGCAGGAACCGATGTATCAACGTGATTATGACGTACATGTTCCCATAATATTCATAATAAAACTAACCTAAAATTTTATTAGATTTATTAGCCAATGAAATTACTAATAAAGAAAATTGAACTGCAATAAAACAGGTTTTAAGTAAAGGAATAAATATTCCCACTTGCCATGAAAGTAATGCTATCCCTAATTTTTATCTTTAAACATTTCATTTTTAAACATTTATTATGTTATCTACTAGCACTTAGACAAAATAATTATTACCTTTAATTTTCATAATTTATCCACGGTAAATTATTCATCCAAATTATTCTCAACCGGGATTCACATGGACCCTAGGGGTCCATGGAATATTTCTGGGGGTCCACAGGCAAAACATAACAAAACTTTTTATCATTATTATCATAATTATTATAGTTGTTGTAGAATACTTTATTTGCATTAAATTAGTTTTCATTTAAAAATAAAGCTTAATTATATAATATTTCTTTGATTGTTAAAACCTCAAAATTTATATGAGTGTAAAATAGAAGATTGTCTTATGACAAATAGTTATGAAGGGGTCCACCAAGATAAAAGAATGGAAAAGGGGTCCATGAGTAAAAAAAGGTTGAGAACCACTGCTCTTTATTCTCACAGAGATATGAAAGAATATTAGAAAGTGGTTGCAGCAACAGAGATGTACTACGAAAAATCCACAGCTATGAGAGGTGAATGACTTTTTCAAGTATAATTAATTAACACAAGTTAAAAATAAACTATTTTTCAAGATAAATCAATCCCAAAATAAAGTTACATTTTAATCTGTGATTTATATTATTAAAGTATATTGGAAAAATTATTGGGGAAATAAACGTTGGTCAACTCACATTTAGTATAATCATAGATGTTATTCCGAATTACTTAGTGTTTACGTAGCGACTGAAAAATAATTTATAAAATTACCCCCCCCCCAAAGAGCTTATAATTCGAATTAGCTGTCATTCGACTAACCAGAGAAACAGGAAAAGATAAAACGAAAATATCGACTCATTAACTTTGATGTCCTACTGAATTAAAAATAATTTTATTATTGAAAGTACTTTTATAGATTCCTTGAACATATACTTTTCGAAATCCTTTAAGTAGATCGAGTATTTTTTCTTAAAGTCGAAAGAAAAAATATAAAAACCAAAATACAAACCAATAAAACTAAATTATAAACAAATACACAATCTCCAAATTTTAAATGACCATAATACGATAAACTAAATTTTCATACTAAAAAAAAAAATCTTAAATAACCATCAAAGATTTAAGCTTAAAATATACTTCATTTTGAAAATATTTTAGATAATTATAAAAAACATAAAAGCGAATATATTAAATGAATCAGATTTTTTTCATTCACATTTTTATTTATTTCATTCACACTTTAATTTATTTCATTCGCATTTTTATTTCATTCACATTTTTATTTATTTCATTCTTTAAGAACTTTTGTGCTTTTGTCATGGCTCTCATATTTTTCTTTCTTTGTTTATTTCGTTACTGTTGTTTTGATAATTTTATTGCACTTTCTTTCGTTGTCTGTTTTCTTATTTTTTAGACTCGTTCTGTTCTTATTTTTTGCTTAATTTTTAAACTCGTTCTGTTCGATATTTTCGTTTTCTTTAGTATGTGTTATTAATTTTTCTTTCTTTTTTCTTTTTGCTTATATGTGTTTTCTTTTGTTTTTAATCATTTCTTATTTATTTTTCTTGCTCTCTTATGTCTTTTATTTTTCTTTTTATTTCTTTTTTTGACGCGTTCTACCTTTTTTCTTTCGTTTTCTTCTTATTTCTGAAACTTCTCTGATTTTAAAAATTATGTCAGAATTTCGCTTTCTTTTTTATTTAATATCATATGTCTTTCTTCCTTTTTCTTCTTCTTTTCCTTTTCTTCCTTTCTTTATTAATCTGTACGCTTTTCATTATTTCATTCTTTCCTCTTATTATTTCCGTTTTCTTACTTTGTTCTTTTCCTTTTCTGTGTCTTTTCTTTTTCTTTATTTTTCTGTCTTTCTTTTTGATTTCCGTCTTTTTCCGTTTTAAAATTACTTTATTTTCTTCTTTGTCTTCCGTGCTTTATTTCTTCCCTTCTTCCTATTTTTCTCTGTATTCAATTTAAAACTCATTTTGGATTCCATCATTTTTATTTCCTTCCTTTTAGCATCTGTTTTTTTCATTTGTTTTTTTTCTCTCATTTTTACAATCCTTTCGTATTTCTTCCTTTCTACTTCTTTTTTCTCATTTCATTCATTCGTTTTATATCTCTTGCAGTCTTCAAGTTTTTTAAACCTTCTTTTCTAAATCACCATCTTTTGTTTCTTTTATTCAATGTTTTCATTCAATCATTCATTTGAACTTTGAGTTTTTTGTCTGTCTTTTCAATCCTTCTTTCATTCTATTTCATATACGTTTTTTTTGTTTTTCTTTTTGCATAAACTTTTTTGATTGTTTCTTTGATGTCTTCTCACAAAGACATCCCTTTTCCTTTTTTCTTTCTTTCTTCCTTCTTATCATTTATCTTTATATTTTACCGAATCGATTATAAGTACTTTCTCTCTTTTTATTTGTTCCCCCAAATATACTCGCCATAAATAGTCCCTTTCTTTATTTATTCTTTCTATCACCAAATTTCCATTTATGTCAGTTTCCGACGCTCCTCGTTTTTGCAAATAACATATCATCTGGATTTCTATCGATTTTTAGAAATAGAAACACACATTCTAAAATTGTCCGCGAACTTTTCTTCCAATATTAATGGCTTCTTGCAATTGTTGCAAACAAATGTTTAAAAAAGACAACCAAGTTTTTTTTTCAAAGCAAATTCGCCATTTTTAAACGCGTCTACGTATCTCCGTGAAACAGTTTGTTTCGGCTGTCACACTAAAGTTAGAAATTGTATTTTCATCGCAATACCGGGTTATTGAATGGATGCATCTTAAGAATAGTTTCAATAGATACGTCCATACTTTTCTATATGACTTTGTCAATCGGTTGATCTAAATAATTCGAAATAGTATTTTGGCCAGTCTGTCAGAATTTAGCTTGAGACAACATTCTTGTCAGTCTGTCGCAATCAATTTGGAAATCACATTTTCGTTGGAAAGTAATATTTAAAACTAAATTTGAAAACCCAAATCAAAATTAAAATAAAAAAAGATATGTTTATTATTATTATTACTATTTATTATTATTACTATTTATTATTATTGCTATGCATTATCATTAATATTTATTGTTATTATTATTATTATTATTATTATTATTATTAATATTATTATTATTATTATTATTATTATTATTATGTTTTTACTTAAGTTTTAGGTTACATTTTTGTTGAACTGTCACATTTTAGTTTGAAATAGCTTTTTATTGTTTTGCCTCGCTTAAGTTTGAAATCATATTTTGAACTGACACGCTTCAGTTTAAATGGCATATTTATTGAGCTGTCACTTTCATGTTGAAATCGGGATTTCATTTGTAAAAAGATTGATTAAATGTGCAGTTTGAATTAAGCAATCTTGAAAATGTCCGTTTTTGTTTAAAACAAAAACAATTATTTTCACACTTACACACATATTTGGGAATTTAATTTCATGAGTCATTTCCCTTCACCTATAGTTTTGTATCGCATGTCTAGAAATGCCAAGTTGATTTTAAAGATTTTAGTAAACACGAGAGTATTTAGAACACATATTTAAACAATTACAAGAAACCTTCTCAACCACCGAGTAAAGGTAGGATAGTGAATTTTAGAGTATACAGAATTGAAATAAATAAATACAAATTACGAATTTAAACGCAAAACAAATGAATCAGCGATAATTAAAACATGGTCTGATTTCGTACGCCAAAGAATGTTTAATTTCGTGTTATTGCAACAACCAGTTACCACGGATATCTCGCTGGCAACGAGCATTGGTCCTCTCTAGGATTTGGGTAGCAATAAGGCTTCCTAACGTCCTAGTATTTCGTATAATTGTCACACTCTGAGTAACTCTTATTACAATAGGAGTAAAAATTAACTTACGTGTGAACATAGTAGGAACTAGATTGCTATTGATATGTACACTCCACCACTGATAGTCGTCATAAAAAAAAAGAAACCGCATTTCAACGAAAAGTGCACAAATTAATGAAAAATAATACTTATATATGTTTATTTTCTAAATAAAAATTCTTTGTGGATGTCAAATATTAATATTTATCGGGTTAGTTATTTTACAACTAATGAGAAACTTTAAATTTTGTGCAATAAACAAGTCCGTTTATTAGAATTAAAAAAATAATTGCTTGAACATCATATCACTGTGTAAAAAAAAAAAAAAGAAAAAAAAAAAAGAAAAAAAAAAGACACACAAAATAAATAAATAAGGCGTCCGTATGCGATAATAATAAAAAAAATTTATAAAAAAACTACTCAGTTTGAGATTTTTACAGAAATAACAGTTCTGGACGAGTGCCTTGAACGTTTGTGTATTTTCTTAGCTTCGTTCTTTTCTTTTTTTTCAGAAGCAGACGACATTTTCTTTTAGATTTTAAATAAAGATTTTTTTTTTGGGGTGAAAAACTTTACAAAGAAGATGCAAACAATTATTTTTTAGAAAAGAGTTCTTTTTTTCTTCTTCTTGAAATTTGACGGAAAGTCTAATGAAAATAGTTCTTTTGGGTTCTTTTTTCTATCTTTTTAAAATCTTGTCAGACTGAGGAAATTTTAAGAAAAACAATTCAGGGGTGCCCTTTTTTCGGAAATAATTTGTTATGAATCTGAAAGGGGAAATGCTTAAAAACATGGCCTGAATAGCTAAATATACATTTTACTATTCCTTTTTTTCTTTGAATTTATATTCCGAATTAAAAATCATATGAACTCAAAAAACCTTTCGTTAATTTTCTTTTTAGAGAATACTCTGGAACAATCTTCTTGCTTCATTCTCTTCTTCTTCTTCTTCTTCTTCTTCTTCTTCTTATTATTATTATTATTAATTATCTTTACGATAATTACAGGCAGTATCTGCAAACGTTGTTAAACGTGCCTGGAAAAGCATAGATATCAACGAGGATCACTTCCAGCATCTTTCGTCACTGGTAATTTTAACAATGCTACAGGTAATTAAAACAATAAAAGAATGTTCCTCCTCTCTACTACCTTTCCTGTGCTACTTTTAAGTGGGCCACGATATATATATATATATATATATATATTCGTCAAAGGGCGAATGAACTCTTTTTCTGGATCAACGGCCAACTAGCACCGTGTATATTTGTGTGTGTGTATATATATATGTGTATGGGGGTGGAGAGGGCTCCCGTAAGCCGTGGTGAAGGCAACCTTTCTAGGAGAAGCAAATCTCTGATTAAAAAAAAAAACATAAAGCGGAAGACCATTACCCGCATTAAGCTGGTCTGCAGTTTAATTTGTGGCTGGCTATCTTGCTCTTGCTTGTTGCTGGATCTCAACATTTTGAACCGAGAGAGAGACTTAGCTGTCGTACAAAGCTAAGACTCTGTAACATCATATTTGTATAGATACTCCCTCAGGCATTTGGGCTCATGGATTTTAAATGTCTGAGGGAGTGGCACTCGTTTGACAAGACGTTGCAATCATCATATATATATATATATATATATATATATATATATATATATATACCACGTGTAGACATCTAGACGACCCATGTAGATTATGCCTTCATGAAAAATTTGCTATCCTGTACTTTAAAGAACCCCAACATCTATTAAACTGTAGAAGAGAAATAGCAAATAACTGTGTTCACAAAATAAAATTTACTCTAGGATAGCGATACAAAATAGTTTTAAAACCAACAAAAACAATAGAAAATAAACAAATAAATAAATTAAATAAACATGATTATACATAAACGATCACACATATATGTATGTATATATATATATGTATATATATGTGCATATATGTATGTACGCATATATATATTTATATATAAACTAACAATAAAAAAAACACTAACCTAGTTTTGAAACAGATCCTTTGTCCGATAAAATGCATGCCCATTGGCTTATAGGAAGGGGCGCGGTGGATACTAGAAAGTTGATTGGCTAACTAAAATCTCAATAGAAGAGGAGCATATAAAAACGATAAACAACCACAGAATTCGCGCATAAGCCTGAGGAGTCCTAGAGTGGATGAAACGCCGAATATTCAGTGTAGCTTAATCGCCATATACATTTTATAAATTACTATATATATATATATATATATATATATATATATATATATATATATATATATATATATATATATACATATATGTTTTGCTTAGAGCCAAAGATGTTATTTGTGCCTCATAAGTTATTTTCCCGTTTGGTGAACTGTATTTCCTCATTAATTCCCAGTGTACGGCCTTCCTCACTTGATCGTGTCTATTTTTATATTCTTTATTTGCTAGTTTGCTGCATTCGCTTATTATGTGGTTTCTCGTTTCCATACCTTCTATTGCTTTCAGTTTTCCTTTTCTCATGATCAGCAGTACTTTTCTCTACCGAATTCCATTCGGATATCTGGTTGTGTTTATGAGCGTCTCTAGTTCATTTTAGGTCACCCATGTACATTAGGTAGTTCATTCTTTCATCTGCATTAGTGAACTTCTACCCGGCTTGACATTTTCGTAGCTATTATTATTATTATTATTATTATTATTATTATTATTATTTAGAGATAATCACACAGGTCATTATTTACTAGCATCAACCAATGGGCTTCCTTGGAGTCTAGGTGACAACTAGACTTCTCGGATTTCCAGTACTTTTCACCTCATTCAATGCACTTTGCAAATGAATTTGCATCATCGCAACAGCCGCTTACCATCGAATTTTCACTGAGAGTAACCATTGTCATCACTAAATTTCCTTGTCCATAAGCCTCCCGAAGGACAATCCCTTTTGCATTCATACAGTAGAAGTTTGCTTAGTGCTTTCTCTCATCGGTTTTTAACCATACTCGACCTTTCGTGAATATTTGGTGTGATGTCAGTCGATGCCTATACTAAAATATTTTTTGGAGGATGTAGTAAACTTACAGTCTTACTGCTTCGGTTTTTGCTGCAGTTTTAGTTATTACTAGCATTCCAGCCCGGCGTTGCCCAGGTGTTTGGAGGTGTATGTTGAGCAAAAAAAAAAAAAAAAAAGTGGTAGTAGGAAAGCAGGCTCGAACCCGTACTGTGAAGGAGGAAAAGAACGGGGAAAAAACCTGACGTCTTTGCTGTTACGAACACTGTCAAATCAGGAGTAACGTAGGTTTTAATTAAGGCTAAACAATCGAAAAGAGGGAATGACTTTCGAAAATATCGGCGAAGAAAGCGACCCCTCCCTGTAGAAAAGTGCCCAGTATAGGGTGAAGATATTAATGTTTTTAGCCAATTATTCGGTATTTTTTGTCTGAAAGGTTGAGCTTAAACGATACTGATCTTGTGAAAATCCGTCACCTCTGTCGAAAGTTTTAGGCAGACATGCAAGCATTCATACATACATTTATATATTGATAGCTAAAATTTCCCACCCAAACCGATTAAAAAGCTTGTCCTAACTCTGAATACCCTTTATGCAAAATTTCAAATGTTTAGACCAGAAATTGTCCGAGTAATTTGGTAGAGACCGCAGAGGTCAATTTTTTAAAACTTTTACCCCAATTATGACCCCTTAACATTTATTGTTTTGGACTCAAATCAAGTTATGAAGTTATTAAGTTAGATCCATGTCCAAGGAACCTTATATCTAAAATTTCAATTGTTCATACCCAAAATTGACGGAGGAGTTTGGTAGAGTTCTCAAAGGTCAAATCGTTGAACTTTGACCCCTTAACAGCCAAATTTCTGGCTGAAAACGGATTATAAAGATTTTCCCAAATCTCAGTACCCTCTATATAAAATTTCGAGTCCGTAGACTGAAAACTGACAGAGTTATTGCGTAGGGAAATGTACACACACACACACACACACACACACACACACACACACAGACACGTTCACTGTCATAGATATACTAGCATAGGTGCCCAGCGTTGCCCGGGTGTTTGGAGGTGTATTCTGAGCCAAAAAAAAAAAGGTCAATTTATTTTTAATTTGACCCCTATTATGACGCCTTTACATTTATTGTTTTGGGCTCAAATCAAGTTATTTAATTGGATCCGCCCAAAGAACCTATATCTAAAATTTCAAGTGTTTAGACCCAAAATTGTCGGAGGAGTTTGATAGAGTTCTCAAAGGTAAAATCGTTGAACTTTGACCCCTTAATCGCAAAATTTCTGGCCGAAAACCGATCACATAGATTTTTCCAAATTTCAGTACCCTGTATATCAAATTTCGAGTCTGTAGCCTTAAAATTGACAGAGTTATTCCGTAGGGAAATGTACACAGACAGACAGACACACACAGATACACAGACAGATACACGGACACGTTCACTTTTATATATATATATATATATATATATATATATATATATATATATATATATATATATATAGACAGACAAAATATACACGTATACATAAATATATATTGAAACAATTTTTGGTTTACTGTAAAGATTTTACACAAATATTATGCAAGTATAAATCATGTAGAATATCTGCATGAATATAATTACACGTAATAGTAAACTCTAGATGATCATCCCATAAGAAAACCCGAAAAAAACTAATAGGGAATTAATTAAAATGAATGCTTAAAAGAATATGCTAATTTGCTAGATCTTTTGCTAGTGAATGCATTTCCACAACCCATATATAAGAACATTATATTTTCTTTGTAAATAAATAGAAAAGAGGGGTTTTATATGAATATCAAATACACACAAAAGAAAAACGAATTTATAAGAGTATAGAAAAAGATAGATAGATTATTATTTACTCACTAAGAGTAATCACACAGGCCGTCATCAAAGATTTCTCTTTGAGAAAATCTTGTGGTTTTCTATGGAGTCAAAGTAAGTACAAGTCTTCCCAGACTTCCAGTACACTCCATCTCTTTCAATAACCTTTGCAAAGGAATTTGCGTTATCGTAACAGCCGATTACCATTGATTTCTCGTTTGCGGCGACCATTGGTCTTTACTGGAATTTGCGTGGCAATAAGCCTCCCCAAGGTCCCAGTCCTCTTTGCACTCAACCAGCGGAGATCTGGTTAGAGCTTTTTCTCTTCGATCTTTCTATCCTCCTTGACCCTCCTCGATTATTTTGCGTAACGTCATTTCATTGTGTCATACACATACAAGAAATTGAGGGAAGTAGGGACGCAGGGGAGTAACTTACAATTATATAGTTTCAGTTTTCATGATTCCATGTGATGTGTCGTTGTGTTTTACATCCATGGCAGTTTCTGTATGTCTCGCTGGCACCTGTAGTTAACGTGTGTTAGCCTCTGTATTAAATATTTTTCTTAATATTTCATCCGTTTTCATTATTGTTATCCGTTTTATCTTCTCAGCAATATCCCTGATTCCAATTTCTCCCATTCTTTTTTCAAAGTTTTTCGGTATTGTTCCTGACGCTTCTACTATTAGTGGTATTATCTTATTTTTTTTTCATTTTTCCTTTGAGCTCTCTGGCAAGTTCAGTGCATTTGTTTCCTTGATATTTACTCTGTGAACTGCTGGAACGGCAAAATCATCAATCTGTCAGGACTTTTCTAATATTACACTCGTATGATATACGGTCTTCTTGCTTGGATAGGTCTATTCGTTTTTATATCCAGGTCCCATAGGATTTTGTGACTTTCATTTTCAGATACTGCTACCAGTTTATGCTTATACCATTTGTTTGGGTGTTAAAGATGCAGTTGTCTGCATAATTCCCTGTGTACTGCCTTTTCCCCTTGATCATGTCTATTATTATTATTATTATTATTATTATTATTATTATTATTATTATTATTATTATTATTATTAGGTTATACTAAGATCGAGCCTGTCTTCTTTTTATCATAAAACTTAAAATGGAATACGTGGTTATTGATTAAGGTGGATACACGTACATTCATCTCTATTCTCTCTCTCTCTCTCTCTCTCTCTCTCTCTCTCTCTCTCTCTATATATATATATATATATATATATATATATATATAAAATGAACTGATTTTTCCCGTGTGAGTTTGACCTTAATAGGATTAAAAATCACGACATTACATTCAAATGCAATGTCCCCACACTTCAGCACAAGATCTGAGGTGTGCTATAGGCCTTATACCCTTACAGTTCCTTGATATTCGTACATTTTTTATATTTTTTCCGGTGTGAGTTCACAGCCACAATCGGTTAGAATGAATGGAAGTTGTAAAATCTTTTCTCTCTATTCGATTCATACTCCGCCAGCAACCACTTAACACCGCTGCGGATACGTCCACAGGAGAATATACGAGGAACACCGGTTTGAGTTCTTAGTCACTTAAAACATATGGATTGACATTTTTCCGTCGGGTGAAACGCGACTTTACATTCCAGTTATTCCGTGGGTTACTTGTTCCATTTTATAAATTTCTTCTTTTTTCTCTTTTTTCCTCTCTTTATATCTTTTCTCTTTTCGTAGGGGGTTGCGATTCGAAGGATTGCTTAAACAAAACGAAGTAACATTGGATTCCAGTTTTTACAAGAAACTTTAACAGTCAGCGTTCTTCAAATCTTGCACCGATTAGTCGTTTTAATATTTTATTTACTATCTTTATACTTCTATTATGTTTGTACTGATTTCATACGTGGTACTAGAGGGATAGCTGATTTCCTATTTTCGGATTAGTTACTTTATACACGGTAAGTTTTATTTTTTTTAATTTTGTTTTTCCATTGAAAAAAAAACAAACAAAAAATTAGATTTAAATAAACATATTTGCATTTCACGCGGTAACTTTTTGTTTTTTTTTCTTTATTTTTCCTTTGGTATCCTTTCACGTTCGTTTTGCTTTTATTCCTTTCAATTTTACGCGTCATATATTAGCTAAACGAGGGCGGGAGGCATCTATAAATGTAAAAGCTAAAATGTGTGTGTGTGTGTGTGTGTGTGTGTATGGGTGTGTGTGTGGGTGTTCCTTCACCCTAAACTCGGCCTCCTCCTACGACAATGACGTCATGTTTGACCTAGAAAACGTTGACGTTAGTTTCAACCACCTGCAAGTGTTTTTATCGGGTTAATTTAATCCGTTCTCAATTGTGTGTCTCTTTGGCGTAGAGGAAACGTGTCAGGCATTTTTTCCAGCGTTAGCCTCGATGATTCGTGTTCAAGCTTGTCTTCCAACCTAAACCTTTTTCCTCTTTTACACCTTTTTTTTTCTTTTTTTTTTTTACATTTGTTCGCGGTTTTGCTTTGTTTTGGTTTTTCTAATTTTTTATAACATCGTGTTTTTTTTATAATATTAAAACAGGGTCCCCCCTCCTACATACACACCTCCAAACATCCGGGCAACACCGGGTACCCCTCGCTAGTTAAATATCAAATAAGTTACTTTCTGGATCGTAGCGTTGACATTTAGCCATCTTCATTCGTGAAAAAAATTCTAATAGTGTTAAAAGGTCGATATTAAATAAAAAGGTTTGGTTCTGCATCAGGTTATATAAAGTTGTACATTGGTGAGAATGTATAATTAGTTTACTGCACTGTAAGAAAAGGCGATAAGTGTATAGAGAGAGGAAAAAGGACTTTTTGTATCTCCTGTTACTGAAGAGTTCAGCGTTAAACGCCATCTTTCTTATTGGAATCTGACAAATTTTTATGAAACGATGTTAGCGTAGATAAGTGCAAGTGAATGATTCCGTTTCAGATTCCGAATGAAGAATTATTCATTTGGTTAACATCTGAATGCGATATTATAAGTCAATGCGACTATTTAGATGAATACAGAACAGTGGAAATAAGAGTGGTAAATGACAAGGAAATATAAGTAAAATAGAAATACGAGAATTTAAGAGAATAAAAAGGAAGAATTGTAATGGAAAAGGCATTATCAAAAGACGGAGAAAGTGTAGTCATTCATATATATATATATATATATATATATATATATATATATATATATATATATATATACACACACACACATATCCCTTCATAAATATATCCATTCATCGATTTGATTTACGATTTGAGTATATAGAATTTTTGAAATGGCATTTTCTCTCTTTATTGAGAAGCGATTCAAACCCTGTAATGTTCTAGGAAATCCACCCTTCCAGACCGTTGCCCCTTATCTTTTGGTTGGAGTAAGTTTATTGCTTACGGTCTGAGGCGCCCCTACCGGGGAATGTTCAGGTAATTTTTGATAGGCCAAATTGCTCCTCCTTTGGAGGCATTGGCATGGCTCTCCCCACCTTCCGGCCTTGTGTCACTTCTTCCTGTGGCAGGAAGGAATTTACTAACACTAAAAGTAAATAGTTAATAAGTTTAAATTAACCGCTGACGTTATAAATGAAGTGTTATTTTGTCTATAAAAAGTAACTGAGTATTAGTGTTTATTTCGGTTGCTTGTGCCGATGTATAAGGTCAGTAGACTACGTTATATTATTCTTATACATGTCTCGCTTATTTTTTTTTATTTATTTACAAGGAAGTCACCAATTATCAAGGCTTGAAGGCTACTTAAGGATAATGGTTAATGAGTGTAAGATGGCCAGTAAGACAATAGCATAGTGATCAGTAGTAGTGAAAATTGAGTAGAATTTGATTATTTAAGGAAACGACAACAAAAACTTGTTTACATTAGACTTGAAGACGATTATGTTGTAGTCAGTTGAAAAGCAGGACCGCGGTACAGAGTTTCACTGAGGGGCAGTTCTGTGCAATAAACTTTTTTCATGGAATTAACGTTTATATTTAGGTGCATACAAAGAATATGGGAAAATTGTTGACAGTGATTGTGGCGAGTGTTTGTTGTCGAACACTTATCATAAAAATAACAATCGAACAGAGATAGAATATCAACGCCACTTCTGTGCGAAAGAAGTTTCAAGAATGAGAAAATAACATGACATACTTTGTTTTGAAGCAGATTTTGAACCTTGCCAAGGCAGAAAGGTGCTCTGAGTAGACGCCCCCCCCCAACAGATGCGACAACAGTACTTCATTTTAGGACGTATTTTGTGATGTGTGTGGACACGTGTGTAAGTTCGTGCATATTCTAATATCGCCTTAACGGTGAATGTTAGGGTCATCTTAAAAGGGATCCGTATAGTTGATAATACTGTGATTTCACTGACAAAATTTCTGGTTGCTGACTATTTGAGTTTTTGTTTATGTAACTGCTACCTAACAGATGCTCAGCTCGCAAATAACTGTTTTTATTGGTTGAAGTTCGATTGTTCAGGATTATAATGTGTTCAAGGGTAAGAAGGCAAATCCAGGGAATAGAATGAAGCACTTTTAAGGACTCTATTTGTTTCTATGCTTTTTTTTTAAATTTACAAGTCTATAACATAACCGTAACTAATATGGCAACAGAGCTATTTATTTTAATGTCTACATTTAGGTATGAATTCAAAGTTGTTATAAGTATTTTGGAATTTTGTATACATTTTATAATGTGATTCTTTTCTATCAGGGAAAAAACTACAGTTTTTACTATTTTAACGACGCGGGAGACGCTAAACCATTAAATAATAAAATAAACCATTAAATAATAAAATAAATAAAAAGGGTAAGACTCAAACAACATCATCTCCTCCCTAACAAGCCTTCTTACAATCATAGATGCTTACACTGCATGAACTCCACTCACCCCCTTTATCCATTAATAATTAAATAGCACTGTCCCTAAATCACTTTGAGGAGTGTAACTAATCAGCAGAGATATAACCCCCATAAACTAATCCAGTAACACTAACTAACCACGCGGGGTCGCAGAAATACCTGGATTAGAACCTAGGCGCGGAGAAAACCCTCTCAGTGCTGACGGAAACAGTAGGTTTTCCCAGATCATCCGTCTAGGAGAAGGAAAACTCTGAAACTAAACGAAAGGGGAGGGAGGCCTCTTCAAGCTTGGATGACAACCTTCCTAGAGCTGGTGACTCAAACAAATTCACCGGTTTACAAACCTAAACTGCTTAAGGAGTAGGTAGGTTCTGTCTATCGCCCGGCTTCCATACTCCTTCTTTGTCTATTAGTCAGGCGCAGAGACATTATCTCAGTGATTCGACAGAAACACCCAGCGGTAGATCTTGTTTCCTGGCTAGGGCAACGAACGCAGTTTTTCCCCATTCCCAGCACACCCCGCCCCTAAAACTGGACATTTGGGAGTGCTTGAGTATGATATATGCCTGAGCAATTAGATTGGGTTGACCTTCTTCTAATAGGTTGAGGGTACCGGATTGACAATTCCTGGCTGCTGTTCCCGACTGGTAGTACAGGAGCCCTAACTCTTTGGTAGCGCTAAGAGCGGATGCTCCATCAACAGTTGAATAATATCGGGTTGTTTGTAGTGCCATGACGCGCATGGAAAGGGACCCTGCACTCATCCCCGGTGGGCTTTCCTGAGGCCACAATCCTAATTGGAGAAAGGTCAGCTGATGGTCTACTTCTGATGCATGTCTGATGCTCTGCATAACCTCTTGCTTAGCTCACCCTTACCTAAACCGAAACTCTTAAAAAAATATGACGACAGTACAATCTAAAAATAAGCTTAAACCAGGCTTAGGGACAAACAAATTCAACTTGCCTCCTTCCTTGAGGCTTGCATTCACAAATATCCGCGGGCTTAGAACTAATTTAGCTGATGTTGAAGCATTTCTCTTAACAAATACCCCGGATATCTTAGCACTAAGTGAGACTAACCTACACTGGGAAGCCATCAGGGAACTAATCAGAGATGCCCCATGGGGAAATATTTTTTCTCTCCCTGCTGAACAGTGTGCAAACGAGACCACTGACTGGTTCAAAACTGCAATCGAAGCGCATGTTTCCATGTGGAAATTTTATAGTAAGCCCCACTCTCCCCAATCGTTTACGTCGACTTGCGCAACTGCCATTGCTCAAAAGCAGCATGCATACCGTAGGTTTAACCGACATAAGTCCAGTTCAAACAGACTGAAGTATATAGAAGCTAGAAATAATGTTAAGAAAGAAATAGCGAAGGCTAAGAGAGATTTTACGGAAACCACTAAAAAGCGCATCGAAGCACAAAATCTAGGAATTCGAGACTTCTGGAAAATCTACAACAGTGTAGTAAATAATGGGCAATCAACAATTCCCCAACTAACCAATAATCACGAGGTTGTCTCCTCAGCAACCGACAAGGCTAACATGCTTGCCAGTCGGTTTGCCTCAAACTCCACACTGGACCCTTCCAACCACCCCCTACCTGACTTTCCTATGCGGACAGACGCCACGCTAGACGATCTTAAAATCACCCCTGCTCAGGTGCATGCTATCATAAAAAACCTTGACACTTCAAAAGCATGTGGACCCGATCTCATCCTAGCTGTGATATAAAAAAAGTGCTCAGCCGAAGTAGCTCCAGTTCTCTCCAAACTCTACAACAAATGCCTTAATGAATCCTGCTTTCCGGGCTGTTGGAAAACTGCTTCCGTTGTACCAGTATTCAAGAATTCTGGCGAAAGGACTGACCCATCAAATTATCGCTCCATTAGCCTCCTCCCACTTTTTGCCAAAATATTTGAGACCTTAATTAACCATGCTCTAGTCCATCACCTTACAGATGCTAAACTTCTGACTGACAACCAATATGGATTTAGACAAGCCCGTTCCACAGCAGACATCCTAACTGTAATCTCTGAACGTATATACCATTCACTGGACAAAGCGGGGAGGGCAGAGTGGTAGCTCTAGATATATCTAAGGCTTTTGACAGGGTATGGCATGAGGGTCTCCCCAGGAAAATTAGATCATACGGTATCATTGGTAGAATACTTAACATAATTAAATCCTTCTGAGATAAGAGAAAAATCCAGGTTGTCCTCGACGGTCGTACATCTAAACAATATGATATAAATGCGGGGGT
Organism: Euprymna scolopes; assembly: GCF_053919585.1. Taxonomy (NCBI): domain Eukaryota; kingdom Metazoa; phylum Mollusca; class Cephalopoda; order Sepiida; family Sepiolidae; genus Euprymna; species Euprymna scolopes. The sequence goes on from NC_136486.1 coordinate 10,995,709, forward strand.
GCCCCAGGGTTCTATCCTTAGACCTCTATTGTTCCTGATATTCATAAATGACCTCCCCGACAAAATTTCCTCTGAGATGGGTATATATGCTGATGACACTACACTCTATGGCAGGCACGACAGGAAGACGAATGAACACATTTCTAAACAAATGGCAGAAACACTAGAGGAAGACCTCCAATCTGTGGTGGAATGGGGACAAAGTGGTTGGTCGCGTTCAATGCTGCCAAGACTAAACTAGTTTCATTCAATAATTACAAGAAACCCTCTCTACCACCTATAGCAATGGCCAACAACTCTTTATCTGAGAGTACATATTTCAAACTCCTTGGCCTAACGTTCACAGGAAACATGAGTTGGAACAATTACATTAAAGGCATTGCCAGGGCCGCTGCAAGAAAGGTGGACTCTCTCTACCGTGCTAGAAAACTACTGACACCTGAAAGTATCCTGTATAAGGCCACCATTCGCCCATGTATGGAGTATTGCTGTCACATCTGGGCTGGTGCAGTTGCTACTAGTCTCTCGCTCCTTGACAAAGTTCATAAGAGAGTCGCAAACCTGATAGGCACTGAACTGGCATCTAAGCTTCAGCCTCTGTCCCATCGACGAAATGTTGCACCCCTCTGCCTTTTCTACAAGTATTTTAGTGGTGAATGCTCTGACGAACCGCAATCACTTGTGCCCCACGACGTGAGCACCCTCGACAAACCCGACAGGCTGCTAAATCCCACCCCACACTATAGAGATCCCTAGATGTAAAATATCTTTTTACTCCAATAGTTTCTTCCATAGAACCGCTAGACTCTGGAATTCCATTCCAGGTCCCTGCTTCCCCAACAGTACTGACGTGCAGAAGTTCAAGTGTAACGTGAACCGACAGCTTGCTGCCAAAATCCCTACATAGTACCCCAGTAGTTGTTGCCCCTGATAGTAGCCCCTACACCAAAGTGGCAATTTGCCTTGTTTGGGATGAAAATGTAAAAAAAAAAAAAAAAAAAATACCTCCTTTTGATTATAAAAGTCATTTGATTGGAAAGCAACTTAGATACGGAACCTCACATCAGTGAAAAAGCCGATATATTAAAAGTCGAGGGTTGAATGTATTGAAACGGTGAGTATTCTCTCCTAATGATTCGACATTATTTGGCTGAAATGAAATACCCTACAAGTGAAAACAACTGATAAACACGATTATCTACAAGTCCACAAGATAAGTTGTTTCTGTTAAACAACTATGTTTTCTGTTGTCCTTTTGCTTCGTAGCGAGTTTCAACTAGTTTTCTGTTTTCCTTTTGCTTCGTAGCGAGTTTCAACTAGTTGTCTTTAAAGAAATTTAGATTCTAGATTGCAAATTGGTGCCACATGGACATACTCTTTTGTTGTACAAACTATGCATTTTTCTATTTTATGCTCCAACAATTGTTTAATAGCATCACATATGTACATCTGCTTAATGTCTGGTGTTGTTGCGCTGCATACATTTATATGCAACACACACACACACATATACACACATATATTTGATTTTTTTAAATTGAGATTATATATAATTATTTCCACAATAAAACAATACCACAACTCACGCAAACCATGAAAACAGAAGACTGCAATCCTAATCTTGGCATCCCTCTCTAAATCTGTTTTTGGCATCTCTCTCTCAGTTATATATATACAGAGTGACCCCCAAAAAACGGGCCCAACTCTAATTAGCCCCCGTTTCTTAGTGTTTTGTCCGAATTAAATGAAACTTTGGTCATGACTAGTTTATTATATTCAAAGCATCACGTCAAAACACTAGGGTCTTTGGCCTTTTTTTCTCCATTGACTGTAAAATGCCCAGAAAAACAATTGAATGTCCTCTGTTTTTTTTTTGGTCATCCTGTATATATATATATATATATATATATATATATATATATATATATATATATATATATATATATATATATAATATAAAGCTGAACGTGTGTGTGTGTGTGTGTGTGGTCACGAATATGCTCCTATATGGTTGACTATTTAAAAAAAACTGATTACATATAATGATAGAAGATGTATCGAGGATCAGGAATGGGTATGTTTGATCTGGCAGAACGGTGGTTCATAACAATTGTGGGGTCTGCGTTCGCGCCTGGCCCCCAAAGTATGGAAAAAAAAAAAAAAAAAAAAACGTTTACAAGAGTTTTTGATATAGATGTACATAAGAATACTTTGATAAGTATGTTTTAACTTAAATAGGGATGGTATAATAAAATTGTGGGGTCTGCGTTCGCGCCTGTACTCCATGGAAATATGGCACAAACTTTAACAAGGACTTTTCATATCTATTTGCGTAAGTACACTTTGATAATTATGTCTCAGTTTGAAGAAATATGGTATGATAAAATGATGGGGTGTTCATTCGCGCCTGACCTCCATAAAATATAAATATGTCACAAAGTTTAACAAGGTTTTTTTAAAAGGGGTGAGGGTCCACAGTAACACCTTAACTTTAATCTTAATTCACGTTAGCTTTTATTTATTTTTTGAGTTTAATCATGTTGTGTCGAATAAACTCAAATAAATTCACGTTCTTATTAAAGTGAAAGCACAAAAAATAAAAAATAAAAATAAGTCGGAACTTTAGACAATTCTCGACACAAATTTTGCATAACTCTGTTTTTTTCCTTCTCCACTTGCACGTGGCACTCTTTCGAAAATAGATAAATAGATAAATAATAAAAAAATAAGAACGTTACTTGTTATCGTGTCAAAAGAAGGAAAAAATCCTGCTCACGTGATTACGTGTCTTTTTAAAAACATTTACATAACCTTTTTTTTATTTATATATCTGTTTAAGCTTTTTTTTGTCAGTGTACTAGAAGGAATTCAGTTGATTACAACCCTTTCTGCGTGTTCTTTATATTACAATAGGACAACCCTGAATCCGACGGTGCAATACTACACCGTTCAATACTGTAAAACTGAAACGAAGCTGTTCTGCTTGAAATGGGCGCCATTTTCGCCTTAGTAATATCGATTCTTTGCTTTAAAAAACTAAAGTAATTACGTGTTTACTTTTTTAATATTCCATTTTGCTGTTTCAGATTATTTTACTAAAGTAAGTAAAGCTTCATTATTTTTCAAAACTGTTTTTGTTTCTTTGTTGTTCGATATTTCGTCGATATTATTTAGTAAGAGTGTTTAGCAGAAAAGCAAAAAACGACTCCCGAAAAAATAAATATACAAGAAATAAATGTTACTATAGTCAATAAAAGTTTCGTTCATGTTTTTTTTGTTTTGAAATAGATTTTAATGCTGTTTACTTGAAATAATTTCAGCGAACCGAAATTAAAACGAAATTTGAGGCGATAACTTCTAAAATGAATTTTTATATAAACTACACAAGCCATAATCGAATGTTACTCAAGAACCAAATAACGGAAAACATTAAAATATGTTTATAAATATTCCTTATTCTTAAATTGTTAACACAGAATGCTCAGGTGCTCCTTCTTCAAATTAAAAACGGGGATCTCCATTTCAAAGTCGCTGCCATTTTGATTTTTTTAAACCGGTTCGTGAATTAAAAAAAATCTTTTTTACAAACTACTTAAAAATACAAACCAATGAACTTTTCTACCATAAAAAGTAACTTTTGTTGACTATGGTAACATTTATTTCTTGTATATTTATATTATTATATATATATATAACATTTTCTCTTTGTAAGGAAAAATCATTTTGTTGGTCACTCTTGGCTACGAATGGAAACAAAGTTGATATAAAAAATATATTTTCGCGAAAATTATATTTACTTTCATCATATTTTGCTTGGGGTAAAATTGTTGAGTATCAAAACCTATCTCTTTACAACCTCCTCCTTTTCATAACCTATCATACTTTCATCAATCACAGTCCATTTTCTGTAGGCTGTTTTTGAACCCAGTCAACGACGGGTTCTTCTGCTATTATATATATATATATATATATATATATATATATATATAACAGCTTTTTGAAGTTCTTAATATTGCCAACAACAAATCTTATATATATATATATATATATATATATATATATATATATATATATATATATATATATATATATATATACTTCAGAATAAAATTATCCAATCACTTCGGATTTTACCGTGCAGTTTGGATGTAAACTTTTATATCTTTTTCTTTAACTTCCCTTACTCTATGACTTTTAATTACCCATTCAATTTTTAATTATGACTTTAGCAAATAAGTTGTATACCATTATAGCTATTTGCTAATATTATATTTTTTCCTCTGAAGAGATGGTAGACATCGAAACCATACAGGATAAGGAATTAAAATATTTTTAATGTATTCTTTGTCTTACATAGAATAATAAAAATCTTTAATATGAAACTCAAACATTTCACGGCATAAATGTTTTTAATTCATTGTGTCGCTAAAATTATATATATATATATATATGTATATATATATATATATATATATATATATATATATATAAAGAAGGAGACAAAGAAAGTAGGTAAAAGACAGCACATGAGAGATATTTATAATAAAGTGCTAATATATATATATATATATATATATATATATTTAGTGCAAAATTTTGTTGAAAATTCAAAGACTCACGTTTTCTTTTTTATAACTTTCGTTTATTTCCTGAATTTTTCCATTACAGCTGTTTCATTAATGAGTTGGCAATTTTACGATTTATGTTTCCGTAAAAATATCTTGACCCCACCAACTTTTTCAGATGTTTATCCATTAGATTTTTACAACAAATGGTATATTTTTAACATGCTGGACATCGTATTCGGGTAAAAAGATTTCCACAGCCATGCTTCCTCACTTCCTCCATATTTATATTATAAATATATATACAGGGTGTCATATTTGGTTAAGAATGAAATGTAGTCAGATGTAAGTGATGCAATTTTAAAACTGAATACATAAAGTTTTTTGTAAGGCTATTGAGATTTACATTTACATTCACTCAACAAGAAAAGGCGTTTTGTGTGCTTGAAAAAACTGAATCATGGACACTTGTTCAACATGCATTTCGCAGATCTCCAGATCTTACACCCCGCGATTTTATATGTGTGGATTTGTAAAAGGACTGGCCTATGTGCCTCCCATTCACAGAGACGTGGATGACCTGAAGGCTCAAATAAGAGAAGCCATTGCAACTATTGAAAACACAATGCTGGGACGCCTTTCGCAAGAATTGAATTATCGGTTTTATGTGTGTCGTGAAACCAATAGTGCTCACATTGAACACCTTTGAACATTTCACGAACAACTGGAGATTACAAACTTTCTGAATATACCGGCTGCGTTTTTATATCCTTAATAGTTCTTGAGATATTTAATGTTAAAATGTGCCCAAGACTTTTGAAAAACCGTATATATATATATATATATATATATATATATATATATATATATATATATATATATATATATACTAGCAATCGGTGCCCGGCGTTGCCCAGGTGTTTTGAAGTGTATGCTGAGGAAAAAAAAGGTCAATTTTTTTAAACTTTGACCCCTATTATGACCTCTTAACATTTATTGTTTAGGGATCAAGTAAAGTTAATAAGTTAGATCCATGTCCAAGGAATCTATATATAAAATATCACGTGTTCAGACCTTAAATTGTAGGAGGAGTTTGGTAGAGTTCTCAAAGGTCTAGTTGTTGAATATTGACCACTTAATCGCCAAATTTCTGTCGAAAACCTATCACATCGAGTTCCCAAATCTCAGTACCCTGTATATCAAATTTCGAATCTGTAGGCTTAAAATTGACAGAGTTTTAGCGTAGGGAAATGCACACAGACGCACAGACACACACAGACACTATCACTTATACATATATATAAACAGCAACATCATATATATAAGGATAATAGTACGCCATATATATATAACAAAATACCATTATTTACTGAAGTGAAAGGAAACCCCAGGGGAACTTTACCCAAAAATAAATCTATATTTTTTTGTGTGTATTGATAGTCTGGTACTTATACAGTTTAGTGACGACATTAAAAAATGGAAATATTGAAAAAAAATTTTATTGTACGTAACTGTTATAGACTGAAGTTCTCCGGAAAAAAATTCACTTCATTTGATCTAGTAGTTTTTTTTTACAGCGAAAAACAATGATTTATCACGGCTACGTCAACGTGGCCATTTTGGAAATGTTATTGCAGGCCCAGGAATTCCCCAAGGGCAGGTAACTGCCGCACATAGCAGAATACCTCCATTTTAGGCCAATCTAGCCCTTTCCCCCCCCCACCAGAATGAGATTTTTTTTTTTTTTTTTGCGAAGACAGATGCCATGTTTGGAGTGTTTTTTGTTTTTTTTAATTTGTAACAGAAGTAAATAAACGAAGTTTCGAAGTTATCCATGCGTGTCCAACTGGGCATGTTTCGAAAATAATCTCGTATAAAAATTCTTCAATTCTTTGCATTCTTCAATTTCTTTGCATATTCAATAGTATTCTTATTTAAAAAAAAAAAATACGCAAAAAAATTCCAGATTTAAAAAAAAAAAAAAACGTAAAAAAATTGCAGATGTGTTGTGCGCATCTCAATATGGCGAGAAAAAAAAGGCTAGATTGCGAAATTTGGCATAAAATGGAGGTATTCTGCTAGGTACATTTCCAAAATGGCCACGTTGACGTCGTCGTGATAAATAATTGTTTTTCGCTGTAAGAACAAACTACTTGATCAAATGAAGTGAAATTTTTTCTCGGAGAACTTCAGTCTATAACAGTTACGTACAATAAAATGTTTGTTTCAATATTTCCATTTTTTAATGTCGTCACTAAACTGTATAAGTATCGATAGTCTTATCAACACCCCTTTTTTCTATTTATTTAAAAAGAAAATACAACTTTATACAAATTCCCTATTAGTTTTTTTTTTCGGTTCTCTTATACGATGATCATCTTTATTTAACTATTACGTGTAATTATATTCATACAGATATTCTATATGATTTACATTTGCGTAATATTTGCGTAGAAATGAAGAAAATAAAATTTACTGTGTATTTATCGTGTTGCCATAACAACGTGACGTAGCCAAGGACGGTAGTGGACGTGAGTATGTGTGCGTGTGTGCGCGTGTTTTCGTGCTGTATTGTTTGTAGTAGTAGTAGTACTAATAATCTGTCCAGCGTTTGCTTTCTGAATGGCGGACGTTGAGTCGGAGGTTCGATTTTTAGATTGTAAGTTAGTTTCGTATTTTTCTAATTTGTAAATGGCAAGTTAGAAAAAAATTAAACCCTTCCAAGATGGACAATAAATAAAGCCATAATATTTTATGGTAAAATTAAGAGCCTACGAACCATAGTTTTTTAGGAGATGTGATTATTGGATTAACCAATCAGAAATCGTCTGTGGCACACACATCTCTGTTTTTATAGATATATAGATAGATAGATATATATATATGTGTGTGTGTGTGTGTGTGTGTATTTATACATGTGTCCATGTATGTAGAGAGAAAGTGAAAAAGAAAAAGAGAAAGAGAGAGGTAGAAAAAAGAGCGAGAGAGAAAGAGAGAGAGAGAGAGAGAGAGAGAGAAAGAGAAAGTGAAAGTGATATTAAGTAAGCATGAAAATGTGTGAAAATAAGAATGTGTGAGAAATGTGAGCGAGAAATAGAAATAGATAAAAAGATGGATATATATAGATACGTATATATATATATATATATATATATATATATATATATATATAGAGAGAGAGAGAGAGAGAGAGAGAGAGAAAGTGAGAGAGATCTGAAAATAACAGTGCGTGAAATAAAAAGAGCGTACACGGCACACACACACACACACACACACACACACACACACACATATATATATATATATATATATATATATATATATATATATATATATATATACATACTAGATGTACCCGGCATTCCCCAGTATTAAACGTTACGTTAAATTCCTTAAAAATTGAAGTAAAAGACAGAGACTGAGACATGTGCATGCAAGTGTTATGTTTTTCCTGAAAAGTTCACTACTTGTAAGTAAAAAAAAAACTCGAGCTAAGATCGGAACCAAAACCTTAAAAAAATGAGTCAAGTACGATAACCATTATGCCAACTTGACATGGTTTTCAAAAAGTGTTTTTAAACTTACTTAATCTTAACATAATGTGAACGGTTCGCGATATGCGCATTCGTGAAACAGTTCACAAACTTAAAAATCCGATGATTCCCAAGTATTATTTTTCAATTTTAACCCTTTAGTGATTCTTTTTTTATTGGTTGAAAACCGATTAAAACGTTTTTCACATATGTGGATACCCTATATACCAAATTACACGTCCGTAGATAAAAATTCGTTGAGTATATAAGTTAAGAATGTCCTCAAACACACATACTCACTTTTATAGAGATAATATATGTGTTTATATATATATATATATATATATATATATATATATATATATAATTATTTTAGAGAGAGAGAGAGAGAGAGAGAGAGCGAGAGAGAGAGAGAGAGAGAGAATGTGGGCAGATTTTCCAAAACGTTGCGTAGACGATAGAAAAATGTTAATCGGCAAGCTAACATTAATAATGTCTGCTTAATTTAGTCTGATTCTACGTCTTTCATTCAATTACGATTGCACATTAAATTTTTTCCCCTGGTGGCAGAGCTTCATAAATTAGTACGAAAGCCCATGATAAGCAAATGTTTTTCTAATGACCAATTCCCTGATGACTTCTTAAACCGTATTTAAATCTAACGACTCATTGACTAACTTTGAACATTTCACGATATCCAGCTATATAAGCTGCTACTTTCGCTTTTCTTCAGTCAAATTAATATTTAGAATTAATTAAAAATCTCAGAAAATATGAATTCAAAACAACGATAATCTTGCTTATTCCCGTTATCGTCCGCATCTTTTCCTTCCTACTCACACTACTCTTCCTTATTGCCACTATCGCATTCCGTTTAACGCATGTTTAACATGCGGATATGTTTTTTTTAATTATTAAAAAAAAATACACAAAGGAGTCACCATTTATTAAGGCTACTTGGACGGCATTTCGAAATTGAGTTCTAAGCCAATCTATCTTTATCACGTTTTCATTTGTTTCACTTCCTCTCGTGTTTTCCTTTAATTTCCACGACTAATTGACTATTTTATCTCAACCTTTTTTATCTAATAACCAAAGAACTTTAATATATTCTTTGAATGTGACCAAACTAACGAAGTTTACTGTTCTGTGCACACCTAGCTATAATGTCCAGATCTATTTTTTTTCTGGGGTCATCAGATCTGAGTTAGTCTTTAACACATACATTACGCATCCATCGTATCATTCTCATGCTATTTCTCTCAATGCAACACATGCAACGCATATCCTCAACCCTCACTGGCCAAGCTTTACTTCTACATGTCATCACATTACATTCACTGAAGCTATAAGAAAAGGAGAAGGTTGGGGAGCACAACTGTCAAATCAATATGGAGAAAAAATCAATATGGAGAAAAAATCAATATGGAGAAAAAATCAATATGGAGAAAAAATCAATATAGAGAAAAAATCAATATGGAGAAAAAATGCAAATAAAAATTTACTCATCTTAGAGAAATCATAAAATGCCAGAAATAAAGGCTTAGTTATTGCGAGTTTCAATCCTTCTGACGTTTTGTCTGATTCAAAAATCATATTCATAATAACCAAGGAAATTGTACGCAAACCCTCGTATATGACGTGTTATTTATCATAGGTGGATTGAGTTGGTATCTTCAAAAGAAGGAATTTTCTAGAGAATATAAACTTTTCAAACTGTCCCCGATCCACGTACATATGTTCAAGCCAGGGAAGATGAGGACATCAGGTTTTGCTGGAAGATGTCACAGTTCCTTTACATACAACAGTTGGTATTACTAAGCGGTCACTCATCTGGTAATCATCCGGTTCTGCATCGCATAACTTCAGTGATTTAATGAGAATCGGTAGGTCAACGTGATTATGCCATACGCTGCCCACCACATGTATATTGAACAGTTTAGAGAGTGCGCGACCGCTTTCTCATTGATGACCAGAAACAAAACTAAACTTAATTATGGCGTTTTATTATCTGTGCCTGTGATTGCGTCATATTGTTGCATAATTTAGTGGTCATGACTATGTGTATAAAATAATCTATATCTATATCTATATATCTATAAAAAGTGAAAATGTCTGTCCGTCTGTGTACACTTTGCTACTAAATAACTCTGTCAATTTTCGGTCTAAAGACTCGAGATTTGACATAAAGTGTATTGAGATTTAGGAAAATCTTTGTGATCGGTTTTCGGCCAGAAATTTTGCTGTTAAGGAGTCAAAGTTCAACGATTTGACTTTTGAGAACTCTACCAAACTCCTCCGCCAATTTTGGGTCTAAACACTTGAAATTTTAAATGTAGGTTACTTGGACATGGATCTAACTTTATAATCTGATTTAAGCCCCAAAGCCTAAATGTTAAGGGTTCAAAATTGGGGTCAAAGTTAAAAAAAATTGACCTCTACGGTCTCTACCAAATTACTCAACAAATTTCTGGTCTAAACATTTAAGATTTTACATAAAGGGTATTCAGAGATAGGGCAAGCTTTTTAATCGGTTTGAGTCGAAAATTTGAGCTGCCAATGGGTCAACGTTCAAAAGATTTGACCGTTGGGTGCCTAGCAAACTACTCAGCCAATTTTGGTTCTAACCATTTGATATTTCATAACGGGTATTTAGACATGCGGCAAGCATTTTAATACATCTTGGGACAGAGATTTGAGTGCCAAAAGGTCAACAAGGAAAGAGTTGACCTTTGCAGATTCTACTAAACTCTTGGGTCTAAACACTTGAAATTTTAAATGTAGGTAACTTGGACATGGGTCAAACATTTTATTTTTATTTGAAACCAAAACAATAAATGTTAAGGGATCAAAATTGAGGTCAAACTGTAAAAAAACAACTTACCTCTGCTGTCTCTACAAAATTACTCGGACAATTTTTGGTCTAAACATTTTAAATTTTTACATAAAAGTATATTCACACATAGGGCAAGTTATGAACAGGTCAAAGGGTTCGGGCAAGTAGTAAATAAGGTTGGTGTTCAGAGTAATAGGAAATAATTTTGGGTTTGAGATTAATAGTGAATTAAGAGTAATTAAGTTTAGAGTTTAGAGTAATAGTAAAAAATAATTTTGGGTTTGAGATTAATAGTGAATAAGTTTGGAGTTGAGAAAATAGTAAATTAATAGCAACTAATATTGGGTTTGAGATAAATAGTGAAATATTAGTAAATAAGTTTGGATTTGAGAAGAATAGTAAATTAATAGCAAATAATTTTTGGGTTTGAGATTAATAGTGAATTAATAGTAAATAAGTGTGGATTTTATTGAGATTGTCGGACTGACTTCCTCATCTTGGTTGTTATAGTTACAATGTTTCGGCCGTTTTGCCTTCCGGCCTTCATCAGATGTTTTGTATCGAACTGGGGAACCGTTTGTTAGGAGTCTCGAACCCAACCCTTTATTATTATTACAGGGGTACCGTGTTCGGACTCCAGCTAGGCTATTGGACATAGTTGCTGATTCTCTGTTTTGAATGTTACTTTTCACTGCCTTCGTTCAGGATTGAACTCAGCACCTTTGGGTAACTGTAAACTTTGATACAACGTCTAGGACCACTCGGCCATATGTCACTAGTTCCTCAGTTCGATACAAAACACCTGATGAAGGCCGGAGGGCAAAACGGCCGAAACGTTGTGACTATAACAACCTAGATGAGGAAGTCAGTCCGACAATCTCAATAAATGAAAACACCTCATCTAAAAAATACAGACAATTACTAATAAGTATGGAGTTGAGAACAATAGTTAATTAATAGCAAATAATTTTAGGTTGAGATTATTAGTTAATTAATAGTAAATAAGTTTGAATTTAAGAATAATAGTAAATTAGTAGCAACTAATTTTGGGTTTGAGATTAATAGTGAATTAATCTATCTATTATATCTATTAAAGTAACATTTTCTCTGTGTGTGTGTGTGTGTGTGTACATTTCCCTAGCACACTACTCTGTCAATTTTTAGTTTACAGAAATAGATTTGAAAAAAGGGTTATTGAGATTTGGGAAAATCTTTTTAATCGGGTTTTAGCCAGTAATTTGTCTGTCAAGGAGTCAAAGTTCAACGATTGGAGCTTTGAAAACTTTACCAAACTCCTCCGTCAATTTTTGGTCTAAACACTAGAAATTTTAAATGTAGGTTACCTGTACATAAGTACAAACTTTTAAATATATATATATATATATATATATATATATATATATATATATATATATATATATATATATATATACATGTTCATATAAAGTTATTAACAGTATATAGGGCCCAAGCAAAGCCGGGCTGAAGTGAAATTGTCTGTGTCTGTGCTTCTGTGTGTGTACATTTCCCTACTTAACTACTCGGTCAATTTTAAGTCTAGAGACACAAGGCGTATTAAAATTCGGTAAAATATTGTTAATCGATTTGCGGCCAGAAATTTGTCTGCCAAGGGGTAAAACTTCAACGGTTTGAGCTTTGAAAACTCTACCAAAGTCCTTCGGAAATTTTGGGTCTAAACACTTGAAAATTTAGATGTAGATTACTTGGACATGGATCTAACTTTTTGATTCAATTTGAACTCTAAATAATAAATGCTAAGGGGTCAAAACTGGAGTCAAAGTTAAAAAAATTGACCTCTGACTCACTTTTGGTCTAAACATTTGAAATTTTATATAAAGGGTATTCAGATATAGGGCAAGCTTTTTGAGCGTTTTGTGGCCGAAAATTTGGCTGCCAAGGGGTAAAAGTTCAAAAGATTTGACCTTTGCGGTCTCTAGCAAACTATTCAGCCAATTTTGGGTCTAAACATTTAAAATGATACATAAAGGATATTCAGACACGCAGCAAGCTTTTAAATAAGTTTTGGGCGAAAATTTGGCTTCCAATAGGTACAAGTTGAAAGAGTTGACCTTTGCAGACTCTACCAAGCTCCCTAGCTAACTTTGGGTTCGAACACTTGAAATTTTAGATGTAGGTTACTTGGACATGAGTCAAACTTTTTAATATATATATATATATATATATATACATATGCACATAAAGTGCTGAACAGTACATAGGACCAGAGAAAACCCAGTTGAACTGCTAGTAATATTATAAAATAATAATATTATAAAATAATAATATTATAAAATAATAATATTATAGAATAATGATAATATAAAATAATAATATTATAGAATAATAATATTATAGAATAATAATAATATAAAATAATAATATTATAGAATAATAATAATATAAAATAATAATAATATAGAATAATAATAATATAAAATAATAATATTATAAAATAATAATATTATAAAATAATAATATTATAGAATAATAATATTATAAAATAATAATATTATAAAATAATAATATTATAGAATAATAATAATATAAAATAATAATAATATAAAATAATAATAATATAGAATAATAATAATATAAAATAATAATATTATAAAATAATAATAATATAGAATAATAATAATATAAAATAATAATATTATAAAATAATAATATTATAAAATAATAATATTATAGAATAATAATAATATAAAATAATAATAATATAAAATAATAATAATATAGAATAATAATAATATAAAATAATAATATTATAAAATAATAATAATATAGAATAATAATAATATAAAATAATAATATTATAAAATAATAATATTATAAAATAATAATATTATAGAATAATAATAATATAAAATAATAATAATATAAAATAATAATAATATAGAATAATCTATCTTATATCTATAAAAACAGAGATGTGTGTGCCACAGACGATTTCTGATTGGTTAATCCAATAATCACATCTCCTAAAAAACAATGGTTTCTACGCTCTTACCTTTACCATAAAATATTATGGCTTTATTTATTGTCCATCTTGGAAGGGTTTAATTTTTTAATAACTTGTTATTCACAAATTAAAAAAATACGAAACTAAACTACACGAAATCAAACGCTCCGACAAACTTAATAGTAGTACTAGCAAGCACACGCGCACACACGCACACACACACGTTCACTACCGTCACGTTGTTATGGCAACCAAACAATGTTTACAAAATGTCTACGCACGTTCGTAGACATTTTGTAAACATTGTTTTTAAAAAATAAAAAATAATACTTCTATTATGTTTTAAGCGACTGTAATAGTTTATTTTGGAAGTATATTTCATAAAGAAAATTGACAACCCACTTTAAAAACAGAAATTACGAGTTTTATATATTTTATTCGCAGTTTTTTGTTGACTCTTCTGGCGGCCATGTTGTAAGCCCTAACGGTATTTTTGGAGATTACCCAAATAAATGTTATCAAAGGCAAGATAAGTTACTTTTCCACCAAACTGGATATATTTTTCGTGTTTTTATTCAATGTAGCATATTTATTCAGCTCGAAAAACGGGTTTGTATAACTGTACACATAAATTCGAAAAAATAGTCAAAAACCAAATATATAACAAATACATGTTATCAAAGGCAAGATAAGTTACTTTTCTACCAAACTGGATATATTTTTCGTGTTTTTATTCAATGTAACATGTTTATTCAGCTCGAAAACCATACGGTGTTTACCGATGTATTGGAAAATTCAAGATGGCGCCTCACTCCCTCTTTAACACGGTAAGTTTGGGAAAAGGTGTTATAAATAAAAAACTAGAAAAAATACTATTAAAAACCCGCCGAATATATGTCAACCTATGTCACAGTAACATATTGAGCGAGTTTTTAACAGTATTTTATTCAGTTTTTTATTTATAACACCTTTTCCCAAACTTACCGTGTTCAAGAGGGACTAAGACGCCATCTTGAATTTTCCAATACATCGGTAAACACTGTATGGTTTTCGAGCTGAATAAACATGTTACATTGAATAAAAATACGAAAAATATATCCAGTTTGGTAGAAAAGTAACTTATCTTGCCTTTGATAACATTTATTTGTTATATATTTGTTTTTGGCAACTTTTTCGAATCTATGTGTACAGTAATGCAAACCCATTAAAAATATTGTTTTTGATTTTGAAAAAATATTGTGGTTCATTTGTATTTAAAAATATTGTGGTTCATTTTGATTAAAAAAAAATCATTTTGATTAAAAAAATTGTTTAATTTTAATATTTGTTTATTGTCTTAACTCATATCAAATGTTTTGCTTGTGTTCTGCTTCAAATATTCATATTCTTACATGCATAATTTTCATTTAATTTTATTAAATAAACTTCAATTTTACTACAAATCAAATCGTGTTCCTTCACTTTTTAAAATGTAATTTATAAGTAATTAAAGAACGCATTCTAATCTTTAAAATCTATAATACAACGAAATATTTAATTGCTTATAATACTTAAACAAACAACTTGTGTTTTTTTTATTATTTTTTTATTATTAATATTAGATGAGTTTCAGTATAAATCATCGTGTTCTTTATTTCAATCCAATTTGGAAGTTTTGTAAATGTATATGATGTTTATAATGACCTATGATTGCGTATTTATATACATTATTTTCCCTATCCTTCTGTTCATCGTACATTTTTTACTCCCAAACTTAAACATGGTGGGTGCATAGAATTCATTTACCGATACAAAAGAAATGATAAGTAAATAAATCCATAAATAAATATTATAAATGGTTTATTTTAATACTTGCCAGGATGCGGAGGAAAATGAATGAAGGGGGAGGGGAATGAAATAAAAACATTTTGGAAACAGATTAAGTTTGAAAGAATTGCTTTGCACAGAAAGAAATTAATGAAAAAAGAATAAAATTAAATTTCTTTTCCTTCTTGATTTCTTTTAGTTTTTTATGAAAAAGGAAGTCAAAATTAAGACTATAAAAAACAATTTTTATTAAGAGCGAACCTCAGTCGTCAGGTCTGTAAAAAAAACGTGGAATAATCAAGAAATGTTTTCTAATACATTTTTTTTTTTACTTATGTGTTCATTTGTCTCTTTGAAGTTCGTTTGTTTAATATATCGGTTTGCAATATCACTTTGTCATTCTGTCAGACTCAAATTTTAAATCTACATATCTATAAAAGTGAAAGTGTGTGTGTGTGTGTGTGTGTGTGTGTGTGGCTGTGTACATTTCCCTACGAAATAACTCTGTCAATTTTTAGTCTACAGACTCGAAATTATACAGGGTACTGAGATTTGGAAAAATCTATGTGATCGGTTTTTAGCCAGAAATTTGGCGATTAAGGGGTCAAAGTTCAACGATTTGAGCTTTGAGAACTCTAGCAAACTTCTCCGACAATTTTGGGTCTACACCCTTGAAATTTTAGATATAGGTTCCGTGGACATGGATCTAACTTAATAACTTGATTTGAGGCCAAAAAAAATAAATTTTCAGGGGTCATAATAGGGGTCAAAGTTTAAAAAATTACCCCTTTTTTTTGCTCAGCATACACCTCCAAACACCCGGGCAACGCCGGGCACCCATGCTAGTAATAATATAAAATAATAATAATATAAAATAATAATAATATAGAATAATAATAATATAAAATAATAATATTATAAAATAATAATATTATAAAATAATAATATTATAGAATAATAATAATATAAAATAATAATAATATAAAATAATAATAATATAGAATAATAATATTATAAAATAATAATATTATAAAATAATAATATTATAGAATAATAATAATATAAAATAATAATAATATAGAATAATAATAATATAAAATAATAATATTATAAAATAATAATAATATAGAATAATAATAATATAAAATAATAATATTATAAAATAATAATAATATAGAATAATAATAATATAAAATAATAATATTATAAAATAATAATAATATAGAATAATAATAATATAAAATAATAATATTATAAAATAATAATATTATAAAATAATAATATTATAGAATAATAATATTATAAAATAATAATATTATAAAATAATACGCTAAAATAATTAAACGCAAGCACGTTATTATTATTCACTTTTTAAAATATAGTATTGAAAATGCAATGTAAAAAGTATTTAAAAAATCATCTGATGCGTAATGTTGTATCGAACGTGAAAATCGAATTAAAATACAACTCATTGGCTGTTAATAACTACATCGTCGTACCTTTTTTTTCTTTTAGAAGATGATACAATAATATCGTAGTAACTACGTTTATAGAATAGAGCGAACGTCATAGAATAGAAACTTCGACAATGATTTTGAAATGCAACAACACTATTCACACGAGATAAGACGAGGGGCCTTTAATAAGTTTTCAGACTTATTACGTATTGGAGCTTTTATTGATAGTGCACAGGTGAAACTCTAGTCCCCTTTGAAGTAATCTTCTCCGGCTGCAATGCAGTTTTTGTACTGTTCCAACAACTTCTGGAAGGCATCATAGAATTCCTCTTGTGTAAGCGTATCAACAACCCTTATCACAGCCTCTTTCATCTCCTAAATTGATTCATAATAAGTCTATAAGAGGTTTCTTCAGTTCAGAGAATAACTAAAAGTCACAGGGAGCAAGGTCTGGACCGGAGAGAGGGTGCAGAACTGTCTTGCTGCCCATCTTGGTTAAATAGTCTGTGACAAGAATGCAGTTGTGGATTGCACCCTTTTGCATCTTCAGTTCTTTGCAGATAATTGTGTGTATAGTTCCTTTTTTACATGGGGGTCACCACTTATCAAGGCCCAGGAGCCACTCGGGGATAAGGGTTATTGTGTGCACGCTAATCAGTTGGATAGTATCGTAGTAATAGTTAGTCTTGGAGATTTGATAGGTGTCATTACTTAAGGGGGCGGTTCATCAGGAATTTGTTTGTGTTGGACTTGAAGACATCCAAGTTGAATTCGGGGGGGGGGGGCAGGCAAGCGGCAGAGAGTTCCACAGCCGTGCAGTTCTAAGAAAGAAGCTTTGTTCATGAAATCTACGTTTTGATTTAGGCACGAATGAAGAGTGGGGAAAATTATTGACAGTGGTTTCAGCTAGTCGGTTGTTTCTCGTGAAAGATTGGCAGGGGGGA
The DNA here is from genome assembly GCF_053919585.1 of Euprymna scolopes. Taxonomy (NCBI): domain Eukaryota; kingdom Metazoa; phylum Mollusca; class Cephalopoda; order Sepiida; family Sepiolidae; genus Euprymna; species Euprymna scolopes. The sequence goes on from NC_136486.1 coordinate 11,013,833, forward strand.
CCAGAGAATGGAGCTCAGACGAGCACCTGTCAAGGCAGGATAAACTGTTTTTAGCAGCTCCTGCCCAGATGTGGCAGCAGTACTCCATCCTTGGACGTACGTGGCTTTTATATAGATAGAGAATTGCATCATTAGTGAGATATCTTCTGGAGCGGCAGAAGGATCCCAACATTTTTCCAGCAACCTTGGCCACAGACTTGATGTATGTGTTCCATTTCAGATCAGGAGTAAAGTTACAAACCCAGAAGCTTATCAAAACATGGGGCCTCCCCTAGACGAGAGCAATTCATTTCAATCGATGCCAGATGGGAATCAGAGCGTTTATGATGTAGAGATAGGAGCTTGGTCTTAGATGCATTAAAGGTAACCAGCCACCTCTTCCCCCACTGAACCACGCGCTCAAGATCAGAGGAGAGAGAATCACAGAGATCGTTGTCATTTACGGCCTTTGATGTGTTGCCATAAATAGTCGTGTCATCAGCATAGATGTCAACGAATGATTTAAGTATGTGTTTTGGGAGATCATTGATGTAGATCAAGAAGAGAGTTGGGCCCAGGATGGACGCCTGAGGGACTCCAGCATTAATACTGTGGGCCTCTGATTTCTATCCATCAACCACTACTCTTATGAGCCTATCAGAGAGAAATGATTTAATGATAGAGAAAACATTTCCAGTTATACCGTAGCTGGAAATCTTGTAAAGTAGGCTTTATGCCATACCTTATCGAAGGCCTTTGATGTCAAGAGCAATTGCTCTAGAAATAAAGCCTTTGTCTAGAGATTCGCTAATTCTACACTAAAATCAAACTATGCACTTAGTGTCTATAGATACACGACTGTTCTTATCCATGAAATTCTTTATTTGGACAATCAACTTTGGTGTTTTGACTTCCTTATGCTTCCAATACTTCTCATCATCCCTCACAGACTCCCTGCCTTTCTTGAATCTCTTATATACTAAAAAACAGATGCTCGATTCATGCTATATAATCTAAAAGCAGTCTGAAGTCTTTCATGCGTTTCTATGGAATTTTCCCCACGTTTAAAACAGAATTTTATTGCATATGGTTCTTCTAAAAGGCTCTCACATCCAGATTGTGTTTTCGCAATTCATCAGCTGTGAGAATCAGGCTTTAGTAGAGTGTATTCCAATTCCTGCTGTAGCTGTTTATTTTAACCTAAAATCAGAAAATGTGTATCAATAACATCCTGAATTTTCAAGAGTGTGCGACAATTTTAAATGCTTGTACAAAAAAGTATAAAAACTTATTTAAAACACATCGTAAAAATGTCGGTTGCAATAAAATATTAAGAGCAATTTTACGATGTGTTATCTGCAATGGTAAAACAACCAAAAAAGAACATTTCAAGATAATATATGTTTTTGTGCAGATTATATTATTCAAATTATTGCAGAGAAACCCGACGTTGTCCGGGATTGAATAAGGATCAACAAATGTTCCACCCTCCCACACTTTTATTGTCATCGAAATCGGTGAAATTGTTTTTATTAAAAAGATTGATTGCTTGCTCTAGTTGCCGTGTATCGGAAAGAAGCTTAATATGCCTCTTTGCAGTGACCTAGTCCACACTACATTGTAATCCACATTGCACTGTAGAGAATCTACTGTTGATCTTTAATAAAATTATCTGTGAAAAATGACTTCACTTACAGTTTAAAATGCAAAAGTCAAGTATCATTGTTCAATTGTGCTCTAAAAAGAAACATCCGTTTCGGACGCGTCCCTATCTTATAAAAGAATCTACAATCGATTTTATAGGCTGGCTAGTTCTGTACGCGGCGAGAAAGCTTCTCAAATGCACTTGTGATGTATAAAAGGTAACTAGTCAAAATCGGTCTTCACTCTTTAATTAGATTTTTTCGATTATCGATTATCGATATTTATTGCAGACAGTTCGCTACAAAACCTACACAAGAACACTCCCAGACATATCGAGTATCTTCATGTGAAATTTAAAAAAATTGGCCCAATTGTTTCGTATTCCATAGGGAACTAACTCCCACACAAAGTTCGTTTTGTATAATAGATAGATAGTTAATATTTGGTCAACACTCCGTGCTGGTAGAATGTCGAATGAAACTTTTGTAATAGTTTTAATGTAACAAACATTTCTATTAAATATGTAATTTATCACTATTAATAGGAGTAGCCACACAATTACTATTATAAATAGGAGTAGTCACACGAGTCATTATCAAAGATATCTCTTTGAGAAAAACTTGTGGTGTTCCTTGGAGTCTGTATGACACCAAGTCTCTCCAGATTTTCAGTACTCTCCACCTCTTTCGATAACCTTTGCAAAATAATTTGCGTTATCGCAACAACCGCTTACCATTGGTTTCTCGTTGGCGGCGACCATTGGTCTTCACTGGAATTTGGAAGGCAATGAGCCTCCCAAGGTCCCATTCCTCTTTGCACTCATTCAGCGGAGGTCTGGATAGTGTTTTCTATCCTTGGTCTTACCATCCTCTTTGACCTTCATTATTTAGTGTGGTGTATGTGGGGGCGGTATCTTACAATTATACAGTTTCAATTTTCATGATTCCATATGATGTTCGTTTGATTTTTGCGTCTTTAGCCGTTTCTGTGTCCAGTTTGTATGTAGTTTATGTTTGATGTTAGTCTTCACATTCAAGAGTTTTCCTTAATATTTCTGCATCTTCGTTATTGAAATTCGTTGCATCTTTTCTGCCACCCCTCTGATTCAAATCTCCCCAATCATTTTTTTAAAGTTTTCTGGTATCGTTCCTAGCGCTCCTACTATTAGTGGCGTCATCTTTACTTTCTTCATTTTCCAGATCTCTTTGAGCTCTCTGGCCAGTATTTATTCTGCTTTTCAGTCTCCTTGGTCTTGACTCTGTGGTCTACTGGAACGACAAAATCTACAATCTGGCAGGACTTTTCCTTCTTGTTAACTATTGTGACATCTGGTCTTCTTGCTTGGATGGGTTTATTCGCTTGTACATCCATGTCATTTTCTAGTACTGCTGTGTTTGTGTCTGCACATCTTGTCTGTATGGTTGGGCTAAATTGCTTCATTCACTTATTATGTAGCTTATTGTTTCGTCTCTTCGTCCACAGAATCTGCATTTGCTGTTTGCATTTGTCTTGTCGATCCTTGCTTTAATGTAGTTGGTTCTAATTGCGTTATCTTGTGCAGCTATTATTAGTGGTCCAGTTTCTCTGTTTAGGTTTCCTTTTTGTAGCCATTTCCAAGTGTTTTCGTTAGTCTCTTCTTTTGTAATCCTTATGAATCATCCATGTAGCTGTTTCTCTTCCTATTTTTTTGTTGTCTCATTTCTCGTCTCTTTTTCTATCTTGCTGTTTTTTTTGCGTCTCTTGCTGCAATAATTATTCTTTTGCTCTTCTGCATTACGTATTTTTTCAATCCTTCTTTTGTGGTAGTTACACAGTCTTCTATACAGACTAACCCTCTTCCTCCGTATTTCCTTTTCACATATAGTCGATCAGTATCACCCTTTGATTGTAGTGCATTGTGCATCGTCATGAGTTTCCTAGTCTTCTGGTAGAGATTCTTTAGTTCTTCTTTAGTCCAGCTTATAAACAGTCCAGAGTATCTTAATAGTCACACTGCCCATGTGTTTATTCCTTTAATTAGGTTTCGACTACATAGTTTCATTTCGAGGAGTTCTCTTGTTTTTCTGAGCTATTTCTTTCTAATTCTCTCTTTCATTTCTGTTGCTTTGATGGCATCTGCTTCCAGCACTCCCAAGTATTTGTAGCTATCATGTTCACCTAGTGCCCTCATTTCTGTTTGATTGGGCAGTACTATACCTTCTGTTGCTTCTAGTTTCCCCCTCCTCATGGTGAGCAGTGCGCATTTTTCCGTACCGAATTCCATTTGGATATCCTGGCTAAATATTCTGGTCGTATTTATTATCATAGTTATATAGAACAGTAATGGTGATAGGGAATCACTTTGGAATATCTCTCGTTGTATTTTGATTTCACTTATGTTTTCCATCGGCTGTCAATTCAAGTTTCCATGTTTGCATTTTCTATCAGATTGGTTATATGACCTGGTATTTATCAGGCAATCTATTTTCCATGCTTGAGGGATTCTATTACATACTTTCTTATAGTTTATCCATACAATTGCCAAGTTCTTTTTTTTCTACTTTTGACCTCCTTCAGAATTCTTTGGTGCATGTATAATAGATCACGTGTTCCTTTTTTCTTTTTTGACATCCTGTCTGTTCTTTTGAAAGTAGTCCGCGGTATGAACAGACTGATAAATTTGTTCTCTCAGTTGTACAGTAGTAGTAGTAGTAGTAGTAGTAGTAGTAGTAGTAATAATAATAATAATAATAATAATATTAAATATGTAATTTATAATAATAATATTAAATATGTAATTTAATAATAATAATAATATTAATAATAATAATAATAATATTAATAATAATAATCATCATCATCATCATCATCATCATCACCATCATCAACAACAACAACAACAACAACAAGTGTGTTTGTATTCAAACATTTTAACCAATGAAAATCGTTTTATTCACTGAACATGTTTTTTTTAACCAAAACAACGAGTTGTCTAAACTTTCCCAAGTGAACATTTATATCAAAAAATGATTTTATTTCTTGGAAACTTATATAAATGTTTTGTGATTTACTCACGATTTTCTTGATTTGCCATCAATGTTTAATTTATTTCCATAATCGTTTAATGTGCGTCATTTTCTTTCTTTCGCTATCAAGAACTTAATATACAATTTATATTAATTATCGGTGTGATTCTTGGCCATATCCAACGATGCAATCATCATTTAGAGTGGCTCTACTAAAGACAGGTACCACACCACACAATAACAATGTCAATCAAGTAACTGAACAAGAGAGAAGACAATATCAATCAGAGATTGATCATCCTTATCGCTTAACATGATGAATTTCCAGAAGAGGAATTTTATCCAGCTATAAAAAACTTACAACGCATACAAAAAAAAACTACATTGAACAACAGTATGTAACAGAGTTCCGTTCAAGAAATCTGGCAGTGCTTAAGCTAGAAATAATACAGACCTTGAATAATTTGATAGACTTATTATTCGCAACATATTTATAAATGAATTAAACATCTCAATGTGCGATCCACAGATCAGCCAATGAAATCCTCATTCCATTTATACGTTTTCTATGTATCATTCTACCTCTTATTATCTGCGGCGTTAACCAACAGAGTTTACTGGAAATCTCTAATTTTATTTTCACGAAATATAAATTATACAGAAAATAAGTTTTTAATGTACGTAGAATCCATCTTCCCAAATTGAATTCGGACGAAAATAAAAATTGTCTCAGTTTAAAAAGATTTTTACTTCACTGAGCGAGGATAGAAAAGCATTTTAGCATTAAAAGAGATACTAGAGTATGGTTCTGTCCAAATTGGGAATACCGGTCGATACACCTACAATAAGACAGAGTTGGATATAAGGCCGGTTTTTTTAATGTCGATAATGATCGATAAAATTCAACTCCTCCAAAAGGAGTACTCTATATTAGGGCAAAGTTAAAACGTTTCTTTTTCAACGACCGAGGAAGAAAAATATAAATTGTAGCATCAGAACAGATACTACACTTTTCTCCTAGCCAAACTAGAAGTACTTCCCTTTTTTTTAACGCTATTCTTAATGTTAGCGTCTTTTATTACAGTTTCTCCAAACTTTAGTAGTGTCAGGAATAACTGGTATAAGTTCTGTCCAACACAAGAAGTAGAGTGAAGCACGAACATGAGCGAGAGGCAAGTGTTAGGTTTCGTAGGCCTTTCAGCATCTTCTTCATTTCTGCGACCCAACTTCGTGCTGGATTTGATAGTTTGGGTCGAAAACTGTTAATCATTCAGTTCATGGACGTGGAAGAAATAGACACAAAGGTTGTCTCAGATAATAAAAAGGCTCCACCTAGAAGAATAGCGGAAACTGTACAACTGCCAGAAATGAATTAGCAAAGAAATAAGAAAGCTTATTGTTAAAATAGCGATCTATTATAGATTACGGTCATATACTTGCGCATTGAATAATTTTTAGCTAAATGTCGGCTTGTCTTGTTCTAAATCTCTCTATTTCTCTCTCTCACTCTCTATATATAAAGTAATAGCGTTCGTGTGTGTGTACAACTCTCAAAGAAATACAAAGGGTATATAGTGTGTGTACACCTCTCCTGGTCAAGAAATATTAAGTCCTATTGTAGGATACTTCTCTCTAAGGAGACATTTATTTTAATGTGTAACTTCTTGATATAGCATTCTTCACATCACATATACATCAACTGAGTTATGATAGTTTAATTCTTTAAGCACGTTAGTAAATATTTTCTATAATAGATTTGTTTTCATTTCGAAATATCCTTCTAAGCTGAATTATTATTTTTATTTTTAATTCGGAGATTTTTTTTTCACTTATTCTTAAATTTTAAGTAACCTTTTGGTACTTATGCAGAGAGTGAACTCAGAGTCCACCCGGCTTTCTCCAGAACATGACGCCAAAAGCCGAAGTAAACCGAACTGAGGAAATTAAGCCGAGCGTCGACGATGAAAGCATAACAAGAAAAGAAAACCTACATTAAATTTTAAATTTTATTAACTGTAAAGGAACATTTATAATAATATTTTTTTTTGCTTTGTTTTTGCTATATATATATATATATATATATATATATATATATATATATATATATATATATATATATATATATTTAGATAAATAATGTTAAAGATTTTTTGGTCAATGTCAAATTTCTTTCCAACTCCTCAAAAAACTTTAAAATGACGACTTTTATCGGTTTTCGGTGGTGCTGAAAACGAATATCACATTTAAATTTGGGGCATGATATGAAGATATGAAGAAGTTACTTTTTCAAAACATAAGAGATTCGTTCATCTTTTTTTATAAGTTAGGACGCTAATAATGCCGTCAGTAAGCTTACACCAGCGGTTTTTTTTAGGTGGGTATTCAATTCTAGAACTTGTATAGTTTTTAACAGGTGTTTAATTAACCGTTTTTCCGTAAGTAGCGTGCCGACATTAACCATTAAATCATTAAAGCAGAATCGTTTTCACATATTTCACATAAATTCTGTTTACATTAGGGGGCTGTGGAGCCCCCTAATGTAAACAGAATTTTTGTGAAATATTTAACTGTTGAAGCACCTGTTAACAACTATACAAGTTGTATAATGAAAAAAAAAGTATGTTTTTGTAAACTTACTGACAGCATAATTAGCGTCCCAAATTATGAGATGAAAAAGTGAACGAATCTTAGCACCCCCCCCTAAAAAAAACAGCGCCGGTTTTGGGAGATGCTGAAAACGAATATCAGTTAAATTTGTTTATGAAGAAATTACTAGGTGGCCAGAAGGTGGGTGCTCATTTTACGTTAAATTTATATGGAAAAGTGATCCCCCACTTTGTGAAAGAAAATATTTATTCATATTATGAAAACTACTTATTTGCTCCAAATTTAAATGTGATATTCGTTTTCAGCACTACCTTTAAAAAGTTTTTTTGAGGAGTTCGAAAGAAACTTGACATTGATCGATTTTTTTTGTTCGAGAAAAGGTTCAAAGGTAAGTCAAATAAACACATTTTTTTGTAAAGTTTTTTTTTTCAAGAAAAATTGAAAAAAAATTTTCTTTGTTTTTTGGGTGTTATTCTTTTTTGTTTGTTTTTTTTTCCCCCCAAGGAAAAAACCTGAAAACTAGAAAAATTGAAACAAAACTGGGTGGGATAGATTTTTTTTTTCATATTAAAACAGACATTATTGTTGTTTCCTCATACCGTTGTTTATTAATAGTGTGTGCGCGTAAATCGTATTCCGCATTCGTGCTATAGGTCTTTCTGCGTTGCTCGCCCAAACGCCCATAATGGCAATTGTAGGTCTAGACTTGGCAAAAAAAGGTACCAGTCCAGATGATGTAAAGGTTCAGCATGTGGTAGCCTGACACTTCCAAGCATAGCTATCGCTTACCTTTCCTTGACCACATGATGCACAAGTTTTCGTCCGTGTCAGAAATTATTTTTCTTGACAAAAGCCGAGGACTCCAGTTGGTGTTTCTAGCTGCTCACTTAACGCCGTAAAATTCATGTTTTTTTTCTGACGTTAAAGTACGAAATGGTGTGCTTTTTTTAGTAACTTCTTTTATTTTCTTCCTCTTCCAAATTGTCGTCTGCTGCTTTGAATTTTCAACTCGCGCGAACGTGCGTCGCGTTGAAAATTATCGCGCTACATTGTCAATGGTTCAGCTTTATGTTTCGTCAGACGTCTTAATTTTCTCGGCGACGCTCGGCTTACTCTGGCTGTTGACGTCATGTTCCGGAGAAAGCCGGGCGTGCGCTGAGTTACGTCTAGATCACTCTCTGCATGTGTACAAACCTTTTTTATCTGTTATTGTTGAGTTATCCATTTTTTTCATTGTATTTAGTAGTTTTACGCCGATATAATTCATCTATCTGTTTGTAATTGTTTATTTTTGATAAAAAAATTACAGCCATTGAACTAATGGTTTATTTGCCATACTTGTAGGTAAATGTGGACTGAACAGATAGCATAATACTTAAAGTTAAATTCAAAGTTTGATATATATAATTTAATTTAAACGCGAAAAAAAACAATTGGGACACTGAAAACGTACACAGTAAAACAATACGTTGTAAAATGCTCTTATGATTGTCAACGGGTTATTTGTAAGAAAATTGCATTAAAGTAACTTAAACATAATACGGAAATGAATGTAAAAAAAATGAATGATGTAAAAAAAAATGAATGATGTAAAAAAATGAATGATGTAAAAAAAGTATTTACAATTGTTTATTTGGATACTTTAAACGCGAAAAAAAAACCCCCAATTGGGACGCTGAAAACGTACACAGTAAAACAATACGTTGTCAACGGGTTAAAGTTGATTCATTTGTAAGAAAATTGTGACAGTATAGTTGTAATACAGAATAGTTGCAAGACATCCACACCCTTCATATGTTAAATAATAATTTCTAAATAATAGCATTAATATTTTAGTGCGCAGGTCAAATTCTGGAAAAGTCGCGATTTATGTTTATTTTTTTACGCTGTTATAGGTTTATGTTTATGTACGCATACGCAACCGGAAGTCGTAAACCGGATGTTGGGTTACAATACCGGTTACAAGGTCATTTGAGTTTTATAATTATATAGATTTAATATAAAATATTTTCTTTTTACCATATATGATATCACATACATTGCTATGGTATAATTATTACCATAAATCGGTATTTTTTTAGTTTACCGATCCCTGGGCATTCAATTTTGAACTGTCGACTTTTCTAGGTTTTGGGGGATTCTGAGAACGAATATTGCATTTATTTCTTGCGCAAACGAGTAGTTATTCATATTTAAAGACATTTAGTATCCAACGTAATCACTACAGTTTGGCAAGCATTTACTAAAAAACACCAAAAAGAGCAAAACGAGCCAAAAAATGACCCCAGACCTCCTTTCACTTTCTCATGATTGGACAAATAATTATTTTTATGATAAAAAAAAAGACATTTATTTCTGATTTTTTGACACAAACCAGTTTTTTCTTCTGACACCAAATCTGATAATCAAACCCGTCGCAAATTTACCGTTTGCATGGTATGAACTCCTGGACCCTGGGACTTTTTGAAGAAATGTTAGTTTTAATAAAGTGGGGGATCACTTTTCTATAATAATTTAACCTAACATGAGCACCTACACGTTGATCCCCCCCCAAAGAAAACATTTTGTTTATATTGGGGCGGAGGGGGGGGGAGTCGACGGCTGTCGGGGGATGTTGGGGCGTTGTTGTAATTGTACTATCTAGAAATGTATCCTGTGAAGGTGTGTTTTGCAATGAGCATAAATAAAAGTCAAGGTCAGACGTTTAAAACCATTGGCGTAGACCTGACATCAGACTGCTTCAGTCACGGTATGTTCTACGTCACCATCAGGACAGGAAGTTCAGGAAAACTCTACATTCTGGCTCCAAATCAAAGAAGCAGAAATGTAGTTTACCACGAGGCTTTTCAATGAAAAGTTCTACAAAAGGATATGATGAAAAACTGATATGATCTGATCGTGGTATGTTTTCATTATTCAATGTGTTAGATAAGATTTAAGCATCGAGTTGAAATTCACTTCCCTCTTACAACATCCACTTACCGGAAAGGTGCCCACAAATCGCGTACCTAAGTGTGCAGAAAAGTCCTGTTGCTAGTATATATATATATATATATATATATATATATATATATATATATATATATATATATTTCTGTAGAAATATATTTTCTTATAATATATACCAATCCTTATTTAAGAAGCTTAATGTAATTACAGAGTAATATAGAGAATAAATAACAAAAAGTTATATTCCAAAATTCATGATGTTGACAATCTTATAATTTATTCCTTTAAGTCAGTTGACTTATACGAGGGGCGTGCAATAAGTAATGCCCCTGACCCACTTCCCATAGCAGTAGAACAACGAAACTTGGCACAGTTATTAGTCTTTCTTTACATAGGAACCACCCAGATTTATGCATATCTCCCATCGTTTGATGCAGCTCTGGAGACCGTTTTTGTAGAACTCCGCAGGTTGGTCCTCCAACCATGACGTGGCTTCAGAAATCAAGGCTGCATCATCTTGGAAACGCTTTTCTTTAAAAAACAACTTTATGGCTGGGAAGAAGTGAAAGTCAGAGGGTGCAAGGTCATGAGAGTAGGGAGGATGGGGGATATTTCATAACCACACGCCCGTGCTTCTGATCTGGGGGAAGTGAGTTGTGGACCGGAGCGTTGTCCTACAGGAGGAGTGTTTGCTTCCTGAAAAGTGAAAGATAATAGACTCCTATAATTGTGGTATCCTTTTCCAGGAAATCTATCATCACTACTCCGTCCTGGTCCCAGAAGACTGTGAGCATAACCTTGCCTGCTGAGGGTTGCAACCTTGCCTTCTTTGGAGGTGGTGAGTCCAAGTGCTTCCACTGCATTGAATAGGCTTTGATCTCTGGATCATAGTGATGAACACAGTTTTCATCCTGTGTAATCAGTCTTTTGAAAAACTAATCTTCTTGGCACATCTCCAAATTCATCCTCAAGCACTCGACGCGTTCTCGCTTCTGGAATGGTGTGAGCAACCTGGGAATCCATCTGGCAGACACCTTATGCATATGCAAATGGGCATGAATGATAGTTTCCACAGACCCTGTACTAATCTTGAGATTTTGGGCTATTTGGCGAATAGTAATGCGCCGATCTTCCAAAATGGAAGCCTCAACTTGACGGACAGATTCCTTATCAATGGCCGAAGGAGAGCGACCAGGTCTGGGAGCTGTTTCCACAGACTTCCGGCCATGTTTGAATTCACAATGCCAGCGTTTTACAAGGTCATATGATGGAACATTGTCGCCATACGTTTCTTTCATTTCATCAAAAGTCTCTTGTGGTGTGCGTCCTTTCAAATACAAAAACCAGATCACTGCTCGACATTCAACAAGCTTCATTTCACACCTGACTCAGTTCAAACACCTGTAAAACAGAAACCACAATGAGTTCAGAGCTGTAATTACCCACATAACCGATAGAGATATAAATCATTGCACATGCAAAATTTCAACTAGATAAGCCAACTGGAAGTGGGTCAGGGGCATTACTTATTGCACGCCCCTCGTACTTTCAAGAATTGTATAAGTCAACTGAATGAAAGGAATAAATTATAAGATGGTCAACACCATGAATTTTGGGATATAACTTTTTGTTATTTATTCTCTCTCTATATATACATATATATATACATGTACATATATATACATATACATATATACGTTATATATAAAAGTGACTTCGTTTTCTGTGAGAGGAACGACCTCTATTAAACCTACTTTATTAATTTCGGAAAGACTTGAAATTGGATATATAGGAGAGTTGCACTTGTGAGTCAATCTCAATTTGGATTTAGTTGGTAAAAATAGCTGCTAAGAGGTCAAAACTGATAAAAATGGAACTTGGCAGGCCTAAGTCAACATAAAGACCTTTTCTACACATGCGCAAATATATATGAAGCTGGTGCAAAAACAATATTGTTTTCGCACATATGTTACTTTTATATACGATTTCTGAATGAATTTATTGGTATATATATATCCATGTTATATATCATTTTGAAGCGCGTTTTTCGGTCTATCGAATCATGGTATTCGTTACTGTGTTTAATCTCTTCATTCATTTTTGTAGACTTTTCGACAGCATGGACAAAATTCAAATCTGCACGATTTTCTTGTTCCAGTTCAAACTAGACCGAAAAGCTGCCGAGACAGCTCGTGATATCAATGATGCGTTTGGCCCAGGAAACACTAACAAACGTGTGGCACAACGGTGGTTCAAGAAATTTCGCAATGGTGATGAGAGCCTCGAAGATGAAGATATATGTGTGTATGTGTATGTGTGAATGTTTGTGTGTGCCATATATAAAAAGAAGATACGCAGTGGCTTTATAATTTCATTTTATTAACTTACAAAATGTTATGTTTGACGTTCATCTTAGTCACCAACTGTTATGTTTGCAGGTTGAACCAAATAATGTATAAGGCAATACAAATGAAGACTCAACAAACAAAGGTAGATCAATAAAAAGTGTATTAGGAAAAGTATATTTACAGTATATTTACATAATGGTTGTCAAGTAAGAGTGTCTTGGCTGGAGAACATATCTGCTCTCGGCTCGGCCTACGGTGGCTTCTGGTTAACACACACTCAGACTAACCGAGTCTTGCTATTTATGTGTAATATTATCCATATATGTAAATGAGTGGGTGCCACCACAACACAAAATTACTTATAAACAAAGAAAACGAACAAAATAAAAAATACAACAAAAAACGAATACTTTTACATTTTTATTCTTTATTGAATGGCAATGGATAGGTACATGTCGAATTTTATTCGTAATTTAAAACATTCAATTTGTGCAGTATAATGTTTCGTTAGTTAATTGCATTTCAAAAAATCGATCGTCTTCAGTGAACATTGCAATACAAGATAATAGGAAAAGGAACCATGTAAGCTGCAGACACATACACACACAGATGCATATACACGCGCACACACGCACACATATGCATATATATATTACTCACAAACACACATATATTTCTTACTATTATTATTATTCATTATAGTATTAACTTATATTTTTCTGCTCAATATATTCCTTTCAGTTTCTAATCATGTATTATATATATTGAAATCAGTTGCGTTTGATGTTGATGCCGATAGAGACGAACGCACATGCGTTGAAAATTTAAAAAAGAATAAAAAATATAACGTTCTTTTCTTTGACAAACGGTTACAAGAATTCTCGTGAACTATTTCAAAAGTTTTGGCAAGGAATGAACGCAGCTCAAAGATTTCCGGCATTTTCCACGTCTTTCATTTTTATTCATTTCGCTATGCCTTGTGACCAAGAGACGGAGGTTTGCTCGAAAGATCAAAATAAAACGTAAAAAAAAAATTAAAACCTACAGCATCGTTTTTATGCTTTTGACACCTCCCATAACATAAGGTTTGTCCAAATGGAAGTTTTTATCTGTATGAATTCTTCATTTATTTCTCTCAAATTTAGAGATGAATTGTATTATATGAATTCTTCGGACTACTGTTCTCATCTTCAGTGTTATTCACATAACATTACGGCCGATGTAACTCCGACTGCCTTCCTGTGTATTCTGCCAAACCTTCTGTCGAGCTTGCAAATTAGCACGGAATTTCCAACGGAACTCTTTAATCAATTCACGCATGCTCTCTATTCATCAGTGGACCACAACGTAAAGAATAAAGTACTATGAAAAATTCAGTTGTAAGTGAGTTTCTTCTGGAGGTTGAAGTTTCAATCCTCATTGCGAAAAGAACCAGTAATGCACCCTTGACGAAACGAATGTTAAAATACTCGAACAAATAGGTTTCAAAATAACAGAATAGAGAAAACGTGATTAAAAGTCACATGTTAAAAGATTTTAGGTGAATGACGTAATAGCACTCGAAATCTAAATACATACAGAGTTAGTTAGTGCTCAGTTAGAGATAGAGAGACGGAGAGTTGGAGCGTTGGAGACAGGGTCAGTTAGCGACAGGACTATATGGCTCTGTACACCGGGGAAGCAGAATCTACGACGCGTGTAATGTTTTAATGGAAAAGCATTGGAATAAAAGTTGTCTGAAAATATAACCAGTGTCGATTGTCGTTCCTTAGGATGAATTTTCCTTGCAGCTTTTATAGATTCAACAATCAAGATCCCAGATGAACAAAGGTATGTTTTCCTGTTTGTTAAGATATAAACCCCCCAGAAGATGTTCCGTCCATTTGTTGTAAGGAAAAATGTTATAAAATATCTCTGTCAAACTGTATCTTTATGTGTTATGTATATGTGCAAACAGTTATACACACAGCACATTTACAAAGAACATTATGAAACACTAGGCGACACAAGAATCTCATTATATACCCACGTACAAATCACATGCACACACATATATTTTGTGTATTAAGGAAGCACTCTTTTATTGAAGTAAACATTGTTATACATGACAGAATTCTACCGCTTGATTATAACATAACTTCATCTTTTCGATTTTATGTTTTTTTTACTGTATTTGAACACAAACAAAGCATATTGCCACTTGGAACGTACGGGGCTTCTTTTTGGGATTATGTCAGTAAGAGGATAGTGAAGAGTTGAGCAGCGATATATCTATTGACATTACATTTAAGTTACTGCATGTTGGTACAACTAGGGAAGTAGGAAACAAGAAGTGAATTTCTAGGTCTTGCATTTCCAGAGAATAAACTATTAGAATCGAAGGCATTTCGGCATCTACGGATCTTAACAGTGAAGAGGTGGGATTTTGCTGCTTATTAGTTTAAAAGCATTTTTGTCAGTTTAAAAATCGAAAAGAGTCGTAAATGTTTTACAAGTACTTTCGATTCTTCGTCAAATCATCTTCAGGTGACAAAATAGTCTACTATATAATAAAATGATTGCAGAAATTCCCCTCTGGACCAAAGTCTACTAGGTTTGGACTAACAGATGCCACATACAAATTTAATATGCCTATTTAATAACCACTATCTTATGTAACTTTTGAACCCCATTTTGTACACAGTTATTCGTTATAGTAAACTCCCACATTACATCCTTGGAGCAACATCATCACAGTCGCAACCATCTATAGTGGAACTAGTTGCTATTTTTCTCTCTAAATAAAAACTACTCCTACCATTCCCATTTAACAGCGGGAGGTATTCTGCATTTTGGACAGATATGGGATTGTACACTTATTATCTGGATTACATAGCTATAGACATAACATAATCTTTCCATTTCTCGATTCCCAAAATAATGATTTCTTCCTTTTCACATTCCACCATGCTAACATTTATTGGCTAATAACTGACTATTCGCCCATTCCAGAATGTAAATCCTTCTACAAAAACGAACGCTTCAGAACTTTACAAACATGGCTTCACTCTATAAAGAGGCAATCGTTTTAACTAAAATATTCCAAATACAAACATATTAACACATCGAAACATGTTTATAAACCACGACTACTTTTATTTTTACACTAAATTTACCGTACATGTTAACTTTTCTTATACAGCTGCTTACTAACATCGCATATACTGTTTTCCGACACATCGTCACAAGTTGATTGTTATTATTTCATTTGTTTTTTAAAAATACGATTGACTAAAATCCTTTCTTTATACTCTAAATAAAAAATTAAATAACCGATTACATACTTAATGAAGACCCGGATTTGATGTGATTTGGAAGCATTTAAACTGTCTAAAACGTTTGATTTACAAAAGCTTTTTCCTTATATACTTTAATTAGCTTTCGACACACTAAATAAAAATTTATAAAATCGGTACCGTTTTCTTTCACCGTCAAATGGGCTGTTTTTTTTTTTAAAGGTGGGGCCACTTTATGCATTGACATTTTTGCAAAGTACGATTCGTACGTTTTAAAGACGTTTGCAAAGCCATTTAAGTATGTTTTAAAGACGTTATTTCAAAGGCCCGTAACGTCGTAAATTAGCTGTGGGGAGGTCGACTAAAGCATTTCCTTTTTGTTCTCACTTTCTTTTTCTCTTAACGTTACACGTTCGGGCCTGGCTATTGCGGCTAATTTTTCTTGAGGGGAGCACTTGCATGGATACTCGCTGCTTTTTACATTTTTAAGGGTGTTGCTAATTTTTTTTGTGGCTCGCACGGGTAATAACTATTATAAAATGTTTTGTTTTTATTTTTAAACGAAAAAAGGTCACAAATCAAAACATTTTTTTACCTAATTTCCTCAATTGTATTTTCTTTTAGGTATATATATATTGCAAAATGTTTGCGCGTACTTTAAACACTTATAACTAATATTAACTGTTTTGTTTTTATTTTTAAACAAAAATACGTCACAAAACAAAATAAATTGTTTTTGCCTTATTTCCTCCCATTTTTTTAGGAATATGTATTAAAAAATGTCTGTGAACAACATTTTATCCAAAATTATGAAAAACTTCTGTTTCTGTTGTCTAAAATTTAAATTTAAAAAGGTTTACAGTGTTTCATATAATAAGGTATCCTATTTATATTGTTTATAATTTAAACAAAATTCCGTATATATTTATTTAATGAAAACGTTCTGTTTATATTGCTTCTTTTAAACTGTCATTTTCTGAAATACCTTTTACGCGTTTTCATGTAACGCACTGGTAATTACAGGAATTTAGTTCTTTTTAAGTTATTTTGCCACCTAAACTCCAGTATTGGAGTCAAAACACCATACCCTGAACCATACTCTGTCCAACACATTAGTATGTAGGAGCCAACTGACACTGCAATCACCAAATTCTGTTGTTCGTCCAAAGTATTTGTGCGTTGGAGTCCTGATAGCGATTATCGAAGTTAAATTTCAGGCTAATTTTTTGACAACCCATCCCCACTCACAAAATAAAGTGGCTCTCCTGAAAGCCGTTTTAAACATAGGAAGGTTGGAGGTGCCCATTCCGAAAGCCGTTCTTAACATGAAAAGGTTGAAGGTGTTGGGGGTTGGGCAACAACAGCAACAGTCGTACTTAATTTTTTTTTACGCTACCACTGGGCCACGCCGGTTTACGGGTCCTGCTAGTAATCAATGAAAACGCTGTAGAAGAAATTTTAAAACAACCGACAACGCCGTATGAAAGATTGCTAAACACGCGTTACAAAATCAGACCTAGTTAAAGATATGAGCTTTTAGATTTTGAAACTTAAATAATTATTAGGAAAATATAAATAAGGTATAATCAAACAAAGGAATTTGTTGTGCTTCATAATACTTGCTTATATATATATATATATATATATATATATATATATATATATATATATATATATATATATGTATACATATATTATTTTGAATTAAAAATCAGTTTGAAAAGGAAAAAAGACAATCATTTGATTTTGATTTTGTCTGTTTTCTTTTGAAACTGATTCTTAATTCAAAATTATGAATCGTTTTACTCAATATTAAAATAGCTCTAGGATATCTATAGCTATTGAGCTTATTATATATCCACAGTACAACGTGCACTGTTTTATTTTAATAGTATTAATACATTTAATAGTACATTAAAATAGCCTCTGCTCTTTAGACTCTAGGTTTAATTCCCTCACTATATATATATATATATATATATATATATATATATATATATATATATATATATATATATATATATATATATTCTGATTATTTATATAAATCCTCTACATTCGTACTAAACACTTTTAGAGAAATATTAGTTTTTTTTCATGCTAACAATATACCTGAACTTTTTATATATATATATATATATATATATATATATATATATATATATATATATATATAATTAAGTAATATGTGTGTGTGTAAATGTGTGTGTATAAGGTAAAGGGGAAAACGATAATATAAAGATATATACTAGTGCATATAAATTTAATCGTTCATTTTATAGGATGAAATCAGTAGATTTATTGTAGCGACCAATGGTAATTTTGTTTACCTAAATTGAATAAAATATTATTCTGCATATTTTATTGAGCACTGTCAACAACCTTGCTAACTCCAATGGTTTTTACTTTTGGATATTTTTACCTGGATTATATATATATATATATATATATATATATATATATATATATATATATATTAGTTTAATCACAGATAATCAAATAAATTATTGCCTTATTAAATATTACAGTGAGATAATATTTTCAAAACGATCCTAGCCAAAAAAGTAAATCTTAATATCTAAAAATAGAGCAAAATACAAGCGTAATAATTAAAGTTAAACTTTGTAGATTAAAATATATATTTTTTCAATATATTCCTTGTTTCAAACAATAAATTCTTAATTTTAGAATACCTTTATGTATATCTTAATCTACAGAATTTAACTATAATAATTACGATCGTGTGGTGTGGTGTTGTCAACAGGGAAGTAGTCCGGTGAGACTGTCTTCAATATATGGAGAGCTATTGAAAAAAAATGCTGATTGAAGTTCTCTTTTTAAGTGCACAAATGAAGAAAGGAAAATTATTTGCAATGGTGGTAAGTAGACGAGTTCTAGTTGTCAGTGTTTTATAGGATAAGCCAGATTGGAGCTCAGAAGAGCAGCTATCACTGAAGTAACGATAGAGCAGAGGAAGACTAGCAGCCTGTAGTCTCTGAGAATGGGTATATAGGAAAGAGAAGGATTCATGCCTACGGAATATTAAAGTGAAAAAAGAAAGTGTTTTGCAATCGTATAAGCTAGACGATTTCTTGTGGTTTTTAAAGAGTGCACCATAGATTGGAGTTCAGCCAAGAAACTATTATGAAAATAACGATGGAGTAGAGAAAGATTGGCAAAGAATTAGTCTGTAGGGTTCATATCCCTAGTCAAAATATAGGCAATGTATCGATTTTTGCTTTTGTTTAATCCTTTATTTCCAAATGTTTTTTCACGTACAGATTTGTTTAGTTATAGGGGGTTCTGCTCAATACATCAGCTTCAATATCGAACATTTAAAAAGGAAATTTAATCGCTTCCTCTAACCTATAAGATGTGAAAAATTACTGCTTCTGCAGGAAGACATTTGATAAATTAATGTACATAAAATAATTTTTTGGTTTTCTTTAACATAACTTACTTCCGGTTTTTACACCATTATCGTCTAAATCAAACATCATCAAAATTACAGACACACTCTGTTACACTGGCCAATCGACTACATAACAAAGAATTGCCTTTATTGCTACCAACAATCGATGGCGCAACGTAATTATTATGAACGTCTTTCATTTTATACTGAAATTTAATTTGCGTTGCGCATTGTCTATAAAACGAAATCATCCGATGCGTATCGTAATAAGTATTAGAACCTACTGGCCTGATTATATCCTTGCCGATTTAGAATGTACAGCGACCATCGACCTTTGCTCAAGAATGAGGGGAATTGGTGGCCGGGAACTATACACATCTTTGGCTACATCAATTAATTTTAATTGCTCTTTGATTTACGTCCATTTTTCCGGGTCGAATGAAAAACATGTTCTAACGTTAGTCATCGAGCATAAGAGAATCGACGAAAACCTGACTTCATAAAACCAGAAGTGACCGGAACCATACCATAATGGTGATTTGGTGTATGCTTGTTAACGGAACTGCGTCATATTTCTTTACTGTACTAATATTATTTGATACTTTTACATCGTAAATATTCATATTTAATTATAAGATGTGTGAAGCTGGAACTCTCCATCCGAATATGCCGAGTTTCATTTAATTCAAGAACACTCTCGGTCAAAACGGGCTCAATATTTATTTTAAAAAAGTTAAAGTAATTGCAACACGAGTTCTTACTGTGAATGGTTTACAAAAATGAACGAAAGATTAGAGCTCAGTCGAGAACCTATCAAAAATAACAAGAGCAGAAGAAAAATAGCACCCTCAATCAAAATAAGTGCAACACAATTTTTAGACGAATCTGATGCGTTTAATACAAAAATCACATTGGTTTTACTAAATCAATTTAAGTTTTAAGCTATGGCCACATGTCGTTTGTTACATTTTTTTCTCACATATATGCATATGTGGAGTATTTTAGAAGTTGGTGGAGGTAAAATGCTATGTCGAATAATTGTTTTGGTTGTAAATGATTATTTTAATGACAAGAAGTATTTAGGTCCTCTAGTTCGGGGTTCAGTTTGAAGTCATAAAACCTCGAAATCTTTGAAAAAGGACTGGCCTGTGCGGGGCGACTTAGTGCTTTGCAAAGGAGAAAATATCACCAACGACTTTCTGGTGAATAAAGATAGAGAACTGTTCCTAGTTTAATCAAGCAGTTCATCAAGGTTCTGTCTGCTTTACTTCGTTGTAGTAGGCTTTTTCCAAGATAGACAATGGAGAAGTTGGAAGCTGGCATCTTTGACGGTCTTCAGTTCCGGTAGCTCATCAGAGATCCAGAGTCGGACAACCTAATGAACGAAGTGGAAATGGAAGCGTGGAAAGCATTTGTTCTGGTGTTTCAGAACTTTCTCGCAACAAACTACATGTCAACAACAACATGCTGACTGCTTTCAGAAACATGTGCTGCTACATGAGCGTCAAGATGCAATACCTGTTTTCACGTATGGACCGGTTTCCTGAGAATCTTAGTTCAATGAGTGACGAGCGGGAGGAAAGCTTCCATCAGGATTTGGAAGAGATGGAGACCAGGTATCAGAGTCGCTGGGACGCAGTCATGGTGGCTTACTACTGTTGAAATCTGAAAGTGGGCATCGCTGCATCTGATGCATTCCAGGAGTCCGAAGAAACGGAAGTTCAAGCTCTGAATTCTTAACAATTAGCTATGGCTAAAGATACATTACCTGAAAGTACTTCTTTTAAACTCCCCAGCTTAACGTTCACAGGAAACATGAGCTGGAATAGATACATTGAGAGCATTGCCAAGGCCGCTGCGAAGAAGGTGGGGTCTCACTACCGAGCTGGAAAGCTACTTACGCCTGAAAGTATCCTGTATCTCTACAAGAACGCCATTCGCCCATGTGTGGAGTATTGTTGTCACATTTGGGTTGGTGCATCTGCTACTAGTGTCTCGCTACCGGATCAGGTTCAAAAGATAGTCTCCAACCTGATAGGTCTGTAACTGTCATCTAGGCTTCAACCTCTGTTCCATCGACGAAATGTTACATCGTTCTGCTTCTTCTACAAATAGTTTAATGGTGAATGCCCCGACGAACTACAAGCCCTTGTACTCCTCCAACATAAATACCATCGACAAATCCGACAAGCAGCAAAATCCCACCCTACACAATACAGATCCCTAGATGTAAGAAAGCCTTCTACTCTAATAGTTTCTTCCCTAGAACTGCTAGACTTTGGAACCACCTTTCGGGATTCTGTTTTCCCAACCATCATGCAGAAGTTCAAAGGTAGTGTGAACATACACTTCGCTGCTCAACCCCCTACATAGTATTCCTGCTACTTATGTCTCCGATAGTGGCCCCTACATCAAAGTGGCACTGTGCCTTTTTGGGAGTGAAAATGAATAAAAAATGACATGCAATTTACATGTACTTACTTTTATCAATGCCTAACATTCGATAATCAGTGTTTCTATTATGTAATGAATATATATTGTTTGCAAAACAGTTTTTATCTTAAAAACAATATCAAAGATGATGATGCCACAAAAATGTAATCGATTTTGTCATATAATATGATTTTTTTAAACTAACTTGGCATAAAACATAATAATGAGAACCGGATGCATCCACGTTCAGCTGTGCAAAAAATGTCCTAAATGAATTGTAGAAATTTAGACAGCATTAAAAAAGGATAAAACTTGTTGCCCAGTGTTATTTATTCGTGAAGTAATTATACATTCCGGAAATTCATGATTAATTTCAAATTTATTCATACAAAATTCCCCCCAAAATGCTACAAAAATGAATTAATTGCAAATCAATTTAAAAAATTCAAACACACACATTTCCACCATTATGTAAATTATGTTTATGAAATGACATTAATGAGACATTAATGGTATGGCAGTTTTATTAGGCAGCAATTCTAAACCTTGGTTCTGTTGTCGATATGGTACACCTAGTCGTCTTCGACTTGAAATTGACTTCGGTTTCTTGTTTTCAAGGATGCCACGTTGAAAGTATTATTCCGTATTGCGATTTCTGATATTACTGGGGATTTTTTGCCCTAAATCATTTGCAGTTGCAGCACATTAATATGTTTTTTCACCGTATCAATTATAATTATTCACATTCGGTTCAGATACAATTTTTTTTTCATTCAGTTTTCACCCCAAACAAGTTACAGTGCCACTTTGAAGTAGGTGGCTACTATCGGGGACATAAGTTGCGGGGACATTATGAAGGGAGATGAGTAGTAAGATGTTTGTTCACATTACACTTGAACTTCTGCATACCAGTACAGTTGGGAAAGCAAAATCCCGGAAAGGAGTTCCAAAGACCTGCAGTTCTGAGAAAGAAACTATTGGATTAAAAGGCTTTCTTGCACCTAGGGATCTCTACTTTAAAGGGGCGAGACTTAGTGGCTTGTCGGGTTTGTCGGGGGTAGTCATGGCGAGGAGGTACAAGTGTTTTCAGGTCGTCAGAGAATTCACCATTAAAGTATTTGTAGAACAGGCAGAAAGACGCAACATTTCGTCAATGGGACAGAGGCTGAAGCCTAGATGAAAGTTCAGGACCTATCAGTTTGGCGACTCTCTTTTGAACCCTGTCCAGGAATGAGAGACAAGCAGCAGATGCACCAGCCCAAATGTGACAACAGTACTTCATAAATGGGCTAATGGTGGCCTTATAGAGGTACATGATACTTTCAGGCGTAAATAAGTTTCTAGCACAGTAGAGAGAGTCCACCTTCTTTGCAACGGCCTTGGGAATGCTCTCAATGTATCTATTCCAGCTCATGTTCCTTGTAAAACGTAAGGCCGAGGAGTTTAAAAGACGTACTTTCTGGCAATGTGTTCTTGGCTATTGCTATTTGTGGTAGAGAAGGTTTCTTGCAGTTATTGAAGGAAACAAGCTCAGTCATGGCAGAATTGAATGTGACCATCTATTTTTGTCCTCATTCTACGACAGATTGGAGGTCAACATCTAGTGTTTCTGAGAGAGTAGTGTCATCGGCAAATATACCCATCTCCGAAACAATTTTATCAGGGAGGTAATTTATGAATATCAGGAATAATAAAAGTCCAAGGATAGACCCTGAGGTACTCCCGCATTTATATCATATTGTTTAGATATACGACCGTCGAACTTTTTTCTTACTTAAGAAGGATTTAATTACATTATGTATTCTTCCAGTGATACGACGACTCCATGGCATTGGTGTCGTGACCCACTATGCTATAGTCATTATAATATGGACATCTATCTATCTATCTATCTATTTATCTATCTATCTATCTATCTACGCTAGCTATTTATTATTATTTATTTTTTTTTTATATATATTATGGTCATTGCAATATTTATAGTTATCATTAGTATTATTATATACCTTTTATAATTATTTTTTCTTTTTAAAATAATAATAATAATAATAATAATAAAAGTGATGAT